>NC_091482.1:52183188-52558188 GCF_036971445.1 Narcine bancroftii | reverse complement strand
ATGGAAGCGGTCAGCAGATGAGGCCACATCTGTGGAAAGAGAAACAGCTTTGGCATTTCAGGCCTGTCACCCTTCGTCAGAATTTGCTAAATGGTTCCAGCGTTGTTTTTTTTTAAATTACTAATTTCCAGCGTCATCAGTTCAAAACTTTCCTGTTTAATGTAATCAAAGCTGATGCCAATAATTCAATAAAAAAAAATTAAATAAAAAAAAAATCATTCTTGTGGAGAAAAAGAGGCATCGATATGTGTATCCTAATCAAATTAAGATTGGCAGAAGAGATATTGACCTCTTTTTAAATGTCATTTCAAAGCCTGATAAAATAATATGGGGAGAGTGCACATGATGAAGCCTCTGAGATAAAAATGCTGGAGGAAGTGAGAACTCAGCTGATCTCGCAGCGTACATAGGAGGTAAAAGTACATTACTGACATTTCAGGCCAGAGCCCTTCTTCAAGGTATAAATATCTGAGGATGACCTCTATGACAACGTGAAAGAAGATGTAGTGTTCTATGCTCAGAACTTTACAGTATAGTTGTATTTAGTCAGTCCAACTTCTGTTTGTTTCAGTCTTATGCATGTGAAATATTACCAGGTGGACTGGAAATCAATATTATTGATAAACTTTTCAATGCGCCAGAACGGTGACATTTATTAAGTATTTTAATAATCATTAATCCAATGGTTTTAAATAATTTCTACAATGCAATGTGATCCCTTAATACTGATTCAACATTCTTCCGAGTGCCCTGTCAGTCTTTCCCTACAAAAGCATCACCTCTACAATGGCAAGAGTAAAATGCGAACGTCTGCAGGCACAGGGAATGAAGTAAAAACACAATGCTGGCAGAACTGAACAGGCCAAACATACAGTATGCAAAAAAAAAGATGCATAACCAATGTTTCAAGCTTGAGTCCTTCATCTTTAACTTTGTCTTTTTTTTTATTTTTTATTTTTCACACCATAAATCACATTAGCCATGATATACACTATTTCTTTTTCACACATATACAGTGATTTTTTCTCCCCCCCCCTCATCCCAAGCCACCCCCCACCCCCCCCCCTAACTTTGTCTTTAAAGGACACTGTTTCACCTGCCGAGTTTCTCCAGCGTTGTGTTTTTACCAGGACAGTGGCAGCTGTAAACAACTGCTTGGTTGGGCTGAAGGGCCTGTTTCTGAGCTGTTTCTCTTCCAAACACTATCACTACAAGCAATCCTTGGGGCAGTGTCCTGGGTCCAACAATTTAGGGATGGCAGGTTCGTGGTGCTAAAGAGAGTGCGAGAAGAATTTGTGATCTCATTTAAACTTACCAAATTCTCACAACAGGCTGGACAATAGAAAGACGTGTCTCAAAGCTCCAGCTTCCAGGAGTAGGGGATGAAGTTGCAGACCAATTAGACTGAAATGAGAAATTTCTTCAGAGGGAAGACGGCTACTCTTTGGAATTTCATGGGAATGGAGGGCCAGTTATTGCTTTAATGCAAATTCATGGATTAGTTAAAATTAAGGGAATAGCAAGTCATGGTGGATATTGCATGAAAAACAGCATTGAGGTGGATGGGACACGACCTCGATGAATGGTGGGAGAAAGTTTGAAGGACTGAAGAATTATTCCTACTCCCATTTCTTCTGTTCTTTATCAACTTGAGTTGCTTCATCAATGATAGTCATTGTACAGTGCAGATTTACAAGGTTAGTTCCAGGGATGGCAGAGTTGTCATATGCAACAAGGCTAGAAAAACTGGACTTGTATCCATTGGAGTTTAGAAGGATGAGGGGGGACATGATTGAGGTATACAAAATCATCAGGGGGATAGACAAGGTGAAGTCTGATTACTTGTTCCCAATGATGGGGGAGACGAGGACTAGAGGGCATAGTTTAAGAATACAGGGTAGGCCCTTTAGGACGGAGATGAGAAAGCATTATTTAACCCAGAGAAGTGTGAATCTGTGGAATGCTCTGCCACAGACGGTGGTAGAGGCGGATTCGCTGACTATGTTCAAAAGAGAGTTAGATAAGACTCTTGTGGGTAACGGAGTTAAGGGTTATGGGGATAAGGCTGGAAAGGGGTACTGATGGTAATGATCAGCCATGATCTAAAATGGCGGTGCTGGCCCGACGGGCCAAATGGCCTACTCCAGCTCCTATTGTCTATTGTCTATTAATAATAGGGATGGCTTGCTGCACAATGTTTAGATTTACCCTTAACTCTTCAGCAAATGAAGATCGGACAGCATTAAGACAAGGCCTGATGACATTATCATTCATTTCACAAGAATTGACCATCTTTAACAACGAGGAGCCAGAGGAACTCGGTGGACAGGCAGCATCCAAGAGCAGAAATGGTCAAGACCATCTATGGAGAATAGGCATGAGAGAGTCTCACCAACTATCCTTGACGTTACCAACACCTGGTACCCCATCATCAGTATGCTAGGGCTCAGCATTGATTGGGAACTGACCTGGACCAGTCACGCAAATCCAGAATTCAAGAAACCAGCAGCCTCAGACAACTGGTTAAAAAAAATTGGCTTGCCATTATTTGACCAATCACGCAACACACACTCAAGCAGCCATAACATTCACTTATCTGGCATCGACCAATCCCCATACGTGCTGAATACCAGGGGTTTTACTGTGCTGTGGATACTAGAAATAATATGTGTCCTGCAGTGAATAATTTCCATCCTGACAGCAGAAAGGCTTTTGACCACCCACAAGACAAACTCTTCAGGAGTATGATAAAATACTGTCAACTTAAGTAGGTGAGTGTGGATCCAACAACTTTCTCTAAGTTTAATATCATCCAGGACAAAGCAAACCTCTGATTGGTTCCCCACTCTATTCAATTCTTCCTCCACTGATTCAGCGACTCCAATGTGGGCCATCTATGAAATGCGCTGTGATAACTCATCGATACAATTCCTGCAATGCTGCCAATCACCATCTAAAACCAAGCACTTCAGGCATGTGGGAAAATAAGCAATGCAGGCACTCCTCCAAGTTGCATGGCACCCTTGCTGGGAAATGCATCACTGTTCATTCATGGGAACTGGGTTAAAAATCCTGGAATTTCCACCGCCTTGAACTGCTGTAGAGCTTCGGCTGAAGTGTTGGTGAGTGGGAAGTAGTGTGATGCTGACTCCCCAGGTTATCGATCGGAGTGATTCACCACCACTGTTTCAATGGCAATTAGGTACAGGTGATAAAAGCCAGCTTTGCCAATAACACCCGGTCATTGAAGGGTGAGTGAATAAATAAATCGCTTCACATTAGGCACGAATGAGCCTTCCCATCCTTGTCTCAAGGGCTGCGATCCAAAACATTGAGTGTCCATGAATGTTACTTGACCTACTGTGGTGATACACCCACTAGCCAACTGCAGGGGGCGACCTGTGTACCTGCAAGAAGAACACTGGTGGACATCACTTGCCGAATGGACCAAGCCCCACTCGGTCGGCTGCCAATCATCCGGCAGGATATAAGCCACATCTGGCCCCTCAAGGTCAGTAACATGAAGCCAGCTAACTGCAGCAGGGACTTTAAGTGGAATAAGGCCTGTTGATCAGTCTTTAAGTCTTGTGCCTGCTTTCTGTACGACAGGGCAGCACACCTACGGAGTCACTTCATCTTGTCATTGCTTGCTCAAGGTTCTGGCATATGGCGTTTGTCCTCTTTGGTGTACTAACCAATCAGAGCTTCTTTCCCAGTCTTCCCTCCGCAGTCTCTAACTTACCTTCGATATAATTAGGTCGGAGGTACTTGAAATTAATAAAAAAGCTAAACTTGTAAGGCCATGTTGCTAAAACTCATTCACAAATACCAGTACCAAAATACAACATTTTTTATTGTTTTATTACAAACAAAAGGAAATAAAGTGCCTCTTTAATAATACAATACAATTACAAGATTAACATACAAAACACTAAACAAGCACAATTGTTGTTTTAGTGCTATCTAGAAGGCTTGGCAGTCTCAGACAATGTTTTTGACATCGACTCATTGTTTAGACCCTCATTTGTATCAGCAACTTAAAAAAATAACACATTTCTCCCTTTACCTATTTATTTATATTTCCATTTTACAAACAATATCACAATTTATTCAGAAGGTTTTGGATCCACATATGTTTAAGTACTGGTCTAAATCCTACTATTCTCCCTCCCGTGATCGGTCTCATTGTTAATAAGAAGAAGCAACTTTGGTATACCATAAAATACACTAAATGTTTTGAAGAAGCCACCTAATGCACTGCCTTATTACTGTATATGCCGACATTTCAGGTGACTGAGTTAATAAGATGGAAGCAAGAATTTCATCTTAAAATGTAGGTATGGAGCTACACTCGCCGTATAAGACTTTCCCCAAGTCTGGCACTTACACCTAGAGCTCGCTGCCCCAATAGTCCTTTACCATTCCATGTTTTGGATGTTGCTTAAGAGATCATCTTGATTCTTACATTATTGTGATGGAAGTGAGTAATTTTAATGTCAAGATCTGCTGGTGATTTCTGTGCTATTTTAGTTTTCTATCCCAGTACTTGTGGTGTTACACCACTGTCCTACTGCAGGGGGCAACCTCTGTACCTGCAGGAGTGTAAGGGGACAGGACACCTGGCCGGCTGTCAATCAGTCGGCCTGAAGGGATCAAGCCCCACCCGGTCGAGTGTCAATCACCCTCCGGGATATAAGCCTGTGCCGGCCTCCCGAGGCCTCACTCAGAGTTGCTGCAGCCACAGCCAGCCTGGCTCTGTGGAAGTCTTTGTGGATTAAAGCCTGTTGTACAGTCTTTACCTTGTGTGTGTCTGATTCTGGCTAACAGTGCACCATAGTACTAGATTATTTCTTTTCATAAAGCGACACCGCCACGAGGCAGTGGCTTTGAATTCTTTGTTGTTCTTCACCCATTTAAGCGCAAAAAATGCAAGTTTTATTTCTTGATACAACGTTTGATGCTGCTCGTGGACCATGACTGCTGCAGGCTTCTCTAGAATTGGCCAGTGGGCGGTGCCTCCTCTCACTGTACATGAGTGAAAACTTGAGCCCTTCCAAGGAACACGATCTTTAAACATTTAAAAGCACCGGCAACTGGCCACTGAGCGATTTATTATGACTGGCTTGACGAGACGGTGTAAACAGATGATGGCTGATCATTTACTGTTCGTCAGCCGTTGCAAATGGCAGCTGTTAGCTTCGGCTGCTGCGCTGTAATTTTAAGGTACGTTTTAATCACTATTAATCCAGCTTCCCAAGCGCAATATTTAGTGTTAGTACTGTAGAAGTTATGCGAGTGTTTTATGCTACTCTCATCACCATAGGGGACCCTCTGAACCACAGGATATTAAGGTTCGGATTTTACGTTTGATGTATAAAATGACCCCTGGTTTTAGGGCGACATTTTTAAGGTTCAATACGGTCCTATACGCCAACATATACAGTAAGTCTACAGGAGATCTCAAAGTGCTTTATGACCAATGGATTATTTTGGAAATATTGAGGGCAAAACTTGTCAAGTTACCCTGAGAATGCTTTGGAACATCTTCCATCTTAATGCTCTTTTGCATTCAAAATAACTCTTGAGTAATCTCTTAACTTTACCCTCAGCGATCTGAGTTATTTTCCTTCTTTAACCAAGATCAACACACAGTATCATAAATCACATAGTAGCACTCAGACAGGAAAATAAAAGTTTTCAATTTAAAATTGACCAGACAGGTCAAAATAAGCAACAAAGGATGATGATGTTTTCAGGCCAATTGTAGAAAATTTCAGAAAAATAACATCTAAAAATACATTTTCTGTTTGGTCATTGCCTTCTGATTGTAAAAACGGACACAGGAGCACAGAGCTATTGAGATCAATTTCATTTGCTCTCATGAAGACTGCCAAGCCTGTACCTAACACAATGAAAATGCCAAACGCTCAGGCAATTTTCTGTTGAAATTCTAAAACACTTCTACAGCAATTTACAAAAGGCCAATAAACATTTGTAACAAAACACTTAACAGATTCAGAATTCTGGCTGCAAAGTTTGAGGGACCATCTTTATCACAATTTACAGAAAATACACAAACACAGTACAATATTTACAGCATGTGTGCAAAAAGCCCAAATTTAAACAGCAAGGTGTGATGACTGGAAAGGTTTTATACAAAGTGCATAGGAAGTCAGAGAACAACAATTACCAGTTGGAGATTGGTGGACTGTGTTTAAATGGTTAATATCGTAGAGAGTGTTATAACATAAATATTAAGAGTTATTACGTGTACCTTGGTAAAACTTTGCTTGAATGTTCATTCATAAAATCATATTTTAATTAAGCAACTTATAATATTGTTACATTTGCTTTAAAAATATTATTTCCTCAAATATTCACAATAAAAAAAAGCAGTAAAATGCAACAGTGCATGCACATCTAAAAGATACGCAGGTCAATTAAGAATAGGCTTAGTTCTCAAGCGGAGGCTTGTGACACAGAGGTAATATAATCTGTCAGCTAAAACTCAAGTGCCTTTTTGATGCGCTTGACACGTTTCTCAAGATGCTGGTTCAGGTTGAAATGATGAGGCAGCTCTGCTAGTCTCCTGCAGCCAATTTAGAAGTGCCCAATTATCAGGGTCTGCAGGAGGTGGAGTGGTGGGGAAAGAGCAAAAGGAAGAGGATGTGGGATGCCGAAACCCACAGGCAACACCATCTGGGAAAAGCAAAGGAAGAAGAGGTGGGAGGGTAGGGTTAGAAGGAAACGCTGACAGGGTGAGATGCATTTTGGCTTGCGGAGAGCAGTAGCCTATTGATGGGGACCATTTGAACTAAGCAAGTGAAGGTAATGAAGGTAATCCAGGCTCTAGCCTAGTGGTTATCAAACTGCCTCTCTAAACTCACATTCTACCTTAAGCAATCCCTATGCCATCGGTGTTCTACGATTAGTAAGGGATTGCTTAAGGTGGTATGTGAGTGGAGAGAAAAAGTTTGGAAACCACTGTATTAATCGTCCCTAATTAGGTGCATGGTTTCAGAATTCCAAAGGAAATGGGACAATGACAATTTTTCTCAACCAAAATATTGCAGAAACAATTGGGTTTAGAGCAGTGGTTCTCAACCTTCCCTTCCCACTCACAAACCACCTTCAGTAATCCCTTACTAATCACAGAGCACTTATGGCATAGGGATTACTGAAGGAGGAATGTGGGTGGGGGGGGGGGGGGGGGGTTGCAGTTTGAGAAACCACTGATCTAGCTGAACAGCAGAACAGTCATGAGGAGCTGAATGATCCATTCTCATCTTTATGTCCCTGTGTTGTAAATTCTATATTAAGTAACATAATGTTACTGGATAACAATGAGCAAGTAACAACACAGTTTAAATTGAACTGTTCCATAGAGTGTCTTTACCATTTTGGATTTGTATGTATTTACATTTAAGTCTGCAGTTGCACCTTAAATATTATTTCCCACATCGATAGGAAAATTGAAAAAGAAACCAACTTTAGAGTGAGACATATTTTTAAACCCATCCTTTCACACTTACATTGCTAGTTATGTTATTATTTCTACATCCTTACTGGAACCTTCTAACAGTGAAAACACCTGCCTCAGAAATCGGGTTCATTAACGAGAGAAAAGAAACTGTGAATATAGGTGTGATGTTAGGAAAGGAAATGGAAACTACAGTCTGACATTCTCATTGTAGGTAGTTGATTATATTTTCATGGGATTACTTCTAAGAAACCCATGGAACATTTTCACCTATTCCCTGACATAAAACGTACTCCAAGGAGGGCAGTGTTTGATAGCTCTGCTGGTCTCCAAGAGGAGCTCGATATGATCTCCCTGTGTCTGGTCAGTTTGCCTTGTTATTCTTGTTTAAACAATACAGCGCGGTAGAAGGCCCTTGTGGCCCAGGAAACCCGTGTTGCCCAATTACACCTAATTAACCTACCAACCCTGAACATTTGGGAGGGTGGCTCCATTACTTCTCCTCACACCACCCACCCACTCACTCACTCCCTCCTCCCCCCACATGCCAAAGACAGGCAAGTTGATAGGTTAAATAGTCACTGTAAATCACCCCACATGTGCAGATAAGTGCAGTCCTGGTGGTTAGATCCAGGAGAATATGGAGAGAATAGAATATGTCTAAATGGGTAGCTCATGGTCCATGCAGACTCATTGGACCAACTGTGTGCTCTTTTACTCTATGACCTGCATTCATATTCCCAGCGGATGAGTAGCAGAAATTTGAACTCTATGCAAGGATTGTTCTCAAAGGATATCTACATAAATTGGGCTTTTTTTTCATTGGCGTTTATCTAGAAATTGGATCTAAATTTAGTTATTTTAGTTGATCTAGTGATTTTAGCCATAAGGAGTACCTTGCGCTTACTTTGAATATGTTTGGGCCTGTTGAAGTCCTATCCAATGAGAAATCAGAATTTTGTTGAGGCATTGATATTTCAATGGCTAAGACTGCTGCCAAGAAATTGGACATTATTCATCTTCTCACAAGTTTTGTTTCCCGTCCATATTTCCTGTTTATAATAACTTAATCAAAGAGCATTTTAATTATTGGAGGACTACTAGATGGAAAGATCGTGACCTGATTTGTGATCTCTTCACAATGAAATGAGCACACCACACTGAATATGAGAAAGATATGCTATTAATGGTGTTCTGTGTACATAAAAAAAAACATCCACTTTGTTCAGGCTGAGGGCTCCGCGCAAGCTAACTGTGAATCATGAACCCCTCAATCTGTGGACCCAACCTACTGATCAAGCCAGTATCGCTATGGGCTTCGTAGATGAGGTGTGCGGAGGGGGAGGGGCGGGGTATTTTCCTGGAGGGACGAATGTACCCTATCCACTCCCTTTCACCTCCCTTTTCTCCCGCCTTCCATGGTCCCTCTCTATCCCCATTCATGGAGAGATCTTGTCTTCAAAAAAAAAGCTGATTCACTTCCCAAAGGTAAGCAAGCAGGATATACAGAAGAACCCAATTGGAGTGCAGCTATTAAACTGGGCTTACTCTCTCTCTCTCTCTCTCTCTCTCTCTCTCTCTCTCTCTCTCTCTCTATATATATATATATATATATACTTATAAAAACAGCAAACCACATTGTTGATTTCTTAAAGGATGCCCCAATTTCCCGTTTTCTTTGCGAACTCCTTTTTAACATTCAAAAGATGCCTGTAGGCCCATTTTTAATGAAAAGATTGGATGCTGACAAAGTGCCTCAACTCTCTCAAAATGGAGCAGCTTCAACTGCGAGTTGGTAGCACTGTTCCCTCAAACCCATGTGGTTTTGCAACCAGCGCTCAAAGGAGATTAATGCGCGCACAAAAAGCCAGTTACCAAAAATAATGTAGTGATTAATAATGACACTTATTGAAAATAATCTCTTGGCTCACTGTTTCTGTTAACTAGTTAGTCGGTCGAACAAGTAAGTAAGCATACTTGTGTTATATTAAGACATGACAAGACAGTTTGATTAGCCATGAGTGATAGACTGTGCCAAAATTATCTTAAAACAATTTTGTTTACATTTGCACAAGCATCCAGTGGGCACATACTTTTGTCACAGGAAGGAAATTTGCACAACTTCAGATTTTTGCTCACACTGACTAAAAATGAGAGGGAACGTCAGTGGGTAAGGATAGTTTTAGATTTCTATCTTCTGCAGAATCGTTGCCATCTCTATCTTACATCATATCAACACATACTGACTGCTACATCTCGGGAAGTGGACTTGTGCTCACATTCCGCAATGGATTGCGCCTTTTTCGTTAACAACCCTCTCGCTCTCTGCTCCTAAAGATGATCATTCTGAAATGTTTTAGGACATTTTGACTACATTCAAGGTCTTATAAAGATGTTAACTGGCACATTAGTTACAGAACCTCCCAGTGCATCCTCAACCCAAGGACACCTCATTCACCTTTGTCTTTCCTGCAAACCGGCACAGATTAAAATTCATGAATCATTATCAATTTACTGTCTCATCTAAAATGCCAGATTGTTGTCAGCCATTTGCTGGTTTCCAGCAATATTACCTATTCAAAAGAGGCACACAAACACAATACATATCTCAGGACCCACTGACTTACTGTCCAAATACCACTGCTTACTTAGCCAAATACACATGCACCCAACCACTACATTATTACTAGTCCTTCACTTCAGTTACTTTTTCAACAATATATATTAAAAAATCCCGTCAGTTTACAAAGGAATCACTCGTACAATTTTCAAATGACGTTTTTTTTCCTGGAAACCATATTATTATCTTTGACAAATTTCTCCCCCATCTGTGAGGATAAATTGTGATTGTTAACGTTAATGGCGAAATGCATTCTTGTTCTGCATGCTGCAGGGTGATATCCATCCATAGCAGGTCAACCGTCTGTCTATTTCACATAAAAAGGGGTTTGAGCAGATTTCCTGTATTCACAAGGTCATCAGATGGATTAAGAATCTGCAGCAAAATTATTTAGGGTTTTATGTGATGTTCGGTTATGTCACATTTTATCACACCATTTCCTGCGACTTCCATCGTTACCTCTGAATGCATGCTCCAGTTCATTTGGCACAGCACGTTGCTTTACTTCCGCTAACAGAAGTCTTGCGCTCGCTCTCCAACCCACTAAAATAAAAACCAAAGCCACAAACCTTGAGCCCGAACTTGCAAACAAATTGGGGAAAGTTGTCACTCATGCGCTGCTGCATGCGGTTCGGCCGACGATGACTGACACACAAGTTCACTAAAGCGTGATTTACACACCATCCATGCATGTGGAATACATACTGAAATGGTAGACAAAATGGCACAGTACAAATGTTTCTGTCTTTTAAGCTGCCAAGCCTTGCGTTTTTGATTCTGTTCGGTTGGTCCCTTTTCCCAAGGCCATATTGTGAAAGGTTTTGGCTCACTCTAACCTTTGATATTTCACACCACCGAGTCTTTGATTTCAGGGCCAATCCTCACCCGAGGCTGCAACCCATGTGCTGAAATCTCCACGTACAAGTTTTTTTGGTTGGTTTGGTTGTTTGGGGACTGGACATAACCAGCGTCTTTGGCTCCGAGAGTGTTTTCCAGCACTGGCGTACTGCAGATGTGTTTGTCATTCAGGCTCTGGTAACCTTTGTGGTGTTCCGAAGCTGCCACTTGAACAGGGTTTCCGTTTAAAGGGAGGCTTTCGTGCTGTATTTCAATTTTCCTTTGTTTCTTCTGTGGTATGTTTGAACACTCGCCATCCTTAATCAGCGATTTCATCTTGTCCCTGTTCCGGTACAAAAAGATCAGGGACGAGACAGCAACTGTTAATCCGAAGACCACACTCACAGTTACAAACTCAGCCCAGTAGTTCTTCCCGTTGTGTGGCAAAAACCGGCTCTCACTGCTGAGATGATTTATCACGATCCCTTTGTCTTGCAATCCAGGACTTTGTCTCAGCACTGCAATGGACTTTCGAGATGCATGCAAGGTCGTGGCTTCATTAGAAAGGTCCAACCTCACACAATAGTTTGCAACCAGCAGCCAGAAGTCCTCTTCAACAGCCCAGCACTCAAATATGCCCAGAGGCTCTGCGGTGGCGATAATTCCTCCATCAGGAAGCACCACGAATGCAGTATCTGCCATCGCCCCGTTGTGCACCCACTTCCTCGAGGCAAAGTTTGACTGTATATTGCATGGCAACACCTTAAAATTGTTGAGTGGCACAGTGACAGACTCACAGGGGGCATTATCTGTTTACAAGAGAAAAAGAACAAAGAAATTTAGTAAAGCACGCTTCATAGACAGATAAGGCGGCTTCAGCTTTCTCCCTGTATTCATATAAATATGATCCAGAAGTAGTAACACTTTTGGATGTCATACAACAATGGAAATCCTCTAATAAACATGGAAGCTCCTCTTCAATATAGTAAAACCCTTGGTATCTGGCACCTGCGGGGGATTGGTAGATGCCAGCAAAATGAGTTTTCCGGTTTCATATTTTAAATTTTAAAAAATTATACATACAGGTCGGTTCTTGAGACTCACAAGACCAAACTCATACACCAGCGTTAAGAATAAACAGTTCAAAAGACAAAAGGCAGTGAACAATGTAAATAATTTGAAAACAAAATCACCATTGTAGTCCCTCATTATGCAAAGTTCACTTTAATAGGTAATTCCCGTAACTTACAAAGTATAAATTTATTAATATTCTTCATTTTTTTTTGCCGGTTGCTTGAATTCCAGGTAACAGGGGATTTTACTGTACTTAGCAACTAAAGTATACATAGAGGCATTAGTGTCAGGAGTGATTACAGTGGGTTTTGCCTGATTTAAAATTGGAACATCAAAGCGTGAATACATTTAACTACCTTGTCCTCAAGCCAGCACTTGGATTTATTATTGACCAACAAACTGACAGGTTACCAATCTACCACGTGGTGTAGAGGTATAAACCAAACAGACTTTGCACTCTTGCTATTAGTTCAAAGGATGGGAGTATAAGGTCAGATTCTTGGATGGGAGTATGAGGGCAGATTCTTGGATGAGAGTACGAGGGCAGATTCTTTTTACTGTTTGATGCACATGGAGACTGAGCGCGGCTCTCTGCCAGAACATGCAATTGCAAATGTGACCTTGTAGTTCACATGCCTGAGCGTTAGATTTCAGAAAAAAATGTTTACATAGCAAGCATAACCATCGGGAAAGATTGAATAGGCTGGGACTCTTTTCCTTTGCAAAGGGAAGGCTGAAGATCGACTTCAGCAGGAGGGAGGGGTCTGGTTTGGCAGATGCTACATATCAGGGGTGACCAAACTACAGTCCCCCCAGGCCAACTGCAGCCTGCTGCCCATTTTTAAGTGGCTCATTAGAAGAAAGGGAAATAAACGGCAGCACTGATGCAGATCTGTGGATAGCGGGGAGCAAAGTCTCAGCACTCCCCCACGGGGTCCAACCGCCCAGTCTGACTGCCGTTGACTCTCAACAGGCGTTAAACGCCCGGTTCAATGAACCAACGGGGCTTGAAAACTGCTGGGCTTCAATAATGTTTGGTCCCTGACTTTTCAGTTTGTGGCCAACTACCAGAAAAGGTAGTTGCAGAGGCCGCTTCAATTTGTTGGGGACTCCAGAACCAGGATTATTAATGTGAGATGGTGTCCATCAGGAAACTGAGGAGAATATTTGCCTTGAATAATCAGAGCAGATGAGGTGATGAGAAAAGTACTACCTGAAGAGATGCTGTTGATTGCAAGAGAATGAAAGGGCAAAGGAGGACATGCTGATGGAGTTGGATGAAGCTGATGGAAATATTAGTGCAGACCCGTTGGACCCAATGATTCCGTGCTGTAACTTTTACGCAATTCTACAGGATACTTCAGTTTATTAAGATATGTTGAATTCTACACATCCAACTAATGAATGTTTTTGGCTACATAATTTTTACTGCTGATGCGGTTCCTGAAATGCGAATGTGAGGGTCAGGATTCCATGCATTAAACCGTGAAAATCATCGAAGTGGTGTTCAGTGCACACGGCATCTTAAAGTGTGCATTTAAACTAAGTGATTTACATTATTCATTTTCCAGCAAAATTCTGATATATGCATCCAAATGGAATTTACACATCTCATGGCTGCATTTGGAGCAAGCAAGCAAAAGGACAGACAACCTGAGGCAACGCTTATCACGTAACTAATCTTTATGCTTGATATGGACAGTTACTCAAGTGAGGAAAATAGAAAATTGTATTTATATAACAGCTGAAACATGGCAGTACGCTTCACAGAAGCATTATCAGGCAATAACCAACTTCTGATCAAAAGCTGAAGCAAACTCATCTGCTTTATGCATCAGTTTTAAACTTTCAAATTTGAAGTTTAGACATGCAGTACAGTAACAGTAGCAGCCTGTGCCACCCAATCACACCCAATTGGCCAACATCGCTTTTGTTTCACACCCCGTATGGTTTTTTGGAAGGGTGGGAAGAAACCAGAGCACCTGGAGAAAACGCACGCAGACGTGCGGAGAACGCACAAACTCCTCACAGACAGCGCTGGATTCAAACCCCTGTTGCTGGCGCTGTAACAGAGTTGTTCTAATCGCCTTGCTAGCCACGCCACCCTTTAACGGGGGGGAGAAAAGTATGAGCCACTCAGGGCCACGAGGCCCCAAAAACATATCCGTCATTCACGGAACCAAGAGAAAACATGGGTTGAGGAAATAAAGAGCAGTAGAGAAATCCTAGAACTTTATATCGCCAGAGATGCACAGAAATGAGGGATTTAAATGTGGACTAGGAGGTTTTGCTGAGGTGTAATCAAACAATGTTTGACTTTGAGGCCTATTCAGATATTAAATAGATGACAAACAGCTTGCCCAATGACAAAGGAAATAGAAAGAGGAAAAGGGCCAGAGGTTTAGGAGCATAGGACATTGGCAGGTGAAGGGCACAGGCCTTCCCTCCTCATTGACGTGATCTACTGGGATCGTTGGCTCATAAAATCATTGAGGACCCCTTCTACCCTGCACACGGCTTCGTTCAGCTGCTCCCATCGGGAAAGAGATACAGGAGGATCAGAGCCAGCACCGACAGGCTGAGAAACAGCTTCTTCCCATGGGCAGTGAGAATGCTGAAGGACCAAAGGAACTGCTCATACTGACCATACTCTCATACTGTATTTATGAAACTAATTATTTGTATGTGTGAACACTTGCTCTGAATATGTGTCTGTGTGGTTGTGTGTCTGCGTGTTTTGCACCGAGGACTGGAGAACGCTGTTTCATCAGGTTGCACTTTTGCAATCAGATGACAATAAACTTGACCTGACTACCTGCCAATGTTGGATCAGAATGGAGGGGGTTTCAAAATAAGAAGCCGATTCAACATGTTCAACATCTCTTGCTGGAGTGCTTGAAACTTGAGAACCTGAGTCTGGTCATGAGCACTCGTTTTTTTTCCACTGACTTGTTGCCAACCCACCGTCACGCAGATTAGAAAATAAATGCCATATTTAGAAGCAGGTGCAAGATTACCAAGTAAAACACAGAAGTAACTGTCCACAAGAGACCAAGGGCAGGGAACACTTACGATGTGGTCGCAAAGCTCTGGGCCCCAACAACGAATCGTTTGGCTGCCAGCAGTGTTGTTCTGGCCTGCCGTTCTCAATGTCTTGCTTCCAAAGGCTGTGAACGAAACATTCTGCGGTTAGCGAGTGTAAAGGGATAGGGGGAGAGAGTGGGAAAGTGGTGCTAAGGCCAAGAATTAAAATTTGAGGGCTGACCTGCTGCTTCAGGTCCTCTTATGGAGTAGCCAATGTGGTGGAAGGGAACAATTGTCCATATGGTAACAGTCAAAATAGGATGAATGTTAATGATCTTTTGATGCATAAGATGTCACACCTATCACTGAACCTGACACTCTAACCCACTTAAGTCAGAGCATGACAATTGTCTGGAAGACACTGAGGAAATTCAATATCCAATATACCAGATTAACACAGACCAATGCAAATGAGCTTTTAGACAGAAGCAAGTTGTTGTTGATGCTGGGGAGGGGCAAAAAAAAAAAAAAAATGCTGGAACTATTCAAGAACTAATGCAGCCTTGAAACAGACTTAACATTTTAATGTTCCGAGCTGGGTGGAAAAGGTAGAGTAGGAGATCCTGGATTGAGTGAGAGGCTTAAAAAAAAAATCAAATATCTGGAGTGGAAACCAAAAATAAAAATGGTGGAGCTGCTGCACGCTGGTGGGGACCACAGAGAGCAGGGAGCGGGCACACAGGGCTCCTCCACAGGGTTCTGCTGCCCAGTTCAACTACCAATGGCGCTTGTTGAAGGAGCCAACGGTGGGTTATTTTGAAATCCTCTGGGCCCCACGACGGCAGGGCCTGTAGACAAATTTTTAAACACCACTCTGTTTCTTCCTAACGTGTCAGGATTTGGATCACCAATAAATTATAATTACCAAGCCTCTGTGATCACTGGCCCACCATCCAATTTGGATAGGGACATGGATGGGAGGGTTATAGAGGGCTATGAACTGGGTGAAGGTCAGTGGGACCAGGCGGAACAACACTTTGGCTCAGATTCGAAGTGCTGACAGGCACTTTTTCTGTGTTGTAATGATCTATGGTTCTAATTGTCTTCTTGGTAGCCCATCCTTCCTTCTCCCCTCATCTCTGATCAAACTGCTCACCCCCCCACTTACTCCCTTCAATGATCCCCCAACATCCCATTCTCTGACCTGGGCAGGTCTGATTCTTTCACAGTCTGTTTGGGATCCAGACCCAACTCCTCCTCACTGTTCAGAGCCTGACACCAATCGTTAACATCACCAGCATCCCTCCATCAGTGCCTCGGGTACTAAGGTAAAGCTACTTACTGGTCCATCTGCAGACCTCGTATGTCTCTACAACTGTACCTGTCCCAGGCACAGTAAGGATCCCTGGCCAGGATACACTCTCCACAGCTCTGGTAAATAGTGCAATTGGAGACAGACAGCTGGACCACTCCTGTGTATGACGATGCGTATAACATTCCCTGTGGATTGAGGAGAATAGGTTTAGCTTGCTTCCCAGCCAACAGACTGATGAATCCAGCTCACGATCATTCATAATATTGCAGAGTGACTGAGTAATTCATTGCAATGGAAATATAGATTTGAGTCTAACATTAAATGTTGAAGATGAATTGATTTTTTTTTCTGAAAAAAAATGATCAATCTACACAAAGCCTGGATTCAACATTTAAATACAGTGCTTGAGAAAACATTAACACTACCATTTGATTTATATATGGACCTTTAATTAGTAGCTGTCCTGTTTCTGATCTAGACAGTTCGACGTGGAACCTTTTTTTATCATTTTGACTGACATACAGTTTGGTATGTGTATGCACCTGGCCCTCTGTGCCCAGATCACAAAGGTACTGGCAGTCCCTAAGAGATCTTGCCAGAGAATCGTAGAAATGCAGCCTATTATGTTCCTGCCACACATTATTATCATCCTATTGAACAGCAGAAAGACAGTGGAGGGTTTACAAGGTAGCCTGCCGTGCTATCAATAAACATTGACCCCTCCCACATGTCCTCATTGAGACAAGGGGGGGGCAGCGATCTACAATTTCTCGGATCTCCGTTAATTTCCCATTCCTTCCCTGCCCACTCCCCAACCCCCATTGATTTAAGGCACAAAATTCTGGGGGGAACACCCGCGTGATCTGCCTGTGATTGACGGTTATGAACAAAAAAATTTTAATGAAACCAAGTATCTTTTTCAGAGACTGATACGCGGCTCGGCAATTATTACCGTGTTTCCTGACATGCAAAAGAATTTACTTTGCCTCCTTGTAGAAAATGAAAAGTCGCCCTAAATCAAATCCGTACCTGCTTGGAATCCAGAATCAGATTTTCCACTGGCTGCGGTTCCGCAAACAGAGTGATTTCCTCAATAATGTGAACCTTTCGATTCACGTTTATGGCTTTGTGTAATAACCCAGTATCTGTCAAGTAAACAAGAAATAGTATGTTTCCAAGGATGGGAAAATCCAGAACCCGGGGCCATGGTTTGAGGATAATAGGCAAACCATTTAGGACCGAGATGAGGAGGAATTTCTTGACCCAGAGGGTGGTGAATCTGTGGAATTCATTGCCACAGAGGGCAGTAGAGGCAGGTTCATTAAATCTATTTAAGAGGGAATTAGATCTATTTCTTCAGTATAAGGGTATTAAAGGTTACGGAGAGAAGGCGGGGACGGGGAACTAAACTTTAAGATCAGCCATGATCTCGCTGAATGGCGGAGCAGGGTCGAAGGGCCGAATGACCTACTCCTGCTCCTATGTTCTATGTTTCTATTGCTGTAAATTTTATAAAGTGGGACTATTTTTAGACAATGTAAACAGATTTCATCTTAAATATTTACGTTAGGTTCCATTGTGGATTGGATAATGTTTGAGGTCCTCTCATAAGCCATTAATAAGCTACATAGAAATAATTACTTAAAAAAAATCTGTTCAGCATTTTTAACTACACAAAATACGATTGAATTACTAGCCTTGAAAGACAGATCTTTATTATGCCATTGGTAAAACACAGGATTCCGTTGACATCGTGGCAAAGTGAAAAAACACACTCAGCAGGTCAAACAGTAGCAAAGGTAAAAGATAGATCAGCAACATTTCAGGCTTGAGCCCTTCATCAAAGTGTGGGATATTATGTCATCAGTGGGTAGGAACTGTGATCCACAATTTCTGCAGACTATGATATGGACAACCTCATTTACAAGGATGGTGCTCTCCCGAAGACAGACAGAGGCACTGTCTCTCACTCACTAATGGCCTTCTTAACCACAAAGACTAGGCTGAGGGAACGATAGGCTTTAATATACAGAAGACCCTTGCTGGCCCGGATCCAGGTACAGGAATGGCAGGAAGGGAGAAGTGGCTCAATCTTTATGGCCCAGGACCACAGGCGAGGAGTCATAGGGTATGAGTCATCGGTGGGCAGGCCAGCTCCATATATACAGTAGTCAACCATACAATGGAGGAAACATATCACCACAGCTATATACTTCAATTGAAAACATTTAGCAAAAAATTAAAAAAAAATGAAAGTTATATTTATCATTCATGCCAGAGCTGATTCTATTTATTCTTCCACAGCACCTAATCTTAATTTATAAAGTTGATCGTTAAAATGATCCTGATGTTACGCAATGCAGACGACCGCTATTGCCCGTCGTCCCTCTGACTGACTGCACGGACTTCCTCTGGGTCGCTAGCTCCAAAAGAAATGCTTCAGCAAAAAGAGAAAAGGCTGGTGAAGCTCATCGGGTGAGAGGCAGCGTATACGTAGAAGGAAAAACAGTTAATATTTCTGGTCTGGAACTGCTCATCGTACAGAGAAACGAGGAGGTAGTTTAGGCAAAAGAGAGGAGGGGGGGGAGGCCGGGCAACGGATGGAACAAAGGGAATTTCTCAGACAGGATAAAATAATGTGGCGCTGAAGGAGTTCCTTGTCCAGGTAACACATTATGTAATCTGGCCTACTGGGATTTGCCCAGCAGGTCAGACTACATACAGGAAGGAAAAGGCAAAAAGGAATGCCTGCCTGCTTTTTGATTATTTCTTGAAGGGCTCAGGCCCGAAATGTCAGTAATATAACTTTAGCTCCTATGGATGTTGCGAGACCGGCCGAGTTCCTCCAGCATTTACTGAGTGTTTATACAACTTTAATGTTTCACCCCAAGCCTCATGAACCTTGTACAGCCTCCAGATTTTTCTTTAACCATTGGGATTGTAAATCCTCCTTGTCGGCTTTGCTGGTTCACTCCTTAAAAGATCTCCAACTTACCATTTCTGAAAAGGTAATCACTTGCATACCGCTTTTCCAGCTAATAGAGGACAAGATGATTCAGTCTTTTCTGAGGGTTTACAGCATCGAGTCCATGCTGCTGAAGATCCAGCTGCGCTGGATGGGTCACGTCTCCAGAATGGAGGACCATCGCCTTCCCAAGATCGTATTATATGGCGAGCTCTCCACTGGCCACCGTGACAGAGGTGCACCAAAGAAAAGGTACAAGGACTGCCTAAAGAAATCTCTTGGTGCCTGCCACATTGACCACCGCCAGTGGGCTGATAACGCCTCAAACCGTGCATCTTGGCGCCTCACAGTTTGGCGGGCAGCAGCCTCCTTTGAAGAAGACCGCAGAGCCCACCTCACTGACAAAAGGCAAAGGAGGAAAAACCCAACACCCAACCCCAACCAACCAATTTTCCCTTGCAACCGCTGCAATCGTGTCTGCCTGTCCCGCATCGGACTGGTCAGCCACAAACGAGCCTGCAGCTGACGTGGACTTTTTACCCCCTCCATAAATCTTCGTCCGCGAAGCCAAGCCAAAGATACCACTGAATAATTGCAAAGCTCTAATTGTTGCATCCATTGATACAGATTGCTATCTGTTCCCAAAGCAGGAAGGATAAATCAATGCGCATTAGTAAATGCAAGGTATCATTTAATTTTTGGTTCGTCGCTGTAAATGAAGCAGGGAGATGCCGTCTAATTAAATCTCCATACCTGTGCCCACAAACAGAACATCATATTGCCCGTGGATACTTTGGACTCTGTCCACTGCAAGCTGCGTGTACTTTACATGCTTCTTCATCAATAAGGGTTTGCTCTTGACACTCTCTTCCATCAGAAAATGGTCCTTTGCAAAATTCAATACTTTGTCTGGCATTTGGAATGAAGACGTTATGTTCATGGCTCTTACACTGTCTGTAATGCACTGAAAGAGAAAACAAAAGGTACACTTGCAATAATTAATTAACATTTACGATCTGCATTTTCACCTCATTGTGAAAATCACCACTTTATCCTGACATTAATGTCTGCGATGAGTATAACTCAACAGAGCCTCTTTAACTCTGAAGGTTTTTAGACTGCAGGCATGTAACGGCACAATCAATGAAATGTGCCGTTACTCGGGCAGTCGAGAAAGGAAAGTGCAGGAATTTTTAGTCACGATTTATGCTGCTGGACCCCTACTACTTTTTGGGGAAGCCTGCAGTCTAAATTGCACCGCATAACTCACCTCATGAATCCGACATCCAGCTGATGACGCACGTCAAAGCGCCGGGACTAATGTGCACAGGAACTTATGTAAACGTCCACAAGGTGAGTAATTAATTTATATTAAAGTTTTTCCACAGATTTTTCAAACATTGCTGTTTGAAAAAGAACAATTCTGTCATACTCATAAATGAGTGTGTTCACTCCCCTGTCACCAGCAAACCTCACATCACACCGGCCTCATCAGCGAGTGGGAGACTGCCCTCAGGCAAACCGATGCGGCTTAAAGTGACATCCAACGAAAGAGACATTTCAGTCTTGCTCTTGTCTCTTCGAGCCAGCTGAGTGGATAATTATTCAACTTCTGAATGTATAATGCCCTGGACATGAATGGATATATAAGTGTGTAGCTAGCTGCTACAAGCTAATGGCCTAAAGCACAGGAGAAGTTATAGCTGCGTGCAGGTTAGCTCAGAAAGAACACGCTGGATCTACGTTGAAAAATAAACAACAGGTTGGGAATGACAGGAAAAGATTTTGGTTGCAGTAGTTGCAGGATTGTAGAGTTAACTGCTGTAGTGACTGGTGCAGACCTCGAGAGAGTGGGGAATGGAGACCAAGTGCTCCCCGAGTTGTCCTACCCATGAATGCTACATAAAGGAGCCAACCCTTCGGGGTGATAGTCGAATCAGAATCAAAATTTATTGTCACGCGCTGGTCATGAAATTTGTTGTTTTGCAGCAGGTGCAAATATTGCTCTAAATTATATTTCAAAAGAAATAAACAGAAATTCGGAGAAAGCATCTGTGGTTTATTGTCCATTCAGAAATCTGATGGCAGATGGGTAGAAGCTGTCTTTATGCTGCTGGGTGATCATCTTCAGGCTCCTGTACTTAATTTCCTAATGGTAGCAGAGTGAAGAAGGCATGGTCTGGTGGTGGGGATTCTTCAGGATGGAGGCTGCCTTCTTAAGATTCTGCTTCTTGGAGATGCCCTCAATGGAGTGAAGACTGGCACCTGTGATGTCACAAGCCATGTTAACACTCTAGAGCTTTTTCTTGTCCTGTACATTGGCAACTCCATACCTGACAGTGATGCAACCAAAGAGAATGCTCTCCATGGTACATCTGTAGAAATTTGCAAGTCTTCCAAATCTCCACCAACTCCTTCATGAAGCATAGCCACCGGCAAGCCTGCTTTGTCATTGCATCGGCAAGGAGGTCCCAGAACAGATTCTCTGAGATGTTGACACCCAGGAATTTGAAAGTCTTAACCCTTGCCCTGTTCTCCTGATTTCCACGTTTTGCTAATGTTGAGGGCAAGGTTGTTGTTGTGACGCCACTCAACTTGCTGATCTAATTGAAATGACCGCAGGCAAATTTGTCCAAAATACACAGTCAACTTCATGACTCATAACATTATGAATGAAATTCATTGGAAGGCTGCCAAAGCTATTGGGTATGACATCCAATGATGGATGGTTATATTAAATATTGTCCGTGACTTATGCAAACTCACCAATTCCTTACAAATGTTTCATGGTTCAACGTATGATAAATCTAATTCATCAGGAGTAATTCTGGAATTACATTGTTCAGTGCTGATAAAACAACAGTCCTTAACAAGTTGGAAATGGCAGAGAGATGTAGTAGTTGCAGAATTGTAGAGTTAACTGCTGAATAGACTGGTGCAGACCTCGGGAGAGTGGGGACACAGAGCTCTCCCAAAGGGTCCTACCGCCCAGTCCTACTGCCAGCTAGCTCCATGCAGGCTTTAAAATGGCCTGTTAAAGAAGCTGATGGGATTTTATTTAAAATTCTGTGAAAGCAGGGTCTGGGCCTGGTAGCGGTGTCTATATTCGATAGCCATGGGCTGGGGGGGTGGGTAGCAATGGGCTGTCGCAGGGCACCAATAACAGGATGAACACCTCCCATTGAAGAGGTAAAGCAGAGATGACCACCTGACGGATGGTGACCACGGTGGAAGACCAGTGAAGGGCTCTGTAGCCGATGGGCGCACACAGCCAGTGTGATACTGCTAACTTGCTGGAGAGGAACTCACACAGACTGCTGGCAACGAGCTCAAAGGACCCATACAGGCTGTGGGGTGTTGGGGACTGGCCTGTGAGAACCAGGTTGCTGAGGGCAAGAAGGGCTTCCAAAAGGGCCCTTGGAGCTGAAGGCTTCCTCATCATGTCGGAGGTTGGAATCAGGACTAGGGCGCCCGAAGGTTTGAACCGAACTGGAGTCTTGTCCTGCTACAAAGGCTGTGGGAGCACTGGAGGTGAATCCATGGACACCCTGACTCTAAGGGGACTCTCTTTTGCTTCTCTTTCTCTGACTGTAAGGGGTGCCGGGCAATACTAATGGTGAACCTTTGACTGCCTTATGGCAGACTAAAGGCAACTTTGTGCAATATTGAATTTTGGTTTTATTAGATGTCAATAAATAGTATCTGATCTGGTATTAAACAGGATGGCAGGTGAGTGTTGAAATAGTTTAGTTTGGAGACAGCTAAATCAATGAAGATAAAATGAGAATGGTGGAAATTCAGTGCTGGGGTAGCAGATAAAAAGAAGCTATATATGCTGGAATCTTGAGTAAACAATGAAAGGTTGCAGAGACTCAATGAATCCATGGAGGGAAATGGACTGTTTTGGATCAGGGCCCTTTGCAGAGACAATCTTGAGAACGGGCCCACTTCCTTGGGAGTTTGAGGAGGTACGTCTTAGAAAGCCTTGGCAAACTTGTGTGGACGTGCGGTGGGAAGTGTGCTGGCCTGCTGCGTCACGGCATGGTATGGGGGCACCAATATCCCTGAGCGGAGAGCCCTGAGAAAGGTAGTGGACGCAGCCCGAGACATCACTGACATGACCCTCCCCACTATCAAAAACGTGCACATGGGACGCTGCTGTCAGAGACCAGCAGCAATCATCGAGGATCCACACCACCCATTCTTGCTGCTGCCATCAGGAAAGAGCTACAGGCCCACATCTAGGAACAGTTACTACCCCACAACCATGAGATCCTAAACAACAGACTCATTAAGAAACAATTATGGACTCTTAATTTGCCCATTATTTATGACTGAATTTTCATTTTCTGTTTTTGTAGTTTGTTTATATTTCTTCCATTCTCCACATTTTTTTTAGACATACAGCCCACAAGAATGTGCTGCCCAATTACACCCAATTAACCTACATCCCCAGTAGGTTTCGAATGGTGGGAGGAAACTAGAGCACCCACAGGAAACCCACACAGGCACGGGGAAAACATACAAACTCCTTACAGACAGCGCAGGATTCAAATCCGGGTCGCTGGCGCTGTAACAGAGATGCTCTGTTCGAGCCGCCCTACAGTTTTCTTTTGTATGCATTTCTTTCTTCTGGAGTTCAGTTTACAGTTACTGATAATCAGATGTTCTGCCTCGCCTCCAGGTAAATAAAAATCTCAGGGTCATATGTGATTTCATGTATGTACTCTGACAATAAATTTGAACTTTGACCAAAAGCGTTGATTGTCCATTTTTCTACATTAGTGGTTCTCAACTTTTTCCTTTCCACTCACACACCACTTTAAGTAATCCCTACATCATTGGTGCTCTGTGATTAGTAATGGATTAGTAGGTGAGTGGGAAGGGAAGGTTGAGAACCACTGCTCTAGACCCAATTGTTACTGAAATATCTTGCTTGAGAAAAATTGCATTGGCCCATTTCCTTTGGAGTTATGAAACCATGCACATAAAATGTCAATTAGGGACGATTAAAAGTGATTTTTGTACTGATAATAACCACACCAGCAGTGCGAGTATAAGACAGCTTTAATAAACTAATATGTACACTAAGAGGTCTTGTCTCTCTACAAGACGAACCTGGAAGGCTAGACTGTAGCTATGGACTGCTTTATATACAAGGTCACCGGGATGACCCCTGGTGATCTAGTGGTGTAATTACATATCACCACAGTTTTCAAACTTTTTCTTTCCACCCTCATACCACCTTAAACAATCTCTTACTAATTACAGAGCACCCATGGCATAGGGATTACTTAAAGTGGTATGTGAGTGGAAACACAGACCCATGTCTGTGTGGGTTTCCTGTGGGTGCTCTAGTTTCCTCCCAGCTCTACATAGATGCTTCCTGACCCACTGAGTTCTCATTGATTGCCATGGTAGTAGAGTTTAGCTTTGAAGAAAAGGGAAGGGGAGGAGAGGGGAAAGTAGCTGATGAGTTTGTCTTAGTCTTGGCGATGTTCTTCCTACATCTGCCATTGGACGCAGTGGGCTGCAGAGAGAATATTACAATAATTGGACAACTAAAGTGGGTGCACCCTTTGCATTCCATGAGTTTGGAGAGAAATATCCAAAACTCAGTTCATCAGAGCATCCATTGGTCGAAGCCTGTTACCATATTGTGCCAAAGGACAAGCTAAAATTTCACAGGAAATATTGACAAAACAATTTATAAACTAATTGCTGTCCAAATATTGTAACAACAAGGACAGAGACATTCAGGAACTGTAACAATTGCAGGAACTGAATGTATCCAGGGCTCTGGTGAGACAACCCTTGGAATATTTTGTACAGGCCTGTTCTCCCTACCCAAGGAAGGTTATACTTGGGATGGGGGCGTAGGTGATTCACAATAAAAGTTCAGGATATTGGTTACTTGATTGGGCAGGGGTTGGGAGAGTGTATCCTTCAAAAGAGATTAAGTAGACTTAAGTATAGAAAAAGAGGAATGTGCAACACGTTTGTGGGAATTGACAGGATGGAAGCCAAGGATGACAATAATGGTGGGGCTGTCTTGAATCAGGGGTCAAGTTTTCAAAGAAAGGGTTGCCATTGAAGCCAGAGGGATGAATCATATTGAATCGAGGAGCAATTGAAAAAAAGAGGCTGTTTCTATTTTTTCACGTTCTAAGAAACGAGTGTGAACTGGAATTGGCTGCTCTTTGTAAGTAAACAGAGGAATTAGTAAATATTCCAGAACAAAGATTGTAAATGTCAAGAAAGCTTCAATGCAGACATTAAGGAGCAATGTATTGTTCCAAGATTCTGTGCGGGAGATACTTACAGCGCCTGGTCTTGGCTCCAGGGGATTCTGGTTGTAAGGATACCACTGCTGTGTTTCCCAGTTCACCTCCATGTACCTTCCAGCGAAGGCTCTCATGACATCAACCATGGAAAAAACACACACAGCCGAAGATGCTGCACCACCTTTATACCTGAGAGGAGAGCCAGTAGGTCAGCCCAGTGGTCAAGCCTGCATTTCTTTCACCTTACAATCCAAATACAGCTCTTCCAGGTCCTCAGAAATTATTGCATTGAATTAAAACTCCTAATCTAAGAACAGTGTTAAATACAAGTTGCAGCAAACCAGCAAAATAACAGAAAAGAATGACTAGTTTTTCAAAGTGCCAAGAGTCTAAATATTAACATTTCATTTCTCTGTTCCCCCCCCCCCCCAACAACTTGTTTCTTTAAGGTAAGTAACGGCCACCCCACCCCTGCCTTTTCCATGGTTTCATCTACACGCGGTCTGAAAATATTAGATGGTGACGGTAGTGGCGGGGGGGGGGGGGGGGGTGGGGGTGGGAAGAGAGAGAGAGAGAAAAAACATTCACTTTACTTTTATTACAGTATATTGTTATAATTGTACCATTTTATTATTAGTTATTGCTGTTAATCCCTTATTGTGTCTAATTTATAAATTAAACTTCATCATAGATATGTATGTAGAGGAAAAAACATAGTACTCTATATATACACACACACACACACACACACACACACACACACACACACACACACACACATAGGGTTCGATACTATGCATGGTTTCAGGCATCCGTTGGGTGTCTTGGAACATATCCCCAGTTTTGATGGACTCAGTATTACAGGTTCTGTACAATAAACTAGGATGAAAATTGGCTTTAAAGCATTAAATTAATTATTCATTTTAATTGGGTATGGATTCACTTTTAGACTGAGAGGAGGAGGTGAAGTTCTGATAAAGGACGTCAGATCTGAAGTGTTATTTGTTTCTCTGTCCACGATGCTGCTTGTCCTATTGAGTTCTAGCATTTTTGGTTTCGTTTCAGGATTTGAGCATCTGCAGTTCTGTTTATTCCACATCACTGATCCCTTACTCAACATTTACTTGGTGCAGAGCGAGTTGTGTAACAGATCCCAGGCTGCATTCAACTTCTGCTCCTCTTGGAGCATGTGCTGTCCCTGTGATGACGTAATGGGTGGGGGGGTGTGCGTATTATACTGACTGCTTGCTATTGGCTTTGACTGTAGAGATACTCCACCCTACTGGTATATCAGATGGAGGTGCTTTCCCACTGGCCAGTTTAAAGGTGGTTCTAGTCTGTTAATAAAAGCTGTGCAATGGTATAATACTTGACGGGTCCATGTCTATGGCATATCAGTCCCAAAACTTAGTTGACAATTCCATGGATTCTTAGCAATGTTCCCTCTAAGCTGTCTCTACGCCCATGCACGAACAATAAGTGTGCGCATGCACAAAGGAAATGGCTCACACTGCATTGTGTGAGCGTGTGCATGCGTGAGCACAAGCTAAGAGGGAACACTGATCCTTAATGAGGTAATCTTTATAGATCATCATTTCTGGTCATTGGCATCAGATCTGCAGACCCCAGTTGCCCACCCAAAACGCCAATAGCACCTTCATTGCAGAGGCCCTCTGCATTTCTCGTCCAGCCCAACAGGCACAACCCTCAAAGAACTCTGGCCTCTTGTGGATCCCTCACCATTCTCGGCCAACAGTCTGCAACTGCGTCTTCAGTCACATTGGCTGGAGTTCCCTCATCAAACATCTTGCCACAAGTTCCTTCACGGGTGGCAAGGTCAGTGATCGGGACCAGGGTTAGAATCCTGTGGTGTCTGTAAGGAGTTGGTATTTTCTTCCCAGGTCTGCGAGGTTTTCCCCGGGGGCTCTGGTTTCCTCCCGCCATTCAAAAATGCATCGGGGGATGTATGCCAATTGGTGAAATTGGGTGGCACAGGCACGTAGGCTGAAATGGCCTGTAATCATGCTATATATTTAAATTTAAATTTAAAAAAAAAATTCACCTCTTTAAAGATCCCGCTAAAATCACTATACAAATATTTATTAACCTGAACTGCAGATGCTCAACACCTGAAATGAACCTTCATTTTCAAAGGCATGGTAAAGCATGGCATTAGATATATTTAAGACACAGTTAGATAGACCTTTGTATTGTAGGATAATTAAGGGGAAAAGACAGGTGAGTGGAGCTGAGTCCACAGCCACCTCAGCAATGATCATATTAAATGGCTCGATGGATCAGATGACCTACTCCTGCTCCCACTTCTTTTGTAAATGTGTGTGCATTAGATCTCCAATATGTTCCTGCCTTCAGTGCTCAGACCTGGGTTTAATCCTACAATCCAGTGCTGCCTGCTTGAAGTGAGTACATTCCATCCACAACATCTTGGGATTCCCTTCCGGGACCTCAACATCCCTCCCACACCTGAAAGACGTGTGGGCCAGCACATTAAGTGGTCACTGTAAATTTCTTCTGGTATGTCAGTAAGGGGTCGAATCCGAGGGGAGTTGATGAGAATGTGGGAGCATCAAAAATGACTATGATGAGTGCAAGTTGGCAATTGATGGACCTGGTAGGGTGAAGGGCCTGTTTCCACGTACGCTCTCTCTCTCTCTTTGTGCAGCTCGAAGACCACCGTACCACTCCCAGGCCGTTTCCAGCTCACATTACAACCGCGAACAGGAGGAACACAGACCACCAACAACAGGTTTCACATTTTGATTCATGCAACAGAGTGATACTTAATGTTGCAGACGCTTCTTTCTAGTAAAACTGCTTCTTGCAAACCTCAAAATCACTTTATTTACAAAACCATATAATTTCAAAAACCTTGTGCAGAGCTGTGTGGCTTTGCAATCCAGAAGACTGGTGACTCAGTGAGGCTAATTTCTATTTTCAAGTTGACAAACTTAAGCATAACATTTGAAAGTGAGGCTGTTTGGTTCAGGTTGTCTTTTGGAAAATAATCCAAAACAATCTGCCCTGTTTGGGTCTGCTTCAAGAGGTTAAATATTTTTCCTGCAAAAGGTACAGTTTATCTGACTCAACCATCCCATGTGGTCTAACCAGGAGAAACTAATGTCTATGTTGAAAACTGATAGGTTAATGAAACAGAAGGCGGTCATTTGGCTCAGTGAGTCCATGCTGGCTCTCAGCAGAGCAGTGGTCCACGCCTTTGCTTCTTATTCCTGTATCACTCTGTACTCTATTCCTTCTCCCTCAGTTGATGTGCAGTGGATCAAAATATCTTGACCATGATGAGTGAGGGCAAACTGCTGAGGTTCGGCACCAGAAAAAACATCCACTGATCAGAGCACACAAAAGGAATCAGATACATTGGGGCTGGGGGTTGGGTCATGTAGGCAAGCTCACATGGAACATTTGGAGTTGTAAGAGTCGTGGAGCCCAATGATAGGAGGAGGGGTTTGGGGAAAGATCTTGAGCTGGATGGGAGGTAGAACGGTAGGAGGAGATCATGGGGCATGGCCTTGAGGTGGAAAAGAGGGGGTGTGGTGAATCATCAGGGAAGGTTAGTAATTAGGGGAGAGTGGCAGTGGTCTGAGAGCGAAAACACTCAGCAGTTGGGCGGGGGACAGTTGACAGATGGGGGTGGGTGATGGCTCAGGTGGGAAATTTGATGAGTAAGGTGGGCGGGACTGCAGATCAGTGAGTGGAGTGGAATGTGGTGAAGAAGGGCTTTGAGAGGTTGGTTAATGGCTGGATGTTGGTTAATGAGGAATTGGGTATTGGGGCTCCAAGAGGGCTGAGATACCTAAAGAGGACCTTCTTGAGTCAGGACCCCAGATTTAGATTCCACAGGCATGGACACACCCCATTTACCAAAAGCAGAGAGACATGCAGTGCTGAGGCCACCCTTTCAGCCCACTGAGTCCGTGCTGATAATAAACCACCCTTTTCCACTTACCCTACTCGCATCCCATTTTACTCTCCTTAAACCCCTCATCAACTTCATCCGGATTCTGCCCTCAACAACACACAAGGGGAAATTCACCCTTTTGAAGATCAGGATTTTACTGAAAAGAAGGAGTAAATCAGGAGGTAAATGAGAGGCCTGCAGATGCTGGGGTCCAGTGCAGTACACAAAAGTGCCAGAGAAACTCAGCAGGTCAAGCAGTTTTTATCAAAAGTGAAAAGTAGCCGATGTTTGGGTCTGAGCTCTTCAGTAAATTCAGGGTATCCAATCTAACTGGAGAACTGAGAGTAACTGGTTAGAACTGCAGTGAGAATAATACTGTACTACATACCATTGGGAACTAAATACTCCATAAAAGGTTGTGTTTCTCCAATATTCTTTTCCCGGAGACAGAACAAACATGTCCTGAATAACATTAAATGGGAAACCATCATCTGGTAATGAACAGGAGAGCTGGGCTTTAAGGAAAGTCGTCCACCTTTTCTGGAGCACACGCTCTCCTCCGATATCCCCCTGTGGAAAGATTGACAATGAAAGAATGGAAAGGAGATATAACAACAGAATATAACAACTGATCATCGCAACATTGCTTCAGAAAGATTTAGAAACACAATATTCCCAGTTATTTTGCCCACCATCTTAAAAGTAGAAGATATTTGAGCCCTCATTTGCAATCTAACCACACAAAAGATACGTTCTGGTTACATACACCTTGTTTACTTCAGTAACACAAGTCAGGATTAGTTACAGAAGTAACTAGAAGAGAATATATGGGGGAGGGGGTTGGGTAGAGTTTTCTAGATAGCCTCACAGTGCCAGAGACCCAGGTTTAATCCACACCTTGGGTCCTATCATAAAAAGGTAAAACAAAGTCTTAGTAGGTACATTGAACTCAACCATATTCTGATCCATATTATGCGGTTATATGAGGCTGTAAATTAAATTTGTTTACTACTCATTACTGAATCTAAAATGGCCTGCCCCCTATTTTGTTGCTGAAGACCACCCCCAAATGAAGAAGAAATTCTTGACCTTTGTAACAGCAGATAGTCTTCTTATCCAGTAAAAACACAATACTGGAGAAACTCAGCATCTAAGAAGTTCTCCAGCCTTCTTATCTAAATGTGTACGGAAGCTACAATCCCCATTAAAGCCATTTTGGCTTTGTTACACACTGTATTTATAAAGCCTGCCACTTCAAAACAAGTAGCTAGAAAGTTGCACAGGATTCCTATTAATGTCTCAAATGCTTAACTGTTCCTTAGTTCTACTCACAAACTCACTTGCATCTTTTATCATGATGGAAATTTTGTCCTGAATCAATACAATTGCTTATTTTCCTCCTCTCTTTTCCCTACATTTTTTGTGACCTGGTTAATTATTTGTTCCATTCTCTGGAAGATCCACCCAATGGTGAATTTGTCCCTGTAATTCATTGTATGGTTAGTGTAGGGGGCAGCACGGTTGAGCTCAGCAGCGGACCATGTGGGTTTGCAGACGCCGGAGGGGGGAAAGCAGGCGTCAGGCCCATGGCACCAGGAACAGGGGAACACCCTCTGTTGACAAGAAGCAGCCTGCGAGACAACCCGACAGGGAAGGTGACCACGACGAGGGGCTCAGCGGCTGAAGGACCTGCACAGGCTGCTGGTGACCTAAAGGACTCACACCAGTCGGAGATTGGCTCATGGGAACCAAGTACTGGAACTGGGACTCGAGAGGGTGCTGCGGGCAAGTGCTGAAAGCTTCCTGATTATAACGGAGCTTTGGATCTGGAGCTCGGGTTGCTGGGGGAGTGCTGGAGGACTCCATGGGAACTCAACGTCTCTGATGGGACCCCCTTTTTGCTTCTCTTTTTATGGTTAGGGGGACTGGGCAGTAAATCCTTGTTCTCTATTTAATGCTACCAATCCATTGCAAAAAGGTAAAACAAAGTCTTAGTAGGTACATTGAACTCAACCATATTCTGATCCATATTATGCGGCTGTATGAGGCTGTAAATTAAATTTGTTTACTACTCATTACTGAATCTAAAATGGCCTGCCCCCTATTTTGTTGCTGAAGACCACCCCCAAATGAAGAAGAAATTCTTGACCTTTGTAACAGTAGATAGTCTTCTTATCCATAAAAACACAATGCTGGAGAAACTCAGCATCTAAGAAGTTTGTGCAGCTTATGGAAAGCAAAAGGAAATTTTGTGTATATTGCATCTTTTGTAGTATTGCAAGACAATAAAAGGATCTTGATCTTGAAGTGGTGGTGGTACTCCACCGGCCTACTGCAGGGGGTAACCTCTGTACTGAGAGGTTACTAATTGACAAACACATCCACAGAGCCAGGCTGGCGGTTGCTGCAGTAACTCTGTGTGAGACTTCGGAGGCCGGCTCAGGCTTATATCCCAGAGGGTAACTGATACCCAACTGGGTGGGGGCTTGATCCATTCAGGTCAGCTGATTGACAGCCGGCCAGGTGTTGTCCTGTCCCCCACACTCTCCTGGGTCGCCCCCTGCAGTAGGCAGGTGGTGTAACACCACAGAAGTTTCTGACCATTTGTTCCCACCATCATGTGGAATGTTTTAACATCCAGATCAATGCTGCAGCACTTACAAATATCTCCAAGAACATCCCATGTTTCAGGTTAATCTACCACAAGTTGAGTTTTCATTGGAGGATTATATATTTCTTGACTGAAATTCTTTGATGTTTCCTTTTTCTTGGGGTCTATTAACAAAGCCAACATTTTCTGTTTTTTAACATTTCCACCGTTTTCAGCTTTTGACTTTTCAAGGATAAAAAGATTTTCCTTTTTTTAAGATCAGAAAACTCGTATCATGCACATTTATTTGGAGTGATTTAAATACAGGTTGAACCTCTTTAATCTGGGAATGTTGGGACCTGGCCATTGCTGGACCACAGAAAATGCTGGAAAACAGAAATTGACCCCAAACGGAATTGACTCCATCTATGTTTATCAAAGTTTAAAACTGAAAATAATGCTGTTTGGCAGCATGATCAGCACAATGCCTTAACAACACTGGCACAAACTCCTCACAGACAGCGCGGGACTCGAACCCCAGACCCAATCGCTGGTGCTGTAAAGGTCGAATCTGCCACGATCGGGACTGGGGTTCAAGTCCCACGCTGTCTGTGAGTAGTGTGCCCTTACGGCGACAGATTCAAAATGCACCAGATTAGAGAGGTACAATCTGTACCTTCAATAAATGAATGCTACTGCCCACCAGAAGGGGCCAAGAATGAAATTCAGCTTCAACTGAGCACTAAGGAGTTCCCATTTCACATTGGATCCAAAGAACATCACAACTTTTGAAGCTTCTCTGTTGCTCTCTGCCCATTCAACTGCTTACACAGAAAATTAAATGTTTTCACAGACTTAAAATTAGAGCTGTTCTTTGCTTCAACAGCCCACTGTGCAATCTGCTGCTGTTTGTAATTAGTCGGTTTAATCTAAAGGGCCTTTCAGCACATTTGCCCGTATGCCATTTCCAGCCTCCTACTGGGTAAAGCTAGTCTGCATCCATCTCCCCACCTGTCTTTATAAATCTACTTTATCTTTTTGTTTCTCCAGTTATGGAGACTTCATTTACTGTTGGAACAGCAAAATTATACAGGCCAAATCCTATCCCAACAGCTGAATATTTTCTTGAATCGACTCCCACACCTAATTGCTTTTTGTTGGAACTTCCGATTTAAAAAAAATTGTTCCTGTGGTGACAATTTTGAAATGATATAATTAGATTTTCATCAGATTTTTATGAGATAACTGATGCTTGCAATATAATCAGAATAATTTTCAGAAATGTAAACATTTTAATACAAATAAATAGATTAATTAAATTGAAATATATACAATAATGGATATATTAATTAAAAATTGTCTAATGCAAACCTCATGTATCAGCTTTTTGATCATATCTTGGCACTATCCTTAAGGGCTCTCCCTTCCAACAAAGCTAATTTCATGTTCCATTTCTTTCATTCCAAGCTTGATGGCCGGGTCCTATCAGACTTGGGGTGGGTGGTCAGGCACTTTCTCCATCGCCCAATCTCTGCTCTCTCTGGGACGGGCTAGTTTGATACCATTTTTAAAACTTTGCTATTTCAATCTCTAACACCCGGTCACTCTTTTTGGGAATTAAACCACACCAGGATGGGTCTACCATGTTCTGCAGACGTTCCCCCAACTGCTGAGAACTTCGCATCATTTTCGCCCTCAATTTCAGATTGAGCACATCTGCAATATTTTGCTTTTGGCTTCTTTAAAAAGTGTTCAATCTGCATCCAGTGATTGCAGCCAATAATTAGCATTTGAAATATACCACCGGAGTCGCACCACCAGGTTCAGGAACAGCTGCTACCCCTCCATCATCAGACTCCTCAACGACAAACTTGATCAGGGACTCATTTAAGGAGTCTTAATTTTGCACTTCAAGCTTTTTTCCCCTCTCTCTATTGCACAGTTTGTTTATATTTCTGTATTTGTTTACATGTGTATGTTGTGTACAGTTTTCTTCTAGCACTACCGATAAATGGAAATTCTGCCTTGTTTGCAGGAGAAAGGAATCTCAGGGTTGTATTTGATGTCTTGATTGTACTCTAACAATAAATCTGAAATCTGAATCTGAGAACTTGTACACTGGTGCGACACATGTGTTTGAAGATATTGTAAGAATTAGTAACATTTTAGCCATTAATGTCTCCAATTAATGGCTCTCTATGCTTAAAACCGCACATCACTGTAACTCAGCACGAAACGTCGGTTAAGTATTTATACAATGGACACTGGTTGACCTGCTGAGTTTCTCCAGCTTTGTGTGTTTTTACTTCAATTGTGGTGTCTGCAGATTTTCTTATTTTACTTCATCACTGTAACTCTACTATCCAAGGATTTGGATTGTCTTAAACTGTTATACGACATAATTGCTTGTAGTCTGATCCCCACCACTTCACCATCAATAATTTCATCTCCTCAGACTGAACTCCATTCAAACACTATTAGAAGCCAATGGGGATTTGCTTTTATTCACATGCATTGACCTTGGCACTGTCCAACACCTCAGCTCAGAGGTGATTTGCTGGAGTTGTTGGACAGTCTAAAAGCAGCAGTATGAATCTGTCTACATTACATATAGTCTACATCAGCCTTTCTCAATCTTTTTTTAGTTATGCCCCCCCCCCCTCCCTCAACCCTCTTCCTTCAGAAGCAGTCAAGCTTTGGTTTCTGCCATATTTCTCTCCTACCGACTACATACAAAATATAAATATGTTATACAAGGTGAAAAGAAGACAGGCTTTTTCTTAAATATGCTGTGGTCATGTTGAGAATTGCTGTTCTACAGGACACAAAGTATCCTGCATTTTGTTTGTCTGATATAAAGCCAGAGTTTTCTTATAAGCCAAGCCAGAGTAAAGTAGGATCCTTCCCTTAGTACAAGCTCAACAGCAATTTAGTTTGGAAGCCATCCACAGTCTAAGAGATTAAACAGAATTGAATGGGTACTGAAGTCAATAGAACTGGATATTGAAACAGCGTGGAATCCTCAGTCATTACGAAGCCATTTCTGACGAGAGATGAATTTATAGGTAGTCCTATCATACTCTGCTGTTCTCTCTAATTCACTTTGGTGATGAAGGTACCAGAGGAAGTCCCAATATGATCATCTCAATTTGCCAAAGATCTTTGACAAGAGGTATGCACAGCCAATACTGGCATAACTCTGGAGTACATGTATGGAGTACACGGGGTACTCAAGATTCAAGGATGTGCTCAAGACTTCCCTCAACATCACCACTGACCCCTGAGAACTTCGGGCCAAAGTAGTAGTCGTATTCATGGTAGTACTGAGAACCATGAGGCCACCTCTCAAGGAGCATTCACAAGGCACTTCACAACATACACACCTGACTGCCCAAGCAATAACTCTCTGCCCCCATGTGTAGAAAAGACTGGGGTTCCCTCATTAGCACCTCAAAATCTGCAAAGCTGGAGTAGAATCAAGTCATCTTCAACCTCAGGGGACAAGCTACAAATCATAATAAGAGTCCAGGAATGGTCCAATTCCACTGGATATCAGTGAACCAATGGGAATTTTACAGTATCATTTTAACTACATTTCTGATTACTGAACACATCCAAGTAAATGGGATTAGTATAGCCAAGTGTTCTGAACTAACAACCCTTTCAATTCTTTTTGAGACTAAAGGGACTTTGTAGGGACACAGGAACAGCAATGGAAAATCCACCAGACAATGATAAATTCAAAATAATAGTTTTTAATTAAACTATTAACAACACAACATTTCTTACTTATCTCTACATTTTAATCCCCACTATAAACAAATGTAAGAGAGAGTGTGTGCAATTGAAGTCCCACTCTGAAAAGTAAATCTTAAAAAGTTCAGTATCATTTAGTTTTGCTTGAAGGTCTTAAAATTTTCAGTTCAGAAATAATTATAAAGTGCTTTCAAACATTATATTGTCAGGCCTCTTTACTCACAATGTTGTTATCTTCTTCCATTTATAAGTCACAAACCAGACAAAGGTTAAACGAAGCAGCCATACAAAAATAGACAGTATAAATTTGTCCTCTTTTCCAAAGAGACAGCGAAATAGTCTTCCTTATTTCAAAACCCACTGATTCTGTGTTCTCCTTTTCCCAGGAGTAACACGCAACAACATCACCAATTCTGGTCAGTGTAACATAACTCTGTCTTTCACAAGGTTTCAACTCCTATGTCACAGGGTTTTTGATTTTTGTACCCTCCAAACTGAACTCTTCCAAAACTCAACTCACAATGTCTGAATTCAGTAATACATTCCTCCAAATCATGTGACTGTTACATCATCGCTGAGTTGAGTCCCAATTCTATGAAACCACATGACCATCAGTTTTATTTCAACCAAAATTCTGTTTCTTTATCAAAACCATTCCATAACACTAACAACTTCTGACCTCATCTCTGTTCAAGAGGCTAAAGTGGCTTTGATTAAAAACAGATGGCTTCCTTCAGCAGTTCTTGAATAACTAAGACCCACTTGAAATCCATTAGCTCTGTCTGTCCTCAAGAATGAACATTCTTCTCTGAGTACAATGGGGTATCTGTAAATGTGCTGTGACCCACAACTAAGAATACGGATACAGTATTTTAACTCTATAATTTACTTTACTAAGACATTTTTTAACATCTGAGAAATATAGTTTAACATTAAATTATAGATTAGCATAAATCTGTTACGCAAGGACAATTGATAGCATGAACATGGCAGGACAAAAAGCCTGTTTCTATGCTGTACGATTCTGCGTTCTACTGGCGATTTTTAAATATATTGATTTCAAGTTCTCAAAGTCAATTGAGGAAAGTGTTCCAGTTCTTTGGATTACTAGTTTAAACCCTTCCATTCCTGATCCATGTCCTGGACCACTGCTCCACCACATCGTCATATCTAGGTATCAGAAGATCTTTACGTAATTATCACAGGTTAGCAGTTCTTCCAAATATGGTCTTATGGTCTGCAATTCTCAAGGTTTTTACAAGAGCAGAAGGTCAATACATTTTTTTAAAAATTGACCTTCTGCTTGGCATGGTTAGGTTAGTGTAGCGCTTAGTGCAACATTGTTACAGCGTCAATTGCTGCGCTGTCTGTAAGGAGTTTGTGCTTTCTTCCCATGTCTGCATGGGATTTCCCCAGGGGCTGTGGGTGTCTCCAACCCTTCAAAACATATAGGGGGTGTAGGTCAATCAGGTATAATTGGGTAGCACGGACTTGTAGGCTGAAAGGGGCTGTTACAGTGCTTTATGCCTAAATTTTAACTTTATTATACAAAATATATTTTCTACCAATCACCAGAAACAACAAGACGCCCTCCCCTTTAGTGTGAACTCACCTTGCAGATTCGAGCAATCCGTGAAACAATTGTGTTCTCAAAAAAGTCAAATTCTTTGCCAGTTTCGCTGAAGAAGAAATAAATTTTTCCATCATCCCTCCCAGGATTCTCCTGGATAAACTCCGAACCCACAAATGCTGGATCTGTAAGTCACATAGTAAAATTAGCGGCTTTAAAGATTCATTTGCGAGGTACAAAATGGAACAATAATGTTAACATTTAATTAAAGTAACAATCTTAGCTGAAGCACTAAGTTCACCCAAAAGCTAATTCACAGTCATAATTACACAGCATGGAAACAGGCCTTCCAGCCCATCTCATCCATGCCAACCATGGACAAGTCATATCCTTCCAAAATTTTACAATCCATGTACATGCATAAATGTCTTTAAACAGTGCATTTGTGTCCACCTCTACCTTGAGGCTTGCTTGATGGTCGAACAGCAGATATCTAGAATTGTATGGTTTATTTTTGACATCCTGTGGTGTTCTGCACCCTAAAATCTACTGCACACCAAAAGGATCAAGTCAATTGTTTCTGCTTCAATCCAGTGCTGGTCAAGATCTGCATGTATGTGTGAAAATCTGCTCCATTTAACACTATGCTTGACTCAGGAATCAAGCAGAGATGATTAGCAGAGCAAGAATGTGACCTCGAGGGTACTTGCTGTTTTGGTCAGTCACCACTGCTTTTTTAATTCAAGATTCTTTTATTGTTGTGTTATAAAAACAGTGCAATATTGCACAGAATTTGCTTTGGACCGTCGTAAGGCAGACAGATTCGCCATTGGCAGGAATTGCCTGAAGCGCCTCACAGTCAGAGAAAAAGAAGCATGAGAGAGTTCCCCCTTCCCCAGAGTTACTGGATTTGCCTCCAGTGCTCCTGTACACTCCGCAGCCACAGGGACTTCAAGTCCGAACCCTCGGCAACCCGAGCTCCGGGTCCGAACCTCTGACACGAACAGGAAACCTCCAGTGCCCTCGCCGCCCTCTCGCATCCTGGTTCCAATTCATGGTAACCCTTCATCCCGTCTTCTGCCTGGTGCGAATCCCTCGAGCACAGTCGCCCGCAGACCACGTGGGCTCCTCACCTCAGGTCACCAACAGCTGCAGAACCCCTCACTGGTCTGCCACCGTGGTCGCCGTCCCGTGGGTCATTCAAGTCATGGCTGATGTATTGTTACACAATCCCATTCTCCTGCCCATAACCTTTGACACCCTTACTAATCAAGAACATTTCAACCTCCAAATCTACTCAATTACTCAATTGTCTGTGGCAGCGAATTTAGCAAATTCACCACCCTCTGGCTAAAACAAAATCTCCTCATCTCTGTTCTTAAGGGACCTCTTTTTATCCTGTAGCTGTGCCCTCTGGTCCTAGACTCACTCATGACATGATATATTTTCTCCACAATACATTCTATCTACCTATTGTAATATTCAGTAGGTAATTCTATCCCTCGGTACCTCCTTCTCAATACAGAGCCAAGATTTACAATGCTCCAAAATCCCATCGTCTCCTGACCATCTGCACAGCTCTTGAATACCTTTGTGGTGTGGCCTAACTGTTGATTCGCCTCTGTGACCTGCATCGCCACATACTGCAACTTACCTTGGAGCCAATTGAGAGAATTCTCCGTTTTTAAAGGTGGTTTGTTTCCCAGACTTCTGGAAATGATTGGTTCATTGCCTTGAAAGTTGCTGACTGTTCCTGCATACAATTCCTCCTCTGGAGAATGTAAAGACAGATGAATATTAAAAGCGTTCATTTGTATTCGTCAATATTTAATATTCCATGTGATCCATTCAATGTGTAAAACACAGTGATCCATCTACACAGGATCCAATCTGTAGTCATCAACAAGAGATTATCACGTGTTCTGTCATATTACCTGCCATGAACAGAGGTAGATAAAAATTAAAATTTTAAGAACTGCTGTGAGGAAGGGATGCTTAATTCACAATTCAATGCAAGTGTATGGCTGGTATTTTTATGACTGTGGCTTTTGTTCCGGGTTATTCCAATTGGATGCAACGATTTCTCTGCATTGACTATGTTGAATTGTTTTTAAAGTATCTCAGTTTTAACCCCCAATCCCCTGCCCAACATCAGTAAAACACAAAAGTCCGCAGACACGGTGGCTGAAGTAAAAACACAATGCTGGAGAAACTCAGCAGGTCAAACAGTGTCCTTTATATATCCAAGATAAAGATACATAACCAAAGGTCCGGGATTGAGCCCTTCATCAAGGTATGGACTAAACTTGAGGTGGAGGAAGTCCAACAGAGAGAACTGGGAATGGAGAGGTTATTCTTGAAGCAGAGTGATCATTTTTCTCTACTGGGGATAGAATACATACTCTGGGCTCCCAACCCTGTACAGATTACAGGCAGATACGAGTTGTGCAATAACACATTGAGTAACAACAACTTAAAACCTACTTCTACTTACCAACCATAATTGCAGTCGACTTGTAGGTCGGATCAAAAGGACACCGGCCTTTTCCATCCTCAGTTAGAAGATTACCATGGGGTCCTTTTGCAAAAGAGAAGTCTGCGATTGCCTACAAGGAAAGGATAATGCATAACCCTTTCTACAATGAGATGGTGATACTTTGTCTCTCGATATCGTAACAATGTCAGCACTTACAATGTAGGCGCAAGTGGGGCTGAATGCATAAGTCCCACAGACATAGATGTGAGTGTTATTCAACTGTAGGAGGATCTTGATGTAATTGAAGCAGTCGCTCTGCAAATGCACAAATATCACATTTATTGCTAATGGACTCAGTTACATCTGAAGAGTTTACTTTCACAGCAAAAGTGCTTACTGAGAGGCTCTTCCCCTTAAAGTGGCATTCTTTCCTCTTCTGCTGTGGGGTTTCCCAGATCACCTGCAAAGGGAACATGAATACAGATAACTATAATTTCAGATAGGATTTCATGTACATTATAAAGAGCTTCTGTGCAATTAACCAGCCTTGGACTCAGTCAAGGACAAGGAATCATAATGCCTGATCACAGTAGCATGACCACAATAAGACAGAAGTTTTCTGGTACGAGGCTTCAGATGTGGAGGATGTCAGGCACTTACCTATTACTGAGGGGGAGCGTTGGATGTGGAGGCTGGTGGGGTGGTAGGTGAAGACGAGATTTTTTTTTAACCTGTTGCTTTTACCTTTTACTGAGGGCTGGAGGAAATGATGCAGCTCAATACCTAGTTAGACGAACTCCATCTACTTGTGGGCACAAAGGCTTCGGAGGTCCTCTTAACTGTTGAGAATACCTGAACAAATAGTCTGGCCCAACAAAAGCTTCCTGCCCCCCCCCCAACGAATCTCTCTCAGCCAACCAAGCAAGGCTTCGTAGGTTACTCACCAACAGGGTGCAAATATGTCATGAACATTACGCATCACCACTGCTGAACCCTGCCTTCTGTAATCGAATATAGTTCCGTCAAGGGGAGGTCTGAGTGAATGTGGGGTCTTGATTAGGGGTTAGTATAAACCAATGACCATTTTCTCCCTTTTCATCACCTGCTCTCATTAGTTGTTGGAGTGCCCACAATTCCCCCCCCGTGTCTGGGACCCCGCAGAAATAAGTGCCATAACGTAGCCAACCTAAAATAATTTCAGTTAACGTTCAACAGCAATTTTTTTTGATAACTTATTCTTAAATTATTGAAAATTCTCTTTTTTAAAATGTTCACTTACAATTAACAGATTAAAAGAGAACAGTATTATGATAAATTAAAGAATTCATGAAGTACCCGCTGTGCAAAGAATCTCCCATTCCAACATCAAATATTCAGAAATCGGGAGGAAGTCACGTGATGGAGTAGTGGCCGGACGGTGAACTCCAGCCCTCTCCAGAAAAGTCGGGAAAAACAAAGGAAAACACAAAGGCACAGAAATAAAAGTTACAGAAAAGTGAGTATAAAGGTGGAAAGAAGATGGCGACAAAAAAAGAAAAATCGAAAGCAACGGTAAGAAGAGAGGAAGAGAAGACAAAGGAGGAAAAAGGTGAAGGCCTTACCTGTCCGAAGAGGCCCGCTGCGGAGAGAGAAACCCGCTCCCTCAGGTCGGTAAATAATGGACTACAAAAATGGCTCGCAGAGCCGAGTAAAAGTGCGCAACCGCGCATGCGCGATACTTCGCGTATGCGCGATGCGAATGAAAAAAAACACACCGACGGGAGGGGGGACCAGCTGGGGAGTCGATCTCCACAGCCGGCAACGACAGCTGCAGAACACCTGCAGCAAGAAGAGACCACAGAAGACAATAGAAACAAGAAAGAAGAGGAGGAAAGGGCACCAAAGAAACAACAGATGGCCAACCCAGAGGAAGAAGAAGAGGAAGAGGAAGAGTACAGTGAAATAGAAGAAGAAAAGAAAGGCAAGGTAAAGGATATACTTGCTCTTATTAAAGGATACATGGAGTCATTTAAAGAATGGCAAACACAGGAATTTAAGGATTTAAGAAAAAGAATAAACAACACAGAAGAGAAAATAAATAAAATGGAGATGACCTTAACAGAAATGGGAAAGAAAATGGACAAGATGGAAGAGCGGGCAGTAGGAGCAGAAATGGAGGTAGAAGACTTAAAAAAGAAATTGGAGAAATCTAATAAAAAAACTAAAGAGACACAAGAACTACTAGCTCAAAAAATAGATACAATGGAAAATTGTAACAGAAGAAATAACATAAAGATAGTGGGCCTTAAGGAAGATGAAGAAGGCAAGAATATGAGGGAGTTTATAAAAGAGTGGATCCCTAAGACCCTAGGATGTCCAGAACTACAGCAAGAAATGGAAATAGAAAGGGCACATAGAGTATTGGCCTCTAAACCACAACCACAACAAAAACCAAGATCTATTGTAGTAAAATTCGTAAGATATACTACAAGAGAAAAGGTACTGGAGAAGACAATGGAAAAAGTAAGAGAGGGCAACAAACCACTGGAGTATAAAGGGCAAAAAATCATCATTTATCCAGATATAAGTTTTGAACTCCTAAAGAAGAGAAAAGAGTTCAATATAGCAAAGGCGATTTTATGGAAGAAAGGGTATAAATTTATACTAAAGCATCCAGCGGTATTGAAAATATTTATTCCAGGACAACAAAACAGACTATTCTCGGATCCAGAAGAAGCACGAAAATTTGCAGAACAATTACAAAAATAGACTGAGGGATGAAGACGGGTAATGAGAGTTAAAATGATCATGATTGATATGTATGCGGGTAAAGAGGTATAAGAGTGAATAGAGACAATGAGCATACATGAATGTATCTGTACTTAGAGGAAAATATAGATAGTATAGACAAGAATTAATAAGGGAAGGTAATGGAATAGAGAGAATAAGGAGGGAATTAAAAGAGTGACCTTTGTGACATATGAAAAGTGAAATCTTTTCTGGGGGAGGCGGGGTGGGGGGAAATAGCGGTCACTGCAAAATCAGTTGACGCTTGCGAGTGGATTCGCAAATCCAAATGGAGAGGGGAGATGTGGTTGTCCGACAAGGGATAAAGGACAACTCAGGAGGTGAAGGGGAGATTGGGGATAAATAAGATAGAAATAGGAGAATAAGGAAAATGTTGGATGTTGTAGGAATGTTGTCTTATAAAGAGTTGAAAATAAGAAAACAGAAATGGAAAAGGAGGAAAGGTAATGATGGAAAAACGGAAAGAGAAGATAAACAAAATATAAAAGGGCTACGCTGAACTATATGTCTTTAAATATTAATGGAATACATAACCAAATTAAAAGGAAGAAACTACTAAATTTAAATGAATAAATGTATTCAATTAGAAAAAATAACATATAGGTTAAGAAATAATATTGAAATATTCGAACAAGTATAGGAGCCTTACATTAAATCTTCTTTGGCTTGGCTTCGTGGACGAAGATTTATGGAGGGGGTAAAAAGTCCACGTCAGCTGCAGGCTCGTTTGTGGCTGACAAGTCCGATGCGGGACAGGCAGACACGATTGCAGCGGTTGCAGGGGAAAATTGGTTGGTTGGGGTTGGGTGTTGGGTTTTTCCTCCTTTGCCTTTTGTCAGTGAGGTGGGCTCTGCGGTCTTCTTCAAAGGAGGTTGCTGCCCGCCAAACTGTGAGGCGCCAAGATGCACGGTTTGAGGCGTTATCAGCCCACTGGCGGTGGTCAATGTGGCAGGCACCAAGAGATTAGCGAATACAATAGCGAAAACCTACCGGGGACAAACATTACCTAAGTTGATGGAAGGAGAAGGAAAGAAAAGAATGGACTCAGTAGAATTTCTGGTGTAATTTTGTTGAATGACAACATTGTCTGACTGGCTTAATGCAACCTAGATTGTATACCTAAAATGGATGAGGGGGGGGGTGGCTTGGGAGGAGGGGGGGGAGAAAAAGTCACTGTATATGTGTGAAAAAGAAATAGTGTATATCATGGCTAATGTGATTTATGGTGTAAAAAATAAAAAAATTATAAAAAAAAATATTCAGAAATCGAGAATTTGGACAGGGAGCCCCAAAGATATTTTAATCCATCCTATGTTGTATTTTATTTAATGTTAAGAAGTAATAAGAGGCTTTTACTCAGAGTAGTAGAATTTGGTGAATTATTTGCAAACTATTTCCATCACGATGACAAAACTCTACCTGGCAAAACTCTGACAATTCTCTATCCCACATTTTGGGAATCCTGATGTTTTGGGATCTGACTCATTAAATTAAATTAAATTTTAAATTAGACATACAGCACTGATTCAGGCCAATTCGGCCCTGCGAGTCCGTGCCGCCCCATTAACCTACACCCCGGTACTTTTGTTTTGAAGGGTGGACTCCACAGAGAAAACCCACGCAGATACGGGGAGAACATGCAAACTCCTTAAAGAGAGCACGGGATTCGAACCAATTGCTGGGGCCATGAAGGCATTGCACTAACCGCCATACCAACCGTGAAATTTTTAAATTTAGATGTAGAGCATGGTAACAGGACCTTCCAACCCATGAGTCCGTGTCGCCCAATTACACCCAATTGACCTACAACCCCATACGTTTTGAAGGGCGGGAGGAAAATGTAGCACCCAGAAAGAGGAGCCCACACAGACACGGGGGAAATGTGCAAACTCCTTCCAGATGGGATAGTACTGGATTCGAACCCTGGCCACTAGCAGGGTAACAGTGCTGTGCTAACCACTTCACTAACTGTGCTGCCCTGCTACACTACACCAACTCACCAAGTCCACCTGGAAATTCATTGCACGACAGTGTAATGTTTATTTATTATACATCACATTCCATCTAGAGTAGTGAATTAAAAATGTTGGGCAAGTGAGGGGTGGGTTTTAATATTTGACCGTCCGGAAAACCTGCCAGTCTGCCACCATCTGAGGGTAATGAATAATTGGAGTTTGACTTTGAATGTTCCTGATTAGTATTTTTTTGGAAACCAGGTTACAATTAGTGCAAAAGATGTACACCACATTCACCACTGCAGTGAAAATAATGTGGGTTAATATTCAGAAGCTGAGTGAAATCAGCCATGGGATTTATTCAAATTGCAGCAAAATGTGTCTGTGAAATTTAGATGATAATGCAGGATTGTTAACCAACCACACTTCGCTTATTGAGTGCATCCAGACATCCAGCTAACCTCAAAAGCAATTGGATCTAGTCTGTCAGGTCTGAGTTGAGTCACTCGAGAATACCCTTCAAATTGGGACGCAACACAGATTAGAATCCAGGTCCTTTTGGGATTCTGCATCCGTGTTGGTTCTGTAATCATGAAGCAGTCACCCTGTCAATCATTCTCCATGCCGGAGGGCATCTGATGATCGGAAGAGGTGAAGAGTAATTTGATGAAGTGATGCGACTGAATAATATTCTTGTGGCCCGGTGCCCCACATCTGGGATGAGCAGGTCTGACAGCTGACAGAGCATTCCAATTGAGAGGAATTTTGACAGGCGTAAATCAAGCTCCCAGCAGATTTGGGTCTGCAGTCAAAGGATCCCTTTGCTTCAGAGAATGGTACCAATTCTCCAAAAAAAATGAAAATAAGCAAAGAAAAACAGTTCTAATGGAGAGACATAATCATTGCTTGCCACAACAACATTCTTTCATCTACAGACCAACGTACCTCATTTCTGAATCTGTTGGGAGCAATATCCAAAACATCCAAGGAGAAAATAGCATCTCTTGCTCCAACGTAAAGAGCTTGTCGCTCAACATCCAGCAGGAGCTTTGTATAGTTACGAACTCCATCCCTGTAGAAGTGTTTGACAACCCTGTCTGTGTCATCTAAGAAAGAATAAACACATGGGTAAGAGCAGCACTCACAAACGTTCCCTTACCTTCTGCACACCACTGATAACAAAGCCACGGACCACCACACCAGTGGGGCGTAGGAGAGGGGGCTGGAGAGCTCAAGGAGATTTTTGGCTTGTTTAGATGGATTTTGATTTTGGAGAATTTAAATTTTATTGCTGTCAAATTTACATTATTTGGCATATTACTTGCCTATTGTATCACTAACATTTATCTCCGCTGCAGACAGGGCAGGGCAAGCTGTTAATTTTTAATTGAGATGTACAGCATGGTAACTGGCCATTTCGGCCCACAAGCACATACTGGAGATTTAGGTTAATTGGGCGGCACAGACTCATGGGGCCGAAATGGCCTGTTACTGTGCTGAATATTTGAATTAAATGCTAAAAGATTGGCCATCCCCAACCTAGCAAAAACCCATAGACCTCCAGTGGTCCACAATCTGCAGGTGGTGAAGCTCAGGGTTTGAGGAAACAATAGGACCCATTCCAGTGAATGACAATATGCAACCAAGAGCAGCCTCTCATGACAAAGTTTGCGCTATGGCCTGGTTTGGAAACTCAAATGGCCAAGGAGCGCAGGAGACCGCAGACACGGTTAAATCCATAGACTTTGTGAGGGGGTTTTAATGCAATGCTGGTATATATAAAAATAAACATGGTTATAAAAACAAATACTTTCATTGATAACGTCCTTGAGTGGAAGATGCAATTTTTTTTTACACTGAATACCAGTTTATAACGCTCTGATCTTTTTGCCAGTGGCAAATCTCAGTGATATTAAGCAGAATATTGCAGTAAAACATCTCAAAATTAGCCACTTCCTTCCAGAATGTTCTTTCATACTTGAATAATGCAGCAGTCCTTTTTCACAGAAGGTTTCTGCTTTCTGTATAACAAAAAGCAGCAGCTGCTGACAATATCTGGAATGTATTCCCAAAAACACAAAGGCAAGACTCATCAAATGTTTAACTTTCACTCCAAGGAAGAAACTTGGCTCACAGACAGAGAGAAGTGCCATGATTATATTAGCCGTGGTCTCTCTGTAGGAAACACACACCCGCCCACCCACCCAGTCAGTCAATATTTCAGATGCAAGCTTAATGCCATCTTCATCCAGCACCCCAGGGCAGAACTTGAAAACATTTCAATTTCAAGCGTTTCCACGAGTGTCCACTTTCTTCTCTGCATCAAGGAGACCTGCTCGCCGGCCCTGAGCTCTGGGATCCCTCAGGTGGAAATCACACAGCTTTACATCAGTTCGTTGTGGGAAAGCATTTCAATTCTGACCGCCGTCCTCAAACCAATACTTCTGCCCAGTTACAGTGCCCGAATTTACCCTTCAGCTACCTGGTACATGTTGGCAGCTCCAGTGCCCATCAGTGAAGACCATAAGACATAGGCTATTTAGCTCATCGAATCTGCTCTGCCATTCAGTCACGTCAGTACATTTATTCTCATCAGACCTGTTCTGGTAAACCATGTAGGCAAGATGATTTCTACAACTGTTTCTGAAGCACATTAAACTGTCATTACACAGTTTTGCTACTGTTATATCTAATCTGTTTCATCTGTATCTTTCCTCCAAATCTTGTGGTCATTTGTTCGGCTACTGAAAGGGATGCCAGCTTTACAGAAACACATTCGCTAATTGCTTTGTGTTGAATGTAAAGGTCTCAGGTTTGAATCAGGTAAGAGCTGGAACAAGGTCGATCTCTTTATTCTTTCCATAATTGCTGCGGATAACATGGCAGTTTTAAAGCATTATTACCCAATCACATTTTAGCCACATGTTCAGGTGTCTGAGGGAATGTTGTTTCAAAAGGTGGCTTCATGTCAAGCCTGCCCCTCGAGGCCGGCTAAATTCATGGAGAAAAACTCAAACTTACCCTTTCGGGGAAGCAGCCCTAAAAGGCTGCTCTTGCTTTCAAGAAGAGCGCTACCTCGTAGTGTCCTCCAGAGACGATGGAGGCGGGGTGACTGGTGCCGTAGCGCCACCCGCCGTCATTCACATGAGCCATGTGAAAAGAGCCCTATAGTGGAGAATGGTGACCCCCCCCACCCACCCCAGACCAGGTAGAAAAGTTGTTTGAGATGTTTGTAGCCAGAGAAATCCTGCGCGGTTTTGGGGTTTTAAACATCCCGCTCTCGTGTCTCAGGCTGGCGTCATCAGCCCACCCATAGCCAGTGGCTGTACATTCATGATGCGTGGCAGAGAGCTGTGCTCCACCACTGATACTACCTCGGAGAGGGATTGGAGTCGGTGCCTTGGAGCTGGTCGGCGAGCATTCGTGAAGGTAAGTTTTCCAACGTGAGGGCAGAGAATCTCTGCCTTTCCATTTGGATTTTATTTCTGCTTTATGAAAGGGCCTAAACAAGTCATTGCCAATAAATACATGAAGGCTCCATCTCTCTGATCTGAGACGTCGTGCCAGGCTAACGTCCATAAGAGGGAACTAGTCCTCCTTCAACATTTGAGCCCGCGCTCTGCAGTGCAAAAGAAGTACCAGAGATCAGTTGCCACTACAGCTGACATTCCTACCACTGCACCTCCTCCACAAATGCACCTCCCTCCACCCCCCCCCCCACTGCACCTCCCCCTCCACTGCTGGCCTCACCACCAAGTCCAGAAGTTGTCCCAGATTAGAGTGAGCATGGAGATTGGCTGCACTTCCCATCTGGACCCCAATTCTAAAGGGCTCTCCTTCATTAAAAAAGTAAGTTGAGTTGAAGATTTATTTCATTTCAGAGTCTTGGCATGCCAGCCTGCTCAGTCCTTGTCGACATTCGACCACTATTTTCACACTAAAGCTAACCCATTTATTTTCCTCATGTTCCTTCCCAAATTCTACTTCTCACAGGGGCAATTTACAGCAGCCAACTAAATGACCAAGCACCTGGAGGAAACCCACAGGGTCACAGGGAGACCATGCAAACTCTACACAGACAGCAAGTGAGGCAAGGACTTACCCCAGGTTATTCATCTGTGAGCTACATCAGTGCGCTCATTCACAATCAGACCACACAGAGAGAAAAAACATCTACATTGAACTTCCTAGTTAAATGGCAGGTTTGGCTAAATGACAAAAAGTGCTAGAGAAACTCAGCAGGTCACACAACATCCATGGAAAGCAAAAAAAAAAACAGTTGATGGTTCGGGCCTGAGCCCTTCTTCAGGACAACTGAAAAATCAGGTAGATGCCCAAATAAGAAGGTCAGCGAATGAGGGGGAGGAGCACAGGCTGATAAGTTATAGGTGGATATTGGTGGGAGGGGAAGAGAAGGGAGCTGAGAGGTGCAAGGGTGATGGGGCAGACAGTAGAGAAAGACAGAAGGAAAGGGAAAGGGGGTGGGAAGCTAAAGGAAGAGAGACAGAACAATGAGGGAGCGTGGTTGAAATTGAAAGTCAATATCGATGGCACCTGGTTGGAGGCAGAATATAAGGTGTTGTTTCTCCAATTTATGAGTAGCCTCCACTTGGCAGTACATGAGGCCATGGGCCAACATGTCACTGTGGCAATGGGGTATGGAATTGAAGTGGATGGCCACTGGAAGCTTATTGTTCTTGCAACAGAGTGAAGGTGATCAATGAAGTGATCTCCCCCCCTCCCCCCCAATCTGCATCCAGCGTTTCTTCCTCTGCAGAACACTGGACCCCAGAGTTCTTGCTTGCCACTGCAGTCCTCCCTTCACAAATCAGAAAGAACATCATCTGTGGCCCAATGCTTTCCTTTAAAGGGAATGCATTAGTAATTGGGTAGCAAGTGATGGAGAGGTTTGAGAACCAGCGAGGATATATTCATGACTTGTTGAAATTGAAATCAAAATACAGTAAAAGTCCAAAACTCCAGATGCCAGAAATCTGGACCATCCTAGAATCTGGACTCTCAAACTTTTAAAAAAATTATCAGGCTTTTGACTGAGAGCATCAGCCCCACAGATGCTTAGTGGCAACAAATGACCACACTTAATTCAGGTAATCGTATCACAAAGAAGTTAATTTGTTGACTGTATTTTACTTTTACAATGGTCATTTTTAAACATAATTTCAAGCATTTATTTTTGTAGTGAAAAAAATTGTTTACATTTTTGTCAAGTGTTGATTTTATTTTTCTTTAAAACTGCTCATTCGGATAAATGAAGCGTGTTGTACTTGCTAATGAATAAACCATAAAAATTTACTTGTTCATCTCTTCTTGATTTCTCCTTAAATTTGAATTTGAATTTTAACAGAGGTGTGTGTGTGTGTGTGTGTGTGTGTGTGTGTGTGTGTGTGTGTGTGTGTGTGTGTGTGTGTGTGTGTGTGTGTGTGTGTGTGTGTGTGTGTATGTGTGTGTGTGTGTGTGTGTGTGTGTGTGTGTGTGTGCGCTCGTTCTTCAATGGTTTATGTAATAAGGACACTCACTGATGTACATAATTAAAATCCAAGCTTCAGTTGAACTTGCGTTAAGCCATCTCAGTGAGGGACAGCAAAATTTGCAGCCAACTGCTGCTTGCTGCATTTAAGATCCCTGGTTGGGTGAACACAGGTGTAGCCAGTAACACTGCTGGAAATCTGTGTTGGAGAGAGTGTAAAACTCACTTGCACCCAGGTGGCAAATGAGATCATTCAATTGATGCCAGATCATCGCCAGAACTTTCAAACGAGTCCCATTCCCCCATTCTTTCCCAGTAGCTTTGCTCCTTATGTTGTTTAATGCAATTCCATTCTGAAAGTTACTGTTGAATCTGTCTCCAGTGCTCCAGAGAGTGCATTCCAGAATAAAAGACTCCATTTATGTTGAACTACCTGGCTAAGTCACAGCAGTACCTCTCATTTTGGAAGCGTGCCACAGTATTGCATGTAGAGTTCAGTACAAGTTAGGAGAAAATCCACGAAGAAAGTTTGGACAAGAGTGCTGGAGAAACTTAGCAGGTTCTGCAGCGTCTAAGATGTATAACCAGCATTTTGGTCCTGAGCCCTTTGTTAAGGTATGAGCAAAATGCAGACAGGTCTCTGAACAAAAAGGCGGGGTGGGGGGGGAAAGGGGGAGGTGAGGGAAGAAGGGGAAGAGGGAGGAACACAGGCCAACAGCCAAGAGGCCTCTTGGACCTGCAGAGTTTCTCCAGCTCTGTTGCCTATTGTCGCAACCACAGCATCTGCAGACTTTCTTGTTTCACAATGAATATTTGGAAGTCACCAAATACAATCCACGCAAACACTTTACAGGACAGCAAAGGTAGGAAACCAGGCATTTTTCTATCATACAATGTTGATTTTTCTGGTCAGATTGTGAATGACAAAAATTGACTGACTTACTGAAAAATAATTCAAAACCACCAGCCAATAAATACATGTTGCAGTCGCGTTCCTACCTTCGTCGGGAGTGGTGCCGGTCGCCGCTGAACACAGCGAAGTGCAGGGGTAATAGCGTTCGTCCATGGGCATTTTAAGCATCAGTTTACGGGTGAGGGATCTCAGACGCAGTAGGAGTGGAGGAGTCAGGATCACTCGTGTGGCGATGAGCCAATGAGAAGGTCAGAGGGGTTTAGCTGGGTGGTGTTTGGAAATTGAAGAATACAATGCCATGCCTAGTATTTAATAAAGAAAGTCGACTTCATGGTGTGCTAAAAGGAAAGAGGGATTGTATTCTATGTTTGTTTGTAAGATGTGGTAAATCGGTACTGTTACAGAATATCCAGATATTTAATTCATGCTAGCAAACAAACATCGAACATTAAATCTGTTAAAATAACCAGTCATATTAATACCAGTTATTGATCTAACTTTTCACAGGTTGGTTTTGTTCATATGCTTTTGAATCATTGAGAATATGAGAGGTGTAGCCCATTGGCACCCCAGACCCCGCTCCTTGAGATAACGAGCTGATTGCAAACTGTCTGCCGCGTTTCTGTCACAAGAACTAATGACTTTGACATTGGATAATCGATGACAAAGGGGAAAGGATTATAATTCCATTAAAAAAACCCTAGTCTGAAGATGGCTAATCTACTTCTGGGTGCAGCAGTTTCCCGAGCTGTTCCACAGCTCTATGAATCTGAGTGTGACGCTTTCCTTGAATGGGGTTTTTACGTTCTCCCATTGATCAAAATGGTAGCTTAATTGTGTAGTAATTAGGCGGAACTGGGTTTTAATGGCAGGAATGTGTTGTTTAAAAAGACTGTGTGCATCTCCTCCAGGTACTCCTCCGTGTTGCGAAAACATACCGATGAGTTAATTGGCTGTTGTGAATTGTTCCTTAATGTAAGTGAGTGGGGATGGAGGGAGGTACAATTAAAACTTTTCCAAGACATTTGGGGAGGTACATGAATAGGAAAGGTTGGGAGGGATATGGGTAGAACACAAATGGGACCAGCTTGCATAGACAACTGGGTTGGAATGGACAAATTGAGGTGAAGGGCATGTTTCTGTGCTATCAATGGGGAGCTGGGCATGAGAGAGAGAGAGAAAGAGGGAGAGTGAGATAGAAAGAAAGAGAGGGAGAGAGAAATAGAGAGAGCTGTGGTATGAGAAATAAGAAGGGAGAATCAACTTGATGGGCTGAAAGGCTTTGGATTGTTCTAATAAGAACCACTCTTCCTCCCTATCATTAATACCAATATCCAACATTTATTGTCCAATCTGAGTTCCAAAACTTTTAGCTCACTAATCCTTTAAGGGGAAATGCTCCCAGATTTCTCCCAACAGAAATTCCACCAATCAGTGTCCTTCTGTGGGAGGACGTTTCTGCACATGAATGGAACGGACTCTAAAGGCCCAGGGTCATGTGCTGAATGGGGTGTTGATGCAACAACTGTATATTGTAATCTGCTATTGGATTGGTTGTAATCCATGAGGTGCATCTACTGACAGGAACAGGAACTCGATTAAGGAACGGATTGTTGTGCCAGATATTTTCCATGCACTTAACTCTCCTCTGACTGGACCTCTATGGGGAACAAAGCTAGACACTTCATTGGGTGGAATGGTGGTGCATCACCCCAGATCCAATCCTACTCTCTGCTGCGTGTCACCTCCACATCCTCCTCTGTGACAGTGTTGGCTTCCTCCAGGTGCTCCCATTATACCTCAAGTCCCAAAGATGGATGGCTAAGATTAATGGACATCTGCAAATTGCTTATAGAAACCTTATTTTGGCCAAGGCCTCATTTGGACTGTGCTCAAATTTATCAGCCCCCCTTCTCGTGAAGCGGTCCAGTTTAGTTGGTTTCTTTAATTTTTTAATTTAATTTAGATTTAATTTAATTTTTAATTTAATTTAGACATACAGCACAGTAACTGGCCATTTTGCCTCCCAATTTACACTCCATTTACACTCCAATTTACACTCCATTAACCTACACACTTGGTACGTTTTTGAACAGTGGGAGGAGTCCCAAGCCCCTGGAGAAAACCCAAACAGATACAGGGAGAAAGTACTACAAACTCCTTATAGACGGCATGGGACTCAAACCGTGGTCTGGTCCCGATCACTGGCACTGTAAAGGCATTGCGCTAACCATGCTTCTGTATTTCTCTCCAAAGACTACATATATATAAAAAAAATGTTACTAATTCAGACCATGGCCTCAATGTAAATGTCCCACAATGGGAGCTGTAAGCCTCCTGTTGAGAATGGCTGGCCTATAATGCACCCCGGTGATCGAAAGTGGGGAGAACAGACTGTGGGAAAATTAATGGGGAAATGAGATTTCTCAGAGAGTTGGCCTGGGCTTCCTTTGATGGAAAACTGCACCGCATGATAGGGAGTGGAATGGTTCACCCTGGGTGGTGCCCTGTGATTCAGACACCCATTTAAACACTCAAATTCTTCCTCCACACCTTCCAGCCTTTAGCTGTTGTCGTGCAGCTGAGAGATAGCAGCCGCTGTAATGAGCAGAGGGCTAATGAATGCGCGGGCTTCCTGTTGGTGCTTGGGCTGCAGCTGGAGACAAGGAGATCACAAAACATTGCACATCAAACAGGCAGCGGTGGCAACCTTCACTTGGAGTCTTCCCTGCACAGGAGTTTCAAGCAGCTGTCAGATGAAACTCCTTTTTAATTATCAGGTTTGCTTTGAAGGCCATAGCAATGGGGGAACAAAAATTCTCAATATTGTGTGAAACCCGAAAGTCTGTAGTCACTGTGATTGAAGTAAAAAGGCAATGCTGGAGAAACTCAGCAGAAATTTGCCTTGATGAAGGGCTCAAGTCTGAATTGTTAGTTCTGTATCTTTCCTATATGGAGTGCACTGTTTGACCTGCTGAGTTTCTCCAGCATTGCAATTTCACTCAATATTGAGGCAGGTGTCATGGATGAAACAACACACGTGTAATAACCATGAGAACGGGACCAATTATTCATAGGATTTCACAGCACGAAACCAAGTGAAATACAGAAAAAAAATATAGTTCAAGGAACAGAAGAACTGCAGGTGCTGGGGTCTATCAGCGCACAATCTGAAACGAGAGGAACTCAGCAGGTAAGGTTGGATCCATACTCAGTCAGGCAAACTATGAGTGGAGCATTTCCTGATTGGGAGATAGGACCAGAGGAGGAAGGAGGTGGTGGAGGAAGCATTGGTGCAGGACTGGTTGAGGTATGGATGCCGCAGCTGATTGGCCTGACCTACTCAATTCCTCCGGCATCTCATTGTTTGCTCACTGACAAATAGTTTATTGACTCATATTTTTGAAACAATCTCAATGTCGTTCCTGGATTGCCATTCATTTTGATGTTTTTGGTGCATTTTTCTCCTGTTCAACAAGCTGCTGAAGTTTATAAAAAGCACAATATTTATTTATTTATACAATACAGGGTACTTGACTCCAACAAGGAGCAAGACAGCATTAACCTACTTTTATTCCCTCAAAAAATATACAGTACCTTAGTCTGACAGAATCACAATTTAAGTCAATTTTATCGTCATCTGATTGTACAAGTACAACCTGACAAAACAGCGTCCTCGGTGCAAAACACGCAGACACACAACCAGACGTAACACACATACAGACAAACAATACACATGCAGGGCAAGTATTCATTTGTACAAATAAATAAAGAAGCATTGTTTCAGAAATATAAGAATTTCAGATGGTTAATCCAAATAGTTCCTTTGGTCGTTCGGCATTCTCACTGCCCGTGGGAAGATGCTGTTTCTCAGTTCGTTGGTGCTGGCTCTGATGTTCCTGTATCTTTTCCCTGACGGGACCAGCTAAAAGATGTTGTGTGCGGAGTGGAAGGGGTCCTCAGTGAGTTCTTGCGCTCTCTTCAGACAATGATCCCGGCAGATCACATCAATGGAGGAGACTCTACACTTATGGTCCTGTGGATTGACCTCCATCCCCTTCTCTGCAGCAACCATACCACACTGGCCAGGCAGCCAGGACTCTCTCCATAGAGCTCTTGTAGGAGGTTGACATAATGGTGCCCGCTTCAGTCTTCTCAGAAAGTGCCGATGCTCCTCACTAGCTCACAAGTTGGGGGCCAGTAGAGACACTTAGAGTCACCTTTGACTTGCTCAACTCATTTCAGACCCCTTCCTCCTGTTTTGCCTGGGTTTGAATCCAGGTCTTTGATAGAACAGGTCAACCAGATGTACCAACAACCATTAATAAATTCAAACTTAGGCACAAGACAGTGCTGCATTTAGAAATGGCACAAATTTTGTGCAAAATCCATTGCGCGAGATAGAGCTGTTTCTGATGAAGGATTTTGGCCTTTGAGATGTTAACTTTTACTCATTCCACAGATTCTGAGTGTTCACAGCATTTCTGTCTGTATTTTTACATTTAATCTGTTTCTGGATGTCAACATCTCTGAGGATCTGTCCTGGAGCCTCCAGATTGATGTAATCATGAAGAAGGCTCGCCAGCGGCTGTATTTTGTGAGGTGTCTGAGGAGATTCCGTCCATCACCGAAGACTCTCGTAAACTTCTGCAGGTGCACCATGGCAGGTTGCGTCACTGCCTGGTATGTTGGAGCCAACTTTCAGGACAAGAAGAGGCCTGTTAACTTGGCCTGAGACATCACAGGCACCATCGAGGACATCTACTTGAAGAGATGTCTTAAAAAAAAACAGCTTCTACCCTCAAAGACCCCCACCACCCAGGCCATGTCCTCACTCTGCTACCATTGGGAAAAAGGCACAGGAGCTTAAAGACGAGCACTCAGTGGCACAAGGACAGCTTCTTCGCTGCCGCCATCAGATTCCTGAATAATCAATGCCTTACTTTTCTTTAATATATAGTAATGTTGTAAGATGGTTACAATATGAATGTTTGCTCTATGATGCTACCACAAAACACATGACAATAAATCCTGATTCTGAATTGACTAAACCAAATATATGCTCATGCTTATTGTTCACAGAATTACTGTACTGAATATTTTTATACAGTAAACCACTTTGATTTTAAGATTACAACTCACTCTTAAAAGAAGATCCAAAATACATTTTAGCAAAAACAGTCATTGACAAATAAAACCTTATTGTTCAATATCTTTTGTCAGTTTTATCAAATAAATGTTTCATAGGTACAGAGTGCGAGTGGAAGGGACGGCATCTTTCCATCTCATTAAAATGACCCTTCCAGCAATAAGGGAGGTGAGGGCAATGACACGGGGTTGTGGAGCCGTCAGCATGAAACCTGATGGCCCACTTATTCCAGAGAGCGAGAAAAGGATTTTGAGTTAAAGTAATGTTAAGAACTAAAGACAAGGTATGAAATATCCCTTCTCAAAAAGAGAAAAGAGAAGACGAGAACCAGAATATTTCCAGAATAATTTATAATTTTCAATCTCATTATAAAGGGGGTTTATTTGGCCTTTATGAATTACCTCTAAATTATAGGGATAGTTCCTCGGACTGAATTAAAAAAACTATGGGAACATGATTTTCAACAACCATTTCCTGAAACGAGTGTATTCATCCTCACTTTGCGATGGGCACTCATTATTACAATTTAAGGTAGTACACCAAGCCCAATTGGCCAAATACAACTCTAATCTCTCTTCTAAATGGATTGTATGACATATTATTAATGTAAGATATAGACCAGTCTGATGAAACTTCTTAAATGAGCTATATTTTACACCACAGAAGTTGATTAGACTGAAATCAGATTTATCAGATCGATGTTTTAGGTGTGGTGAAGATGTAGGATCTTTTTTATAAACAATCGATTTGGCCTTCTCCCAACGCAAGGGTCTTTGGCCAGATTTACAGAATTTTCTGGAACAAGCTACAGTAATTGTCTTTCCGCAAAGTCCTGATTTATTTTTATTAGGAAATATTGAAGGTCCAAGACCTAGATTCATATCATCAATTTATCAATTGTTAAATTAGCATTGCAATTACTTGGAAGTCTGATACATCTTTGAGGTGGCATGCAGAAATTCAAAGATATATCCCTTTGGAAAAAAAAATTAAATATAATTTGAGGAACAAGTACCCTATGTATTTGCAAATTTGGCACCCGTACACCCAAATAATGAGATTAAATTTGTAATGATATCCTTTCTATGCCTCTTGACCTGTGGGATTCTCCTCTGAATGGTTATGAAGAACCTGGAGAAATGTGCTGGACGACACCTCCCCATGCAATCCAAAAACTTCTTTTTTTCCCTTTCTTTCTGTGGTCAACTACACTTATGTACAACTTCCTGGACAGGCACACCTATTGGCCAGTTGTACCTGTGGCCTCTCCTCCCAGTAGCCTGTATATGGGTGACTATTCCACAGTTCCCTTCAGCTCAGAGCAGGACAACCAAACAGTATGGAACAGCTCATGTTCTTAAGTGAATAAAAGCCTATTTGTTTCTCTGCAATAGATTTTTGAATAATTGATGGTGCATCACTTTATTTTTTATGTAACTTACAGAGATATAGTATATAATTTTTCTGAGTGGGGAAGTTGGGAGGGAGGGAAAGTTGGGTTTTGGGATGGGGTGAAAACCATCATGTATGTAACTGTAATTTGTTTCTTTTGAAATCTGTTATGATCACTGCATGTTAAAATATTTTTTTAAATCTCATCTAAATGTAATGAATATATTAACAAATAAAACTGAGGGTGGCAATTTCTACAGTCAGTTGATTGTTATATAATCGGAATAGGACATGTAGCCCTTGGGTATACTTTGCCTTCAGGCTGATCTTGACTGCTGCGTACTTCCATTTACTGCCTTCATTCCCAATCCCTTGATGCCGAAGCCTATTGAAAATCCACTTATCTTGTTGTTGATGGCTGCAATCTACCCCTGCATTCTGAAACATTTACTAGATATTGCATGGATTCAGAAGAGGCTTCAGTAATGCACATCACACGACCAGACAATCTGTGATTGTTTGCATTGATAACCTTGGCATGCATGAGAGTCTCCAATGTTGTTCGCAGATTGAATAAATGTTACCGACCATAGTGGAAGCAGGAAATAAGTTCTGAATGCTTCTGTCAATAATATGTAGCTTTATTAGAATACATTAAAATTCAATATTCTTGTCACATGATAAAAGTCGTTTAAAAGTGTAATGGTGTTGAAACTGATACTAATTATTTTGTAGTTAGCAAAGTACCATATTTTCACACATATAACATGCACATAACGCACAAAAAAATCATAAATTGCATAAAATATGTTCGTATAACGCACACACGCATATACCACGTGGGTGTCATATTCTAAATTCTGACTGGCACAGTTTAATCTCCTGCAATTAACACCCAATCAAGTTCTCCCAGAGGTGTCAATACCCATTATATAGATGATAGCCTGCTGCAACACATTAACAAGCTTTGGAGAGGATTCAATTAATTTGGTCGAAGAGCGGCTTCAGAGTTAACCAGGATTTTAATTCTAATGTTGTCTCAAATAAGAGGCACTTAATATGTTAATCTTCTCCCTCAGGTAGAGGTCTGGGCAATTAACATTAGGCATTTACAAACTGGGGTTGCTTGGGACCTGTGTATCCTACCCATGTAGCAGGCCCCTGCAGCCCTTTGCACTCTGAATTCTAAATTGCCCAATTGAATGGCGACTGGGCAATTGAAGGGCACTCCCGCCCCATCAGTGACACAGTGAGTGACGTGTAATGCACTCACTGTATTGCAAGGAATCCCCTGTTCCCTGTGTTGGCCTCCAAAAGGTAAGTGGCCGGGGCGGGCACAGAATTGGGGTGGGGGGGGTCGCTGTTGGGGCTGGGGAAAGCGCAGAGTTGGAGCGCTGTTGGGGCCGGGGATGGGGTGGGGGTTACGCTGTCAGGTTGTTGGAGAGCAGAGTGGGCCGGCAGGGAGTGGAGTTGGGGCAGGAGCAATGGCCATCTTTCTTACCCATAATCCCCCATGCTGCTGGAACCGCTCTGGTGCTCCAGCAGTGTGGGGGATTATGGGTAAGGAAGACAACCATTGCACCCAAGCGCTGATGTCATTTTCTACCTGGGCAGCAATGATCACTTACAAGTTGACCAGCAGCAGCAACGGGTCGGCCATTCACCTCCGAGGTGGTTTGCCTACCCATGCAGTTTTTTAAAAAAAAAGTCTACCTGCTAATTGGCCTGTACACAGGTAATTGGCAGGTCAAACTCATGTTACAATCCAATTTGTAAACCCTTAATGATAATGTACAGTGTCCTCGCCACAATATCCTGTATATAGGAATACCATGGTATTTAGCACAAAGATATTCCCAAAATCAAAATTTCCCATGCCCGCTATAAATTGTGCTCATTCTTTCATTGCCGCTATTACACTCTCATACTCGCTATAATATTACACTCGCTATAAATTGCTAGCACATCTTTCCCACAGTCACTGTTAATTGTGCACATTCTCACAACGTGTAAAAACATTCTCGTATAGCGCGCAGATGCATATAACGCCCGTGGGGGCACCCCGTTTGACGATACGCGCATTGCACGCACGTTAAATATGGTAGCTGCAGAAAATGAAACAAAAGTTACCATTTAATTTCACTGATAATTTTACCAAATCATCCTAGCTGCTTTATTTATAACTTTATTTGTCTCTTGTGAGAAAATTATTTAGAAAAATAAATTTATAAATCTTTGAATGATCCATTAATTGTAGTACAGCAATCAATTATTCCAAACACACAAACATCCTGCACAGAAAGACACCAGGACAAGGGCCTTAAGAATCATGGGCACATTAGAGAAATCTCTCAGCAAATCAATCTGTGGACGCTTACGTTGTAAGTGTGGGCTTCAGTGCAGCGAATCTCAGAAAGAGCTTGTGTTCTTGCTCAAGCAGTTTTTTTTGGTGAATTTCAGCAATCATCATTTTGTAGATGAACATACAACGAGCCATCTCTCTCTATGTTGCCGTCAATAAGCTGAAAGCTGGGAAGCTTTCTGCTAGGTGTTTACACAAGCTTTATTGCAAAGATGACTCGTGAATTGTCAATGCCACCTCAAAGCATCATCGTTTCATTCACCTATTGCCCAAATCCAGTGGCTATTCAATTTACGTAGACATCGGTAAATGGAGGGTTGCGCTAATCTTTATTCTTGCTCGTAACTAGAATAGTGGGATGAATTGGCCCATCACATCCTCAGTTCAGAGGTTTGTCTGGTTACAGATAAAAATCTGATGGAGTTGTCAGTCTGTGGGCTCAATGTTCCTTCTGTGGGCAATGTGTAAGTGGTAATTTAATCTTCAATGAACATTCTATCATTCTGATATCTGGTGCAAGAAACAAGCAATGACTTGAAATTTTATTATTGTCAGAATGCAGCCTGAGACACGCTGGCAGCTGCGGGAATGATCTCTGAGCTGCATTTTTTATATGAATAACACATCCATCCTTCATTAAATCTCTGTCAATTTTGTTTACCCATTCACAGGACGTGAATGCGACTGACAAGGAGAATTTACAGATCATCCCTAACTTCCCTTTTCTTGAGCTGGTCATTGTATCTAGGCACAAATGAAGGGAATTGAAGAAGCAACCAGAACCTTGTGTTGTGGGAGAGGGGGTGGTGGAGTCACAATCTCCATCCCAGAAGCATATGAACAAATGCACTGAATCATTATTTCAGGGTTTCTTTGTTGTCACGTACATAAATACACAAGATTTGTTTACTTTTGTTTGCCTGTAAAGGCATTTAGAGGCGCCACTAGCCCAGTACCCCTGCCAAGAAGTAAAAAAGAGTCCCTTCAGAGGGTGGCATGGATGACGGAGTGGTTAGCTCAATGCCTCCACAGCACCAGCGATCGGGTCTTGGGTTCAAAACCCATGCTGTCTGTACATTCTTCCTCGTGAATTTTGTTCTTGTAGTAATAACACCAAACTATCCTGGGCAAAAACGCCCTGGGAATCCTGTGGACAGTCCAATGTGAATAGAAGAGTCTATTAGATCATCAGGTGTCCATGGGACCATTTTACTAAGTACGAACCATTGGGGTTTTCAATCAAAGTGTTCGTGAACCACTGCTCTCCCACCTGTGGCAAGTATCAGAACCATGGATCAAAGGCAACAATTGTACCTGGGGCCCCAGGTCAAGAGATTGTCTTTAAGTTTAACAGATTTCATGAAATTCGGAATTTTGCGGAAGCATCAGAATTTTACATTCATTTGACACCATATATATCCTTTATGTATCCTTTAAGAGAGTTAGATAAGACTCTAGTGGGCAAAGGAGTTAAGGGTTATGGGGATAAGGCTGGAAAGGGGTACTGATGGTAGTGATCAGCCATGATCTGTAAAATGGCGGTGCTGGCTCGACGGGCCGAAGGGCCTACTCCAGCTCCTATTGTCTATTGTCTATTATGTAGCAAAGATCATAACTGACGTTTTGGGCCTGAGCCCTTCATCAAGGGGTTAAGCCCGAAACGTCAGATATGTTTGACCTATTTGTTTGACCTGCTGAGTTTCTCCAGTGTTGTGTCAACCACAGTGTCTGTTGAGTTTTGTGTTTTTGGACATTGGTTAAAATTCTTTGTAAAGCTATAACTCTTGAAAGATTCCCATTTTAATAACATGCTTTGCGAAAAATCTAGCGACACAACAGCCTGCCTTTACGGTTCTTTTTTTGGAGCACTGCAAGGTAACTGCCGACACCTTACTGCAGGAAAGAAATTAAGTTACAATTTTACTGGAAAAGTTAATAAGCTGACTGACTGGGGGAATAAGCATTATGTGGCCACTCGATGGCAATTATTGCCAAATTGAATTCTGGTGTTGATCTGGAAGTGAATGATTACACTATCACTGAGTGAGTCATTTAATGTCACTCAGGTTCAGTAGGCTTAGTCAGGTTTCCTGCAATGATTCATTATCTGTCAGAGACTGTCTGACCTTACTATCTGTTCCCGTAAAGTTGGTCCTGAAACCAGGTAAAAAAATATCTTTAAGTGCCGATGAGTCCCAATGGTATTCCCCTCCCCTAATTTTTGTTTCACTGTTCAAAATTCCTGTTTAGTCCCAGCCATCCGATGCCCGCTCTGTGAAGTTTCACCCCATCCTACATTAACCACCTCCTTCGCCTTCTAAATTGAGGGTGGGACCTGGAGCAGAGAACATAAAGGAAAGCAAGACTACAGTTTGTTTGCCAAAAGGAAAGATTGTGTTAGTTCAGGCTAGGTCAGGTTTTAAAGAACAACAGTTTAATGAAGGGAGAAGCAAGGGCAGGATCTTGCAGTTTTATCACAATTTTAATAACCAATGTACCAAGGAACTTCGCAGCCAAAATGGTTTTCTTAAATTCTTTTTTCTTTCTTTCTTTGGCTTGGCTTCGTGGACGAAGATTTATGGAAGGGGTAAAAGTCCACGTCGGCTGCAGGCTCGTTTGTGGCTGACAAGTCCGATGCGGGACAGGCAGACACATTTGCAGGGGAAAATTGGTGGGTTGGGGTTGGGTGTTGGGTTTTTCCTCCTTTGCCTTTTGTCAGTGAGGTGGTCTCTGTGGTCTTCTTCAAAGGAGGTTGCTGCCCGCCGAACTGTGAGGCGCCAAGATGCACGGTTTGAGGCGAGATCAGCCCACTGGCGGTGGTCAATGGGGCAGGCACCAAGAGATTTCTTTAGGCAGTCCTTGTACCTTTTCTTTGGTGCACCTCTGTCACGGTGGCCAGTGGAGAGCTCGCCATGTAACACGATCTTGGGAAGGCGATGGTCCTCCATTCTGGAGACGTGACCCACCCAGCGCAGCTGGATCTTCAGCAGCGTGGACTCGATGCTGTCGACCTCTGCCATCTCGAATACTTCGACGTTAGGGATGAAAGCGCTCCAATGGATGTTGAGGATGGAGCGGAGACAACGCTGGTGGAAGCGTTCTAGGAGCCGTAGGTGATGCCGGTAGAGGACCCATGATTCGGAGCCGAACAGAAGTGTGGGTATGACATACCCACACTCCTGTTTTCTTAAATAGAGCCTCGGTTGTAGACATACAGCTCTGTAACAGGCCAATTCGATCCTACAAGTCTGTGCTGTCCAATTTGTGCCCCATTAACATATACCCCGATATGTTTTTGGAGGGTGGGAGGAAACTGGAGCCCCTAGAAAAAACCCACGCAGACACTGGTAGAAAGTACAAACTCCTTAGACAGCGTGGGATTCGTACCCAGGTCCAGTCCCAATCATTAGTGCTGTAAAGGCTAACCACTACACCAAACATGCTGCCCCCTTAGAAACTCTCTATGTAAGAAATGCAGGATGTAATTTCAAATCAGATACTATTTAATGTTCTGCAATAAAACAGCAATATCATATGACTCCAAATGGCCTTTGGTCTGCTATAAGCCAGACAATGATTCACTATTAGCATTATCTGCCACCTCTTTGATTCACCTCCAGCAGACTCTGCAGCTAAATGAGACTTTAGTTCAGTTCAAACCATCACCAACCTGAGGCACATCCAAACCTCCAACACGATGACATCACTTCTGGGTCGAAAACTTTTTTTCGGATAACTGAGGATTTTGGATAATTGGAATTGTACTGCACTTTGAACATGGTCATGGTTAAAGAGGTATGATGCATCTTTGGCCACCACACATGCTGCTTCACTTGCTGAGTTCTTCCACAGTTCAGTTTTATTTCTAGATTCCAGCATCTGCAGTGTCTTTCTGTCACGGTCGAGTACTGACGTGGGACGAGCGTAGAGCTGGTTGCCACGGGTGACGTAGGAGTAACACACCTGCGCGGGGTCAGAACAGGGGAGGGCAAACAGCGTGGTGGATCACATGCATGTGCAGGGTCACAGGAGGAGGGGATTAGGAGTGTTGTGGTCACCTGCATGGTGGAGAGGCAATGAAAAAGGGCAGGGGGCTTTGATGAGAAGTGTTTTATGGGAAGAAGTGGTTTTTTTTGGAGAAGCATTAAGAAAAGGTCAACGCCGTTTTTCTGCTGAATAAAAAGCGTTCTCTTAATTGCGTGCATAGTGTTACAGGCCATTCCGGGCCGTGAGCCCACACCGCCCAAATACATCTGGGTGACCAATTAACCAACAATCCCTGAACGTCATTGGAATGTGCGAGAAAACCAAAGCACCCGGGGAGACCCCAGCTGACACAAGGAGGACGTGCAAATTCCTTGCAGACAGCACCAGATTCGAACCTGGGTCACTGGCGGTGTAATAGTGTCATACTACATTAACAGGGTTGCCCAAACAATGATAACTGGACACTCAGCACGTGACCTCTACAGTGAGCTTCCCCCACCTGAGAGCAAAATGCTTCAGTAGCAAGCTATGCCTATTATTCATTTTAGAATTGAACAATAAAACCTTCTGGTAATCTAAAATTGAATACAATTCTGAAGTTTATTAATTGCACTTTTTTTATTGGTTCAATTGACATGTGACCATCATTACGACAGGTCCTGAATTTCGATTTTAAGCCTGGGAGCTCAATACACTAAAACGCAATTCTCGTCCCCAAGTGCTGTGTTTCACTGGAGAGCATTGAAGCTTTTAACGCTGAGATTGACAGCTATTTCTTGGTAAGAACGTTAAGTTGGTGGGGGGGGGGGGGGGGTGGGGGGGGTGTAGAATCGCTGGAGGCAAATCTATGATTTACTCAGTAACTTTGGGTGAACTCTTTTGCTTCTCTCTCTCTGACTGCAAGACTCTAAGAGGCGCTTAGGCAATTCCTGCCAGTGGCAAATCTGTCTGACTTGCAGCAGGCAAAAAGAAATTTCATGTAATACGACACAGTTTTATTACTATGATAATAAATTGAATCTTGAAGACATGAGGAACAAAGGAAAAATAGGAGCTGGAGTTCATATTAGCCAAGATCTAACTGAACACTGGGGCAAGCTGGAGGGTCTTCTCCTGTTCCTAATGTTCCTGAGCAAGAGCGATGGGATGCAGTGTGATGTTTCAGTGCTCCTGGTCACAGAGTGCATGATGTGCAATGTACAAGGTAAGCCTCCTTGTTCTGCGGTGACAGGCTGTGCTCTTAAACAAGACAGATGGGTTCAGATTTTTCACAAGATATAGGAGCAGAAGTAGGCCCATTGGCCACTCAGGTCTGCTCCACCATTCTACTTATAAGATGATCCATCCTCCCACTCAGCCCCATTTCCAGGCTTTTGATGCCCTGACTAACCTGTCACTTCTTTGAGGGTTTACCATAACATACATTACCAGTGCAATGTACAAAAGTGCTGGAGAGACTCAGCAGATCGCGTTGCATGTATAGAAAGCAACGTATCGTCAAGAAATGAGCAAAATGCCTGAATAAAAAGGTGGGGAAGAGGAGAGGAGGGGAGAAGGGGCAGGAGGAGGAGCGCAGACTAACAGGCCATAGATGGATGTGGATAGGAGGGCAGAAGAGAAAAGGCTGGGAAGTGATAGGGAGAGGCAAGGGGGTGGAGGAAAGGAGTTGGAGGGATCAGGTGAGTTAGGGCCTAACAGAAACTGGAAAATTCAATGCTAATGCCATCTGGTTGGAGAGTGTGCAGACGGAATATTAAGGATTGCCCCTCCAGTTTGCAGGTGGCTTAGGTTTGACAATGCACGAGGCCATGGACAAGCATGTCAGTGTGGGGATGGGGTGTGGGATTGAAATGGTTGGACACTTTTATTGCAGCAGACAGAGCGAAGGTGCCCAACAAAACAATTGCCCAGTCTGCGTCAGATAGAGATGGGGCCATAACAGATTCTGCAGATTCAGGAGTGAAGCGTTGCTTCACTTGGAAGGACGGTTTGGGGCCCCGCATGGTGGTGAGCATATTATCAGTGAACTTTTCAAGCTGCATATAGTTTTTTTTTCCTTCTATTATTGAGTGCCCTAATAGAATTATTAAAAAAAAGCCATGATAAGGTCATAGTCTTTTTTCACCCATAGAGGAATCTAAAATGAGAGTACATAGATTTAAGTTGAGAAGAAAAAGATGTTACAGGGACCTGAAGGCCACTTTTGTTTAACATAGAGGTCTATAGCGACATGGAATGAGCTGCCAGAAGAAATGGTAAAAGGGATGTAGAATTTCAACCCTGAAAAGACATTTAAGCAGGAACAAGAGTAGGGAAGATTTCGAAGGATCGGTGCAAATCAGAGGGCTTATCCTTTGTCGGCAACTTGGTAGATGCAAACTAGTTGGGCTGAATGGCCTGCTGTTAAAAATCAATGATGCTAAACTAGCGAAAGGTTACTTTTGCCGTAAAAAGCGTAATTTTTATATTTTTTCTTTATTTTTAAAAACATTTCAGTTGTATGTATGGATGGCTGTGAGTTGCGTAGGTGGGGGAAGTCGGGGAATACCTGCATTTGTAAAACGCTTCAAGCTAATGCAGTGCTTCAGCTGATAGCGTAACTGGCCCAGAGTTCCAACAACATGGGTACAATTTTGACCTCCAGCCCTGTCTGTTTAGAGCTTCTATGTTCTCCCATGACTGCAGTGGTTTTCTCCAGCTGCTCCAACTTCCTCTCAATTGCAAAGGAAGTGTGCTTTGGCTCTGTACGGGCATTAAACAGCCTATTAACAGTGTTTTTATTGAAAAATCCTGCAACGGCGGAAGTCTATTCCCAAGATGGTGGCGCCTGTGCTCCGCAGCAGCCACAAGGGTGAGCTGCGGGCCGGCACAGGGCACCAGAAACATGAAGAGCACTCCCATTGAGATGGAGAAGCATGGGAGATAACCCAACAGGACACTGACCATGGCAGCAAGGAGCTCATTGGCTGACGGGCCCACTCGGGCTGCGGGCTGCTGGAGACGGGCTTCCAGGGACCGGGTACTGGAACCAAGATTTGAGGGCAGGAAGAGCTCCTGAAGTGCCTCAGGACCTGACGGTGTCAGAGGTTTGGATGTGGAGCTCAGTTTGCTGATAAATCAAACAGGACTGTGTGCGGTTTGCAGATTGCAGGTCCACTGGAGGCACATCCAAGGACACACAATGACTGAAGGGATTGTCGTTTGCTTCTCTATCTCTCTCTCTCTCTCTCACTGCAAGGGAATATTAATGGCAACTGTCTGCCAGACTAAAGAAATTTAAATGTACTGTTACATTTACTGTTTCATTACATGACAATAAAAGAATCTTGAATGATTGACCTCTCAAAATTGCCACAGCTAAGGAAAAGTGATGAAAATGGGGTGGAGAGATGGGGGAAAGAATACACCAATATAAAAATATATGACTAAGGTATGGAAGAAAGCATGATGGGGGAGGGGAGGGGAAAGGCAGGAGGTGATGTGTGGAGAAAGGAGGGAGGGGACGGCAGCGATCAAGGGGAGGAGGGATGGCTGGGTGGGTGGAGGGGGAAGGGAGGGAGGAGCACTGGAAAAACTGGAAAGGCAGTGGGGCAGGAAGAGAGAGTGGACGGCAGGTGAGCAGAAACTGGAAAAGTCGATGTTAACGCCCTCTGGCTGGAGAGTGCCCAGACGGAAAATCAGGCATTGTTCCCCCAATTTGCGGGTGGTCTTGGTGGGATGGCCATGGACAGACATGCGAGTATGACTCAGAATTGAAATTGGTACACTGTTTGACCAGCTGAGTTTCTCCAGCCTTGTGTGTTTTTTTTTACTTCAACCAAAGATGTACCCTAATAGCTGGTGGATGGTCAAATGGGTTGAAGGGCTCATTTCTGTGCTGCATCTCTCTATCACCCTCTAATACTCTTTAGATCAAAGATGCAGTGCTAATGTTTACCAAGCTGTATCCAGCACATACTCACGACTTTGGTTGGTTTGGCTCCAACCAATAGGCAGATTGTGTCCCATGTTTACATATTATCTAAAGCAAGGGAACATCAAAAGCTAAACAAAGGTGGTCTGATCTCCCCAAGCTACTAATCCCTCCATCCAAGCAAAGCAGGCAGTCTGAACTCGAGTTCCAAGAGTTCCTGTCAAACATACCATCAGTTTCATTTGAAGCAATGGACAGTCACTCTCAAAACATTGACAGGTATTTAAAAATAATACATTAGAATGGCATGTGGAAACAAAACTTTTGTAATGGCTGACAATGCACAACTTTATTTTCGAATCAAACTGAAGAACTGCTTTTGAACTCCCACTGACTGCATCCACAATCTTTGAAGAGCAAATAAGTGAGTAATTTTACTGGGCTCTGCTAATCTATGCAGCACTCTGGTTGCTTTAATCAGGTTGTTCCTTCCCAATTACTGGCCCATTACAATTAAAGCTTTGCTCGTTGACGGGTTGAGGAAACAGAGGGGGCTTGCTGAAGGATTTTTTTGGACAGGTTAGCAGGATGGGCAAATGAAATACAATCCCCAAATTGTATGAGCATGCACTTTGGTAGAAAAAAAATAAATGGGCAGATTATTTTCTAAATGGGGAGAAAATTGAAAATCCCCAGATGCAAAGGATCTGGGAGACCTTGTTCAGGATAGCCTGAATGTTGAGTCAGTAGTGAAGAAGGCAAATGCAATGGTGGTGTTCATTTCAAGAGAAATAGAATAAAAGAGCAGGGATGTAATGTTGAGGCTTAAAAAGGAACTGACGAGGCCTCACTTGGAGCATTGTGGGCCCATCATTTAAGAAAGAATGTGCAGACATGAGAGAGGGTTCAGAGAAAGCTCATAAAGATAATTCCAGGAATGTTTGACAGCTCTTGGCCTGTACTCATTGAAATTTAGAAGAATGAGAGGGGATCTCATTGAAAGGCAAAGGCAGAGTAGATGTAGAACGATTGCCTGTCTTGGTGGGAGAGTCTAGGACAAGAGTGCACAAACACAGGATTGAAAGGCATCCACTGAAAACAGAGATGAGGAGAAATTTCTTTAGCCGGAGGGTGGTGAATCTGTGGAATTTATTGCCACAGGCGGTTGTGGAGGCCAAGTCATTGGGTGTATTGAAGGCAGAGATTGATAGGTTCTTAATTAGCCAGGGCATCAAAGGTTGCGGCGAGAAGGCTGGGGATTGGGGCTAAATTAGAAAATGGATTAATTGGCAGGGCAGACGAGGCTGAATAGACCATTTCTTTTCTGACACCTTATGGTTGTTTTCAATGACAAGCCCAACTACTTTATGTGGAGAGTGTAATGGAAGACCCAGCTGTATATTGTGCGAGAGTGAATTTATACTTGATTCGTGAGTAAACATCTTCTCCAAGAACTAGGGGGAAATAAAATGGCTGTTTAATCGACAATAGCAAATTAAGAGGAAACAAGATTTTCCATGTGTGTCACACATGGGATCGCATTTTGGGATAAAGTTACCCGGCCATAACTCTGCACCATGAGGAAATTGCACAGTTGTTTGCAAAGGAGCGATAAAAGATGTGGGAACAAGCATTCGGGTAGAACGAGTCTTGCAGGGAAAACTGCTTCAGGTAGACAAAGTGGTCTGTTAATGCATTGCAATATTTTACAATTCTAAGTACAAAGGCTTGATTAGCTAATCAAAAAACCAGCATGATCTAATTCTGAGAAACGCTGTGTTGTGGGCTACTCAAGTCATGTTATAACAAGCATCTGCAGTAGATAATTGGTGACTAACAATGAGCTTTGAGGATAGATTTTGAAAACCATGTCTTTCGCAATGTTGTATATATGCTGGCAAAACTTTCTGAATAAATATCCACCAACAAAAATATATATCATATAACTAAGGACATGACATGAATATTTTCACAGCCGCCCACCATGTTAACCCATCATCGCTACATTAACATTGGCAGTGGATTCAAAGGAAAGTACAAGACAGATGCTTGACCTGATTCTGCAGGAGGTTCTTGCTTCCTTTTAGCTTTTTTGGGTTTTACTTTGATGTACAGGTTTCAGATCAATTTCACAAATTAGGCCCAGCTAAAAGCATGGGAGTATTTTCTTCTCTCCTCATATCTCACTCGATTGCCTGAGGTACTGGAATTAAAAGACGACAGTTTGGGAAAGGAGGTGGATGATATTTGCTCCGGCTTGTTCCACCATTTAATGAGACCACGCGTGTGATCTATGAGATATCTCCCCATTTGTTTCTTTGACTTTTGTCCCTTAACATAGAAACAAAGAAAACAGGAGCAGGAGAAGTTAGTGTAGTGGTTCGCACAACACCATTACAGACGAAGTGACCTGGGTTGGAATCTGGTGCCGTCTGTAAGCTGCTTGTACTTTCTCTTTGAATCTGCGTGTGTTTCCTTCCACCCTCCAAAGATGTAACCAATTAAACTACTAACCCTGTACATGGGTGAAATTGGGCAGTGCAAGCTTTTAAAAATTTTTTAAATTTAGATAGACAGCATAGTAACAGGCCATTTTGGCCCACGAGTCCGTGTCATCCAATTTACACCCAACCAACCTCCAACCCCTGGTATGTTTCAAAGGAAAACCCATGCAGACACATGGAGAACGTACAACCTCCTTACAGGCAGTGCGGGATTTGAACCTTGGTCTCAATCACCATTCCGGGCTTGTGGGCCGGAAGGGCCTGCTACTAGGCTGTATCTCAAAATTTGAAAAAAAGAACTAAAGGCCAATCAGCTCTTTGAGCCTGCTTCACCATTCAATAAGATCATGGCTGATTAATCGATTTCAGTCCCCCATTCCAGCTTTCTCTTCGCACTTCTTGAGCCAAGAGGACCACCCCCCAACTCCCTTTTGAATATATCTAACAAATTGGTTCCAATAACTTTCAGTACAAATGAGTTCCATGGGTTCACAACTCTCGGAGTGAAGATTCTCCTCATCACCAGCCTAAATGGCTTACCCGTTATACAAGAGTCCGTAGCCTGTGGTTTCCTACATTGGAAATATTATTTTTGCATCTAACTTGTGTAGACCTCTCAAATTTTACAGTTCTCAATGTGATCCCCTCTCATTCTTCCAATGAGAATAACCCTAACCTATCTGACATGTATAACCCTAACCAATCCGATGAGAATAACCCTAAAGTATCCGACAAGAATAACCCTAACGTATCTGCCGAGAATAACCCTAACCTATCCAATGAGAATAACCCTAACGTATCCGGCGAGAATAACTCTAATGTATCCGACGAAAATAATTCTAAATTATCCAGCAAGAATAACCTAACGTGAGGGAGGAGTCACGTGATGGAGTAGTGGCCAGACGGTGAACTCCAGCCCTCTCCAGAAAAGTCAGGAAAAACAAAGGAAAACACAAAGGCACAGAAATAAAAGTTAAAGAAAAGTGAGTATAAAGGTGGAAAGAAGATGGCAATAAAAAAAGAAAAATCGAAATCAACGGTAAGAAAAGAGGAAGAGAAGACAACGGAGGAAGAAGGAGAAGGCCTTACCTGTTCGAAGAGGCCCGAGGTGGAGAGAGAAACCCGCTCCCTCAGGTCGGTAGAAATTGGACTACAAAAATGGCTCGCTGAGCCGAGTAAAAGTGCGCAACCGCGCATGAAAAAAAACACACCGACGGGAGGGGGGACCAGCTGGGGAGTCGATCTCCACAGCCGGCAATGACAGCTGCAGAACACCTGCAGCAAGAAGAGAACACAGAAGACAATGGAAACAAGAAAGAAGAGAAGAAAAGGGCAACAAAGAAACAACAGATGGCCAACCCAGAGGAAGAAGAAGAGGAAGAGTACAGTGAAATAGAAGAAGAAGGGAAAGGCAAGATAAAGGATATACTTTCTCTTATTAAAGAATACATGGAGTCATTTAAAGAATGGCAAACACAGGAATTTAATGATTTAAGAAGAAGAATAAACAACACAGAAGAGAAAATGAATAAAATAGATATGACCTTAACAGAAATGGGAAAGAAAATGGACAAGATGGAAGAGCGGGCAGTAGCAGCAGAAATGGAGGTAGAAGACTTAAAAAAGAAATTAGAGGAATCTAATAAAAAAGCGATAGAGACACAAGAACTGTTAGCTCAAAAAATAGATATAATGGAAAATTATAACAGAAGAAATAACATAAAGATAGTGGGCCTTAAGGAAGATGAAGAAGGCAAGAATATGAGGGAGTTTATAAAAGATTGGATCCCTAGGATCCTAGGATGTCCAGAACTACAGCAAGAAATGGAAATAGAAAGGGCACATAGAGCATTGGCCTCAAAACCACAACCACAACAAAAACCAAGATCTATTTTAGTAAAATTCCTAAGATATACTACAAGAGAAAAGGTACTGGAGAAGACAATGGAAAAAGTAAGAGAGGGCAACAAGCCACTGGAGTATAAAGGGCAAAAAATCTTCATTTACCCAGATATAAGTTTTGAACTCCTAAAGAAGAGAAAGGAGTTCAATACAGCAAAGGCGATTTTATGGAAGAAAGGGTATAAATTTATACTAAAGCATCCAGCTGTATTGAAAATATTTATTCCAGGACCACAAAACAGACTATTCTCGGATCCAGAAGAAGCACGAAAATTTGCAGAACAATTACAAAATAGACTGAGGGATGAAGACATGTAATGAGAGTAAAAATGATCACGATTGATATGTATGTGGGTAAAGAGGTATAAGAGTGTATAGGTATAATGTGCATACGTGAATGTATCTGTACTTAGAGGAAAATATAGATAGTATAGACAAGAATTAATAAGGGAAGGTAATGGAATAGAGAGAATAAGGTAGGTATAATGTGCATACGTGAATGTATCTGTACTTAGAGGAAAATATAGATAGTATAGACAAGAATTAATAAGGGAAGGTAATGGAATAGAGAGAATAAGGTAGGTATAATGTGCATACGTGAATGTATCTGTACTTAGAGGAAAATATAGATAGTATAGACAAGAATTAATAAGGGAAGGTAATGGAATAGAGAGAATAAGGAGGGAATTAAAAGAGTGACCTTTGTTACATATGAAAAGTGAAATCTTTTCTGGGGGGGGCTGGGTGGGGGGGAATAGCGGTCACTGCAAAATCAGTTGACGCTTGCGAGTAAATTTGCAAACCCAAATGGAGAGGGGAGATGTGGTTGTCCGACAAGGGATAAAGGACAACTCAGGAGGGGAAGGGGAGATTGGGGCTAAAGAAGGTATAAATAGGAGAATAAGGAAAATGTTTGATGTTTTAGGAATGTTGTCTTGTAAAGGGTTTAAAATAAGAAAACAGAAAAAAAAGAATAACCTAACGTATCCGACGAGAATAATCCTAACATATCCAGCAAGAATAACCCTCACATATCCAACGAGAATAACCCTAATATATCCAGACTTGTTTCATATGCCAGATCTGCCATCCCAAGAATCAGTTGGGTGATATACAGTAGATGAGCACAACACATTTCTATCCAATCACATCAGTGGGTAACCACCACCCATGTTCTAAACAATTAGGTCCACACTTCTTGGAGTGAATCTGGAAGTAAAGCATAAAAGTCTGCAGACACTATGGTTAAAGTAAAAAAAATGCTGGAGAAATTCAGCAGGTCAAACAGTGTAGCAAAGATAACCAATGTTTCGAGCCAGAGCCCTTCATTGAGACATGATAAAATGCCAATGGGTGCTCGAACAAAATAGTTGGGGATGAGGCAGGGGGAGGCGCACGGTCCCAAAGGCAGGTGATAATAGGCGGATAAAGGAGGGAGGGCACACCAGCAAATAGGGGGAGGAGGGATGGATCTGTGAATGGAGAGGGAAGGGGTAGAGAATTGGAGGAAAGAAGACAGAAGGAATAGCAAGGGAAGGTAGGTTCGCAGAAACCGGAGAATTCGATGTCAATGCCATCTGGTTGAAGACAGAAAAATCGAGTGTTTTTCCAGAGTGTGTCTGGAGTCAGATTGGTTCTTGAAGCTGTTTCCTGACTGGCTGCACCCCATTCAGTGCAGTAAAAACACAATGTCGGGAAAACTCAGCAGGTCACGCAGCATACTTTACTAAGTGTTTACTATAATTACAGCGTCTGCAGCCTTTCATGTTTCACCCTGTTCAATGCAAGATCATTCTGCTCTAAGTGGCAACCACACAGACAAACCAACTCCTTGACTGTTTTCATTTCGTTGCTGGAAGTTGGTGAGACTGGCACAACTTCTCGTCTTCTCCATAGAAAGGTTGTACAGCAATACCTTAACATCTTTGATTAATGGAAATCCATCTCCCTCAGATTTAAACATGATAAATAACTAATATCAACAACATTTAATTTTTAAAAGTTCACAGTTTCCACCATCATACGGTTTCCTTATCTTTATGTCTAAATTTTCCAATCAGTGGAAATAATATCTTCAATTCTGGATGAGATTCTTCCAGTTTCTGATTTCAGTGGACAACCAATATTTTGGTTCCAGAAGACTTTTGAGTGTATTTTATGGATCGCCTTAACAAAATTCTATCACATACCTTTTTTTAGATATAACCTATTTTTTGTGATTTTCTGTAATACTTTAAATCTACCTCAAGCATCCAAAACCACGAAGTGAAACATGTCTTTGAAAATTTGTTTTCTTCATTCGCACTCGGACTCCTTCCCTGCTGATCTTGATCCCGTCAGTGATGAACACGGTGAAGGGTTTCACCAGGACATTCCATCCATGGAAAAGTGGTATCAGGGCAACTGGAATCTATAAATGTTGGCTGACTTTGGTACAACACTGAGGCGAGAGGCATCAGATGCTGAGTACAAATTAAAATTAGCAGCAAAACAATTTTAGGTCAGCTGAACTAATGCAATGTGTCAGCGTCATTATGCGATTAAACATGGCAAATTCAATAACAGTTAGTTTAATGTTTCTCCAACTTCCTACGTGATACAGCAAATCTGAAATCAAGTTTGTGCTCAGATTGAAGTTGTCTATCGTAATCCCCGATTATCTTTCAGGAAGCAAACCTTTTGAAAAATGTGGCGGTCCAGTTTCTTCCACAGGAAGTTCCAAGGGATACTCCACACCTCTGAAGGAGGTAGAATAACACTGGCTCAGAATGAAGGTTCAACTTCCAAAGCTACTCAAAGCTACCCACAGTAGCAAGCTGTAATAACGTTACCCTTCTTTCTCAGTAAACCTTCAGCTCAGGTGGATCTGGAGATATAAATTGGAACAGAGCTTGTGAATTTTGGTTAACAAGGAATGAGCTCTGCATTTACTCTGGAAGGTGTTCTGCTCATCTGTGCCAAGGATCAGGCTAAAAAAAATTGGGAGATGTAGGGCAAGTGCTCAATCTCATTTTAACTGTTCACCTACCCTGTTGTTTACTGGGTAGTCTCTGACAGGAGTGTGCAGTTGCCAATAGGACAATTAATTTTAAGAATGACAACCTGGTATATATCAGAATTTCCATATACATTTCAACATCAGTCTTTTACATTGCACAAGTTGGCTAAAAGATGCCAATCACAGAATATTTAATCTTAAAATGAAGTCCTTTAGCTATTCCCTCAGGCAACTGTTGAATGCGAATGGGCAAAGTACCACCGGTTTATTAAGTTGGCAAACTTGCTGGGGATGAGGAGGTTTTTTAAAATCATCTTTATGTTCTGTGACAGAATTGAAGTGTCTCAGCCCCATGATGAACATTCGGTTTTATTTTGACAAATTACTAGTTTCTTTTTCTGGTGTCAGCTGTGGCTCCATGTGACAAATTCATTTGAACGAGTTCAGGTCATGCTCTCGGTCAGTCATTCTCAATGGGAGCCCTACAGCCCCACCTTGAAGTCCACAGCACATTTAAGCAAAACTCTTCTCTCCACCTCACGCCAGATGAATATTTGTGCGTTTTTTAAAATTATGTAGTTGGTAGGAGAGAATAGCCAAAATCTTGACTGCTTCACAGGAAAGGGGGCTCATAAACTAGTGAGGCCAGAGCCAAAATAATTGTGAGAATTAGTAGCCCGAGGTAACCGAGAACCAAAGTCTAGGCTGGTGCACCAACAACAACCTCACACTCAATGTCACCAAAACCAAGGAGCTGATTGTTGGCCTCAGGAAGGGAAAACCAGAGGTGTACAATCCAGCGATCAGAGGTGGAGAGGGTGAGCAAATTTTAAGTTCTTGCGAGTCATTATCTCAGAGGATCTTTCTTGGACCCAACACACTAATGGCATTGTGAAGAAAGCATGTCAGCACCTCCACTTCCTCAAGAGTTTGTGGAGATTTGGTGTGATTTAAATTTTGACGTACAGCAGGGTAACAGGCCATTTCAGTCCATGCCACACAACTTGCACCCAATTAACTTACACCCCTGGCACATTTCAAATGGTGGGAGGAAACTAGAGCCCCCAGGTAAAACTCAAGCAAACATGGGGAGAGTGTACAAACTCCTTACAGACAGCTCAGGATTCAAACCCCAGTCCTAATTGCTGGCACTGTAAAGGCATTGCACTAACCGCGATGCCAACTGTGCCATCCTACATATGTCATCGGAAACCCTGGCAAATTTCCACTGCCCTGCCTTCTCTCCATAACCTCTGACGCCCCGGCCAATCAAGAACCTATCAATCTCTGCCTTAAATACACTCATGACTTGTCCTCAACAACCATCTGTGGCCACAAATTCCAGATTTCCCATCCTCTGGCTGAAGAAATTCCTATGCATTTCTGTTCTAAGCGGACGCCCTATAATCCTGAAGTTGTGCCCTCTTGTCCTAGTCTCTCCCACCATGGGCAACAACCTAAAGCAGAGGAGGCGCCAATGACAGCAAGAAACGATAGAGCATTGATTGTGGTCTGGAAATGGCTCAGTTAGTTGGTGCCAAAGTATGCTAATGTTCAGTGGTTTAACCCACTGGACATACCGATGATGTTTCAGTTCTTTTGTGAGCCACAGAGTTCAAAAGGGGAGGAGGCTGTCAATTAAAAGCAGATCAGTGGGAGGTGGCGTGAGGCATTAGTCGGTGGGAGACCAAAGGGTGAGACCGGACACCACTGTCTGATCCTTGATGAAGGGCCAAGGCCAAAATGTATCTTTCTCTTTGCTCCTGTTTGACCTGTTGAATTTCTCCAGCGTTGTGCGTTAACCGTTCACTTCAGCTACTTGTGGGGAGGAAGCGATTTGAAACCAAGAATGAGATACAACGCTCTCTCAGAAACAAAAATAATTCTTGGCCCCTTGCTGCTGCTCATGTCTTTACTGTGAGTACAGATCCAGTTCGCAATGTTTCACAGCGCAGATAATCCAAACTTCCTTAATTGTGAGGAAAAATTCATCAACTCCAAAGTGACATTCATCATGGACCCTTGGAGCCGACAGCCCCAAGGGAAAAAAAAAATCACCTTCTCTTCCTGATGAGGTGATTTTGGCCCAAAACATGGTTCAGTCTATTGCTTTTAATTTCATTTAGGCATACAGCATGATTGCACGCCCTTCGGGCCCACAAGCCCGGGCCGCATAAATACACCAATCAACCCAGCAAACTTCATTCTCTGTGAAAGGTGGGAGGAAACCGAACACCCGGAGGAACCCCCACGCAGACATGGTGAGAACATGCAGACTGCGCCGGATTTGATCCCGGGTTGTTGGCGCTGCTACCATGCCGTCTGCTACATCGACCCACACCGTCTGCTTTTGATGGTCGCTGCCTGGCTCATTGAGTTCCTCCAGCTCCTCGTGTGTTGCTCCACTAACCGGACACCAATGAAGACATTGGGATCACCTTGATCAATCCTGGCTCTTTGCTCTATCCATCGCTCACTCCTCAACACCCACCATTTCTCACCTTCCTCATCTGACTGAGTTTGTGAGGACATGACCAAGGAGAGTTGGACAAAGGGAGGGCATTAGATTTTGTCTGCTTGGTCTTTAAGAAAACATCTGACAAGGTCCTCATTGGTAGGTTGGTCCAGAAGATTTCGGCTCAAGGCATCCAAAATCATCTGGCTAAACTGATTGAAGTTGGGAAGCACCTGGATCCATTTCAGTACTATACAAATCTATGACCATACCTGACAAAGGGGCCCAAGCCCAAAACATTGGTTACCTTCCACTTCCTATGGATGCTGCGAGACCTGTTGAGTTACTCCAGCCCGCTTGTTCCATGATCTTATTCCATGTGATACCAGGTCCAATATTTTCACCAGACTTTCAGGAATAGCTTTTAGATTTGATGTGTTGCACCTTCGGGGGCATTTACAAAAAAATATATGTGCAATTTGTTGCTGTTTAATAGAACTTAATTCACAAGAATTACAACTTACGGCCCCAAGTAATTCTTCGGAGCCCGGAACAGCCCTTCCAAGTTTCTCCCAATTCTAACTCTCCACTCTCTCTGCTTGCAGGATGTGACTTTCTATTGCAGGACATCGCAGATCTTTTCCCCCTTCAGAAGTCGTCTATTACCTTAAGTCAGTTCTCGTCCACATCTCGTTTCTGTCAAGTGCCTTTTACTTTGTATGGATGCTGTGTGAACAGCACTTTTATGTCTTTTCTTTGGCTTGGCTTCGCGGACGAAGATTTATGGAGGGGGTAAAAGTCCACGTCAGCTGCAGGCTCGTTTGTGGCTGACAAGTCCGATGCGGGACAGGCAGACACGGTTGCAGCGGCTGCAGGGGAAAATTGGTTGGTTGGGGTAGACAATAGCATCAGCAGATTTTCCTCTTTACCTCCACTCAGAGGTACAGTCAGATTTAGGGAGTAATAGGTACTTTGCGACTGTGAATTCGGGCTTGCTTAAAAGTTTTCTCCTGCTTTGGGAAATCCTGTTGTGCTTGTCTTCCAGTTGAATGGTAAAATGGGGATTTTTCACAATGCCCATGGCTGCCTGGCATGGAGGCCGCTCATTATATTTCGCTGCTCCACATTTGCCGACATCTTTCCCCTGATCAATCTGGGTACATCTGGTGGATTATAAATTCCTTCCAGAGATTGAAAATCTTCATAAAACATCTTTCAAAAGAATCCCATTTATAATAAAACTCAAACACTATCATAATTTTTATTTGCAATTTCACAGATCTCAGCAATTTTTGCCACATCACTCACACACTCACACACACACACACACACACACACACTCACTCACACACACACATCACTCACTCACTCACACACACACACACATCACTCACTCACACACACACACATCACTCACTCACTCACACACACACACACATCACTCACTCACTCACACACACACACACATCACTCACTCACACACACACACACACAATCTGTTACAGATATGAGGGCAATTGTTCAACCAAACACAAACAGAAGGATTGAAAATGTTAAGAGGCTCTATGCACTGGTTAATTCCCCTGCCTTGTCAGCACTCCTGAACCTACCTTCAACAGGAGCAAAGAAAATCTTTAAATTGTACATTTTAATAAATTTAGACCTACACCACAGTAACAAGGCCTTTCAGCCCACAAGCCCATGCTGGCCAATTACACACAACTGACCTGTAACACCAGTACGTTTTGAAGGGTGGGAGAAAAATCGGAGCACCCAGAGGAAACCCAAGCAGACACGGGGAGGGGGAGGAGCGTACAAACTCCTTCCAGACAGTGCCAGATGTGAACCCCAGTCACCGATGCTGTAACAATGTTGCGCTAACTGTTCCACTAACCATGCCACCCTGACCTCAATTTCAACCTTTCACCAAAACCAGACAATTGGTGCTCGGAATCGCAAACAACACATATTTGGTGGTAAGTGTTGGCACAGGGATGGCTGAAATTGTAAAATTGTATACAATAGAAACTACAGATGAAAATATAAGGCTATATTTAAGAAGTAAAAATAGAAGAGCTTGGAATGCAAGTACAGCTTCTGTGGCTCCTGGCTGCAAGTTTGGACATACTCCAGTTAAGTTACATATTGAGTGACACAACATCGTGGAGTGAAGGGCCTGTACTGTGCTGTAATGTTCAATGTTCTGGAGTGAGCAGGATTGAACTCAAGCAGTCCTGTAGAATATATCCCTTACAAACTTTTGATTTTGTTCCTTACTTTTTTTTTGCTGAAACCTCACTGTGATATTAACCAGTACTCATATGGAGCTTTTGACATGGTAAATGCCCTCAGGCTTTTCCTGGTCAAAAATTGATGTCAATAAATAAGATTACCATAATAATAAAATGATTCACGTTTATTGCAGTCATTTCCTCACACAGTTTAATTGTCAGCGATGAGGACCTTGTCTGAGATTCCGTGTGCTGGGAGGTCCCCACCTCCTGCTCTACTTAGGTCCTCCAGTCTGTCGTGTAAGTGTTTTACAGGGGTGTAGGGTGGGTGGGTGAGTGAGAGAGAGAGAGAGAGAGAGAGAGAGAGAGAGAGAGGGAAGAGAGAAAGAGAGATAGAGAATGGAGAGAAAGATAGAGGGAGAGAGAGAGAGGGAGAGAGAGGGAGAGAGAGAGGGAGAGAGAGAGAGAGAGGGAGCGAGAGGGAGAGGAGAGAAAGAGAGAGAGGGAGGGAGAGAGAGAGGGAAAGAGAGAGAGGCAGAGGGAGAGAGAGAGAGAGAGAGGGAGAGAGAGAGAAAGAGAGAGAGAGGGAGGGAGAGAGGGAGAGAGAGAGAGAAAGAGAGAGAGAGAGAGAGGGAGAGGGAGAGGGATAGAGAGAGAGGGAGGGAGAGAGAGAGGGAGGAGGAGAGAGAGAGAGAGAAAGAGAGAGAGAGGAGAGAGAAAGGGAGGGGGAGAGAGAGAAAGAGATAAAGAGAGAGAACACCAGCACTGCCACAAACTTCCTCTGCTACCTGCTCTCTGATAAATTCCTCTCACTGTGAAACAGGATGTGCTTCCTCATGACCTTTGCTGCTCCCTGATACACGTATAATCTGCCCAGCCTCAGACCATCGCACTTAGTGTCGGCACGCTGTTACAGAGCCAGCCATTGGGACCGGGGTACAAATCCCATGCTGACTGTAAGGAATTGGTACATTCCTCCCGTGTCTGCGAGGATTTTCCCCGGGGAGGGGGGTTCTGGTTTCCTCCCACCCTTCAAAATGTACTGGGAGCTGTAGGTTAATTGGGTATAAATTGGGCGGCATGGGCTCATGGACTGAAAGGGCCTGTAACCGTGCTCTATGTCTAAAAAATTTAAATGTAACATCTTACATTTTTAAAGCACCACTGAAGTCATGCCATTAACCTCAATAAAATCCCTTCTTTCTTGTGATGACGTGGAATAAACTCTCAACCGGCAGATGGATGCAGATTCATAGAACATTAGACCCCAAGAGCATCAGTTCAGGCCATTTGACCTGTCAAACCTACCCCACCACTCAACAGAGCCATGGCTGATGCATCTTGGGCCTCAATTCCTTCTTTGTGCTGGTTCCCAGTTGCCCTCAGTCCTCTCTGATCTTTCATCAACTTGTCTACCTCTTCAAATGATCCAATCTTCCATCACTGGGTGGATGGTGGAAAAATCCAGAGATTCACTACCCTGTGACAGGAAGAAATTCCTGAGGAGTTTGGTTTTCAATGAGCACGCAGGAATTGGATGGGGCGGGGAGGGCAGTGGAGGGGAGTAAAACAAGAAAATTGGAGGAAGTGAGTGAAAATATAGGGACTGAGATACATCAGCCAGCTCTATGAGAGGGCTAGCACTGGCATAATGGGCTGCACAGTCTCCTTCAATACTGCACAAATCAGAATCTTTGATTCGATTGGCTCTGCTACACAACTTTGGACTCAGGTGAGGGGGACTCTTCAATTTGACCATTATGCCATTCCAGTTTACTTTGATAGCACCTCCTGAACCCTTGACCAGATTTATGATTTATTGTCAGAGTACATACATGACATCACCTATAAACCTGAGATTCTTTCTTGCGGGCATGGAAGAATTACCACTTATTGGCAGTGCCAAAAAAATGATTCAACGTAAACAGGTAAACAAATAAAAAATGTAAACGACTGACTATACAATACAGAGAGGAAAAAAAATTAATAAAGTGCAAAGGTAAGCAACCATATTTCCACATTTCCACATCAGAAAATATGTTGCAGCTTCTGTACCACTGGGTCTGAATCTTGGAAACCAACCTGACATGAGCCTCTCCGCAAGGAGTCCAGCTCACCAGCCCGCTCTTCGGGCTTGGGGAAGAAGTACAGACATGATCCTGCCAACGTCAAAAAAAATGCTCGGGCTTTTTGAAGTGTGGCCTGTAAACTGGACTGGCTTCCTGGCTTTTGCCTCAATATCGCTGTGTAGCAATATTAAGGGTGCCACAGAGGGTAAGCAATTGAAGCTGAAGTTCATCTTGGAAGCTCACGTGCACAGGATTATGACATATACATAATGAATGCAAATATGCTCTTCAGACCTGAATGCAATTGAAAGCATACAATTCTAGTTCATCCTTTGCTGAACATTGCCATGATTTTTTTTTTTACAACCAGTGCTTATCTATCCTTTACAGAGGACATTAACCATCAGCCAAATCCTGGGCTGTGGGATTAATGCTTCGGCAGGGCTGAGACCAGGCAGGGTAAGTTGGCAACTCGCCACAAACTCCTGCACCCATTTCTTGGTGTTCATAACCAAAAAGAAAGGGCTGGTGCCACTTAGGGCCGAAATGGGGAGAAATCTCTTCCCTCAAGGGGAGGTGAGTCTGTCTGTGGAGGTTCAATCAATGATTGCATTTTAAAACAAGAGGCCAGCAGAGTTCTGGATATTAGAGGGATCAATGAACATGAAAACATGGCAGGAAAATGGTGATAGGGGCTGAAGTCATGGAGTCAAGTCAAGTTTTTGTCATCTGATTGTACATACAACCCGAAGAAACAGTGTTCTCCGGTCCTCAGTACAACACATGCAGATATACAACCAGACATAGCACATATACAGGCAAAAAATATGCAGGATAAATATTTACTCAATACAAATAAATAAATAAATGTCTCTGATCGTTAGTGTGAGCCGTTCCTTTGGTCGTTCAGCATTCTCACTGTCTGGGGGAAGAAGCTGTTTCTCGGCCTGGTGGTGCTGGCTCTGATCCTCCTGTATCTCTTTCCTGATAAGAGCAGCTGAATGAAGGTGTGTACAGGATGGAAGGAGTCCTCAATGATTTTGCGTGCCCTCTTGAGACAATGATCCTGGTAGATTATGTCTATGGGGGTGGTGACTCCAGTGATCCTCTCTGCCACTCATACAGTCGTTTTGAATTGACCTCTGGTCTATTTCTCTGCAGCAACCGCACCCCACTGTGATCCAGCCAGCCAGAACGCTCTTGATAGAGACATGGAGAGACTGTGCTGACTGTCAACAACCAATTTACATTCTTCCCATCTTCTATTCTTTCACATTCCCATCACTCCCCAGTTTCTACCCCTCACCAACACTCGAGGGATAATTTACAGGGTTCAAATAACCTAGAATCCACACGTGGGAGGAAGCAGAAACTTACGCAGTCACTGAGGGAACATGCCAACTCCCCAAGGTCAGATTGAACCTGCTGTGCCACCTTGCTTCCCCCCCTCCCCCGCCTCACTGAAGATCCTCTAACATCTTAACAAAATGGTGAGCAGCTGGCTGACGGGTCAAATGGCCCATCCCTGCTCTTTGTTGATCTTCTGAGCAGTGAAAGTGAAATATTTTTTATGGTTTATATAAGAGTAAAGGCAGCCAGAAAGCTCTGGCACCTTCCCAAAACATTTCTTTACTGAACCCAGCCTGCAAATGAAAATGAAAAACAAAACTACAGATGCTAAAAATGTTTTAAAAAAAATCAGAAAATGCTGCCAAAAATTCAGCAAAGTAAGGCAGCATCTGTGGAAATGGAGCTCAAGTTAAGTTTCAGGTCAAAACCCTTTTGATTTTTCCTTTCGTCCTGATAAAAGATCACTGACGTCAACTCTGTTTCTCTCGCCGCTTTTATAGGGCATCACTGCCTTGAAGGTGGCTCAACGAAAAGTTGAATTCACCTTTTTATGCAGAAGGCTTATGAGGCGGATTCAGTGTCGCATTCTTGCTGAGCAGCATCGGGAGCCGTCTTCCGGACCGAGCGGTGCGGCTGTACCACCCGTCGCCATGGTATCCATGCATAAGCCCCGGGAAGGGAAAGTGACCTACACCTGAAATGGCGACGGGAGGGCTGGTGGAGATCTGCTCAAGCAGTCTTAGGATTCAGGCGGATCTCCTGCGCAACGTGATGAGCTTTATTAAATTTTTTTTCAAATCCCACTCCTGGGACAACGCCATCAGCCCATCCCCTTTCGCAGCCTCAGCATTACCTTCATGGAGGAAGTGAAGCTCCACCTCTAACTCTACCCCTCTAGGTGGATCGGAGTCCGCCTCCTGAACGTATCCTCGGAGCCTTCATCAAGGTAAGTTAAGCGAATGTAAAGGTGGAGAATATATTCGCTTGTTTTCAAAACTAAAAAAGACCTTCTTTCCACAAATGCTGTTTGACCTACTGATTGTTTCCAACATTTTCCAATTCAACTGCAAATTACCAGAAGTACTGGGTGACATTTGTTAACTTGACATCTTGTCTAATATCAGCACCATTGCACAGCTGTTAGCGGCACTCAGCGACTGCCTGACAGCCATCAAGAAAATAACACGGGAATGCGAGGTTTTGATGCATAAATACACAACCGCATTTTGGGTAATTATACACCAAGGCCTCAGGGCGTTCCAAGGTACAGTTTGTTCACTGAGAATGAACTGCAGTGGAATTTGCCATCTTCTAGTGATAAAACGTTATTAGCAGTCTGAACAAATAATGGTCGTATTTCCAGAAGGCAATCACTCTCAGGCATACACGTTACCTGCTGAAAGTCACATTTTAAAGAGCATCTGTGGAACATGAGGCAAGAGGTGAGATATCAAAGCAGTCACAGATGGAAGGGCAGGGGTAGCTGTGTGAGAAATTGCTATACTTGTCAGCCATTGCTGACAAGTGAACCAGAGATATTCAGGAAACATTTAACTAGAAAGGGTGAAGAATATGGAAATGCACTCCCATTTGGAGGTAGTGTGGTGGCGCACCTCAGTGACAGCAGGCAAACCGGCTCCGCGTGCTACGGCCGCAGCAGCGGAGCAAGATGGCGCCACCGGGGTCGTCTTTTCCGCTGGCCGGGTCGGATCCGCGCGGGGCTACATCATGATGTCGTTTCCAGTATGAGGGCGCCACCTAGCCATGGCCCTTAATGGCGCAAAATGGGACATTTCAGTAAACAACCCACGTGCAAACGAGGTCTGGTCTCGCTCTTTCGACTCTGTTTAGCTGCCGCGACTGTAGCCACATTGATGCAAAGGATGGAGGAGCAAGGGAACATTCAGGACAACACGGCCAAATGGCCTTTGAAACGAAACACTGGAGCATTAACTCGGTTTCTCTTCCAAGATTCAAGATTCCTTTATTGTCATATAATAAAGCAGGTGTAATATTATACTAAATTTGTTTTAGTCTGTCAAGAGGGAGACAGTTTCACAGAAATTGCTGGGTGCCTCTTACAGTCAGAGAAAGAAAAGGAAATGAGAGGCTGGCCAGAGTTGTTGAGTGCCAGTGGATTCGACTCCAGCGCACCTGCAGCCAAACCACTGGCAACCTGAGCTCCAGGTCCAACCTCCGACACAATCAGGAAGCCTTCAGCGCCCTCAACACCCTGTGACATTGCAGTTCCGATGCCTAGCACTCCTTCGGCCTGTATCGAGCCCGTCTCCAGCAGTCTGGGCGAGTCCCTTAACCGCAGTCTCCAACAATCCGCAGCCTGGCTCGAGCCCCTTCAGATTTTGTCCCGGCCTTTTCTGCAGAAATGAATTTAGCAGCAGGACGTTTTGGCTGCGTGCACCCTGAAGCCTCTCTCTGCCCAAAATGGTGATCTTTGTTTCACAGGCAGAAATGGTCACTGGTGACAAACACACATTTGAACAAGGCCTTCTATGTTATCTCACTTTGGAAATTCTCACCAGCTTCGACAGCTGTCTTAAGGGAGAGTACAGTGCACAGCTGTACAACAACTTGTCCATTCTGGATCATTCCCAAGTCCTCTCAAACATCATCAGGATGCCTCAACCTGGGTACAGAGAAGATTCCAGACTCGGCATTATGGAGACATCACACGTGTGTGATCCAATAACGCAAATGGAGGCTTTTGATGAAAATGCCAACATAAAACAGCCAAATCTATTTTATCTGGGGAAAAAGTGACGTTGTTTGACCCGACTTAACAAGCTGGCTTCTCATACTCGAATTATGAGACAGCTGCTGTGAGATGCATCAGCCTTGATGATAGGATATTTATTTATAGACATGCTGCGAGATGTCCCAGCTCCTCTCCTGTCCACAACCATCACAGACATGCCTTAAAATAGCAAGTCTCACAACTTCAAGATGTCCCAGCGCACCTGACACCGAAGAGTACTTTTCAAAACGCAATTACTGTTGTCCCGTCACAAACAGAACAGCCAATTCACGCACTGGCTCACGAAGAGGGATGTTGATGGTGAGGGCTGAAGGATGAATGTTGGGGCACTGGGAGACCTGCTCCCATAACGTTCAGCTGGCCAATTGCAAAGGCAGACTCGTGCCTCATGTCTGCTCCAACATTTAGCAACCGTGGGAGCGCGGCATACCTTCTGCGAAGGTCCGTCTTTGCTCAGGTTTCTGCCATGCAATGTGAACTCACAACTTTCAAAGTCCGAGGCTGACACTTGATAACTCAGTCACTTGCGCTGCGCAAGTAAATATTTCTGGCATCGTTTGTCATATGGAGTTACTGCGAGGTCACAGCACAAAAGGAGGCCCTTTGGCCCAGCATGTTCATACATGCATTATGCACGAGCAATGCAGCTTATCCCATAACCCCAAAATCCTTGCCAACTCTTCCATTTCAGATATTTATCCATCTTCCTTCTGAATGCAATAGTTGATTACCTAGTATTCAATTTCCTCATGTCACCTCTGATTCTTTTGCCAATCACCTTTGTTCCATGTGCCTAATTCTTGAACTATGTTTCCAAAAGGAACATTCTCTGTCAGTAACCTTCATAAGGGACTCTATCAATTTCTGTTCCAAGAACAACCCCATAACTGAAGTTCCCCATCCTAGAAATATCAGGGCAAGTCTCTTTCCACATCCTCTAAACTGTGGCATCCAGAAGGAATACAATACTTCAGTTGTCCGTGAACCAGTTCATTGTCTCTTCCTTGCTCTTGGCGTAGCGGTGAGCTCAACATCTTTACAGTGCTAGCGATCGGGACCAGGGCTCAAATCCTGTGCTGTTTGTAAGGAGTTTGTATGTTCTCCCTGTGTCTGCATGGGTTTTCCCCCAGAGACTCCCAATTGAAACATTATGGGGGGGGGGGGGGGGTGAGTGTAGGTTAATTGGGCGGCACGGGTTCATTGGCCAAAATGGCCTGTTACTGTGCTGTATACTAATTTTTTTAAAATTGACCAGTGTGTGACTTCTAATAAAGCCTAGGACCCCTCATGTTGTTTGAACTACTTTCTTGATCTGCCAACACGTTTTGCATGCATACTCAGATCTTCATACTCTTCTAATACACTGCTGTGTGTTATGAACTTGGCCAGCACAATTATGGGCATTCGTCTTCACTCCATGGAGGGCATCTACAAGAGACGGTGCTTTAAGAACTTAGCCTCTACCCTCATGGACCCTCACCAACTATGCCCTCTTCACACTGCTACCATCAGGAACACGCAACCAAGACCAAAACCTTAAAGATAAAAAACAGCCTCTTCCCCTCTGCCATCAGATTTCTGAACGTACAATAAATCACAGACACAACGTTACTCTTTCTCTTCTCTGGTACAAATTTATTTATTTTTTAAAAATATGCAATTTATAGCAAATGTTTCACTTGTGATGCTGATGCAGAACAACGAATTTCATGATACAGGTTTCTTTCTGATCAATTTTCAATCTCTGCACCGATCTCCTGTGTGGAACATTATGAACGGCAAATGAAAAATCAAAATGCAGCGCATACACTCCTTCTCCCTTGCATATTTTACCAACACCTTCCCTTTTCATATCTCCACGTTCACTTTGCCTAGTCAAGTGGTTATCAAACTTTTTCTTTCTATTCACAAGCCACCATAAGTAATCTTTTTTGCTGGAGAAAAATTGTCATTGATCTATTTTCTTTGGTTATGAAACCGTGCACATAACGAGTCAATTAGGTACGAATAAGGCAGTGGTTTTCAACCTTTTTCCTTCCACCCACATACCACCTTAAGTAATCTCTATGTCATAGGTGCTCTGTGATTAGTAAGGGATTGCTTAAGGTGGTATGTGGGTGGAAAAGGTCAAAAACCACTGTCTTATTCGTACCTAATTGACTCGTTATGTGCACGGTTTCAGAACTCCAACAATTGGGTCTAGAGCAGTGGTTCTCAACCTTTTTTGCCCTCTGCTCACATAGCACTTTAGGTAATCCCTTACTAATCTCAGAGTTCCTGTGGCGTAGGGATTAGTTAAGGTGGTATGGTGAGTGGGGAAAAAAAAAGGTTGAGAGCCACTGGTCTAATCTCATTGATATTTTCTGTGACCTGTTAGCACATCACACAGCATTTTCTCAAATATTGCTGTTGGATGAACAGTTCTGCTGCTCTCTGATTTCTTCCCACCCTCCCTTGTAGACGTATAATTTATTGTGATGAACATGTGTCACAAAATGTGTGGTTTTGTGGCAGCATGACAGGTGAAAAAATTGCCATAAGTGACATTTAACAAATAAATTTGTGCAAAAATAAGAGACAAGTGAGGCAGTTGTCTGTGGTTCGTTGCCAGTTCAGAAATCCGACAGCGGAGGGGAAGATACTGTTTTTGTACTGTTAGGTGTTCATCTTCAGGCTCCTGTTCCTCCTTCCTGATGGTTGCAGTTAGAAGAGGGCACGACCTGATGGTGAGAGTCCTTGAACGCTGACCCTCAAATTTTCAGGACCCATTCCACAACCTAGAGAATGTTAGCAGGTGACAACCAATGCATCCATTATTTCCATGGCTACCTCCATTTTTGCTCAGGGAATTTTCAGATTTTTTTGCTTAGGGAATTTTCAGATCTCCGTCCCATTAAATCTTTCTGCACTTTTTATTCCCTGCTAAAACTAATTTCCATTGTTTCCTCCTTTTCATTAAACTTCTGCTTTCCTAACCATTCTGGGATGTTAAGCGTGGTCTCGTCCAAGATGAATATTGACTTAACTGCTGTGCCATATCTTTATTCCCCATTAGAAATTCTCCCATTGTCAACTTTAAGGGATCTACAGTTGTCTCTACTACCTTTCTCTTGAACAAACAGAAGCTTTTCTGTTCCTGACAAATCCATTCCCACATTCTATTTTGGTTCTCTTATTCCATTCCTTGACCACTTTATGACGAATGCCAAACTGTTTCTGGTTTTCAAGTCTGCTATACTTTCTGGCAAATTTACATGCCTCAACTTTGGATCCAATACCATCCTGACCCACTTTCACTGGCTAATGCTTGCATTGCTTTTCCTCTCATACATTTGCACCAAGAGGAATGTATTACTCATGTCTGCAATATCCTAATTCTGTCCCTGTTAATTGTCTAGTGAACCTCCTCATGACCATGGTTAAACTAACTGGACTGTGGTTATTGGGTTTATCCATGCACCTGTTTCTCAAGAATGGTGGACCACATGCAATTTTGGAATTTTGGCACAAGTCTTCCCGAAAGGCCCAGGAAGTTATCACTGAGTTTTTTTACTTTGGAACCACAAAATTATATAATAGTCCGTCTTTCCTTCCAAATTTCCAGGGAATGAGAAATGGAATCATGGAAAAACCTGACATGCAACAATACAGTAGAAGTCCAAAAATCCAAACTGCGTAGGGATTGGGTCGGTCCTGATTTTTGGGGTTTTCTGAATTTTCGGGCAGTACTTTTAAAATTCAAATTTAAGAAGGAATAAGGAAGAGATGGACAGGTAAATTTTTATTCATTAATAAATAGAGCATGCTTCATTTATCAAAACAAGCAGCTTTAACAAAAAATAAAAATGCCACTGTGCATCTGTGGCGCTAACGCACGCGTCCAGGCACGTGCAAAAGTTGCCTAAGTTTAAAATATTTGAGAGTTTTCAAAAAGTCTGGATTCTCGGGTTGTCCGTATTTCTGGCATCCAGAATTTTATTCTACTATAGTTAGTGTAGCGGTTAGTGCAACGCTATGACAGCGCCAACAACTGAGGTTCAAATCTGGCACTGCCTCTAAGGTTTGTACATTCTTCCCATATCTGCATGAGTTTTCCACGGTGGGAGAGGGGGATGTTGGTCAGTTAGGAGTACCTGGGCGGTACAGGCCTATGGGCCTGTTAGTGTGCTCAATGTCTAAATGTTTCAGAATTGTCTTTGATCTGAAATGATAACTCTATCTCCCCTTTAACAAACGCAGCCTGACTTACTGAGTGTCAGAGAGACAGAACAGTTCTCGGTTTTACAGATTGTTGTAACGTTGGAAACATCAGTGTGAGTGGGGATTTAGAGGTTATATCGGGATTGGGATTGTTTCTTAGATTCCCACTGATAATGCTCTTCAAGAGCGTGGGCTGATAATTGTATCCATACCCTCTTCCACCATGAAATTGCATTGCCAAGTCAACAGAACTAGCCCTTCTCCATCGAGTGCAGGAACAGCGAATTCCTCTTTTTTCAAGGGAATCTGACTGGCTATTTCTTTAAACCACAGTTCTAAACTATTCAAGGGGGTCAAAATGACCCTCAGAAGCTTGGGGATAAAAACCTAGGCTGAAACTGCAGAATAGAGCTGAGACTCACCAAACTGGACACGAAAGTGAGCCATTTGTACTCTGAGCTGGGTGTAAAAAGACCTTGAAGAGACAGGGCCCTGGGTACAAACTGGTGTTTATCTCTCGTCAAACACCAATAAAACAGATGATCTCATCTAATAGTTCTCAAACCTTTCCTTTGCCCCACTCACATTCCACTTAAGTAATCATTTACAACCACAGAACACCTATGGCGTAGGTGCTCTGTGGTTAATAAGGGACTTTTCAAGGCGGTATGTGAGTGGAAAATAGGGTTGAGAGCCACTTATCATTACTAGAATTGTACAGCAACAAAACTGGCCATTTGGCCCAACTGTTCATGTTGACCAAAGGCCTCCTTTCCAATATTAACCCCAGCGACTATCATTTGGCACAAACCTATTGTAAATGTTCATTTAGACACTTCTTAAATGCTGTCAGTGACCCATCTTTAACTGCACCTTCAGGCAGTGCATGTATTTACCAATCTCTGGGTGAAGAAGACACCCCGATATAACCTCTAAATCTCTTCCCCTTCCCCTAAACCCAGTGGTTGTCAATGGTTTTTTTTTTGCACTCACACAGCACCTTTAATAATCCCTCAGTAACCACAAAGCACCTATGGCAAGGATCATCCAGAAGTCCGGGTACATATCATCAATTACCCTGCACTCATCAACATGTTTTGTTACCTTTTCAAAGAATTCAATCAAAGTGGTTCCGCAGGATCTGCCCACAGCTGCCTCTGATCAGTCCCTGCCTTTTCAAGTGAATATTACTTCTCTCCCTTGGAACTTTTCCCAGAATCTTCTCTATTCTCAGGTCTAGAGTTACAAGACTTTTTCCGAGCTGCCTTTCTTACAAAGAAGACCATGTTAGCTCTGCTCCGGTCATCTAGTACCAATTTGTGTTCAGTGAAGACTTAAAATATCACATCTAGAGCCTGAGAGATCGCTTTCCTTGCCTCCCGTCGCTGACTAGGATACTTCCACCCGATCTTGGAGACTGAAATTTAAATGCATTTGTTAGAAAATACCGAGTATGAAAGGTTCTTCTGTTAACAGACCAACAGATTATCTCTTACATTTCATACAACCGTGTAAAGTGCAATTTACCAAGTATAGGATTATAATGAAAAGGAAATTCAATTAGCAACAAGCAAGGGCAGCAAGATAGTTGTTCATGGGGTTCCTTCAGGAGACTGATGTCTGCAGGGAGGAAATGGTCTTTCACATTCTTAAACCTATTCTCTGATGGGATGAGGGGGGAAAGGAGTGTGTCTAGTGTTGGCTGTCTTTTCTAGGCAGTGGAAAATGTAGATAGAGTCCATGGAGGCGAGGAAAGTTTTCCCTCAGGTTCTGAGCTGCATTCACTTCCTTCTACAGCTTCTCCTGACCTTAAGCACAGCAGCTCCCGTGCCACCCTGTGAAGCATGCAGCAAGTATGCTTTCAGTGGTTCACCAAGGGACGGGGAGACATGCCAAACTTCCTTTGTCTTCTAAGAAAGCAAAGGCATCAATGTGCTTGTCCAAAGCCAGGCCTTTGCAGATATTTATCCACCTTTAAATCTGCCAAGGCGTGAAGTGCCTCCTCTTTACGCATGAGTTTTGCTGTGCACAGATGCTTCCCATATATCAACCACAGTAGTGGATGTCATTTAACTGATGGCTTACTTCAGAGTGAAGTTTGGAGTGAAGTGGGATTGGAGCCACTTATTCGCCAGAGGTATTTTCTTTTTAAATATTTAGACACAGAGCATGGTAACAGGCCCTTTTGGCCCATGAGCCCATGCCGCCCAATTAAACCCAATTGGCCTACGCCGCTATACGTTTCTGTTTGAAGGGTGGGAGGAAACTGGAGCACCCGGGGAAAACACACATAGACACGGGGAGAACGTACAAATTCCATACAGACAGTGTGGGATTCAAACCCCAGTTCCCGGTTGCTGAAGCCGTAAACAGCGTTGCACTAACCGCGCTGCCCTGGTGTTGACTGAGTTACAGCTTGTATGCTCTCTTCAAATGTTGCCAGCTTGTGGTATGTTTTCCATAAAAAGAATGATTCACCTTTTCAGAACTGCTGCACTAGGTTATGAACCGTGACGGGAGGATTAGTGTTAAGTGGTAATGTATCCACAAGAACACTGTTTGTTTCACTTTTTGGTCCTATCAGAAGTCTCCATGTTACACATAAACAAATTGTTCAACTAAATTCTATGAAACATGATTTCTGTCTTGAGTATTAAAGTGTGCCAAAGTTGACTATCTCTTTATCTACAATCACTGTTTTTGCATTTGCTCTGCAGCCATTGTGCTATGACTGTTCTGTGCCAAGCCTTTGCACAGACATGCTTTGACAATCACTCACCATGTTCCAGGTACCTTAGAACAATTAATTTCCTTCTTATCTCCCCTACAGAAGCTAGCTACAATTACTCATCATGCTTTGCATGCAGGTGAGACCAATGACGTCACTGCCTCAGTCCAACCCCATCCTTTCTCATTCCTAAATCTCAGTGAATTTTCTCATAAACATGATCCAGAATACAGTGCCTAAAATAGACAGGGAACAAATTTGATTATGGCCTCCAAGAGGATTTCTCTTTCATGGAAATGGAGGTGGAATGGTCATGTTCTAACAGTAAAATATCCAGTTAGCACATTGTTCATCACAAAAGATCATCCTTTTGGTTGCACTAAATACAATGATTGTCATGTAACCCATATGTTACAATCATCTAGGATGTTCAAGTTGAATTCTTGGGGCCAGGTACACAACTGACCGCAAACTGTGGACGTGAATCCTTGCCCAGAACAGGGAGGTATTTGTGGTGCCCTGCCAAATATTTATCTCACACGGAGAGTACCTGGTTAATCATCACACAATTGTTTGCAGGAGTTTGGAGAGCCTTGACCCTAGAGGCGGAATGAGCGCATGCAACCATTGGACTTATTTGATAGGGGGAACAGGATTGGTAGATCAATGTTCCAGGGTTTTGGTGTATCAGACATGACAGAGAAGGATCTAATAGAGGTGGGGACGTTGTATTACTGATCAGGGAGAATGTCACAGCTGCACTCAGAGAGGATCCTGGAGAACTCATCCACTGATACAATATGGATAGAGCTCAGAAATAAGAAAGGTGCAATCACTATAATAGAATTATACAATGGTCAGAGAGAGGTAGAGGAACAATCAAGTAGGCATATTTAGGAAAGAGGTAACCATAACAAGGTTGTTGTAATGAGTGACTTTAATTTCCCTGATAGTGCCTGGAACCTCCTCAGTGCAAAGAGCTTAGATGTGGCAGAATGCTTCTGGTGGGAGAGGGGAGGACCACTCAAGAACAAAGGAGGGTTTCATGCCTGGAGCCAAAGGAAATAGGCAAGGTACTGCATATGCACTTTTCATTTGTATTCACCAAGAAGCATATGGAAGTCAGTGAGATCAGTGTGGGGGTATGCTTGTCCTTTTATTAAGCTATGGCACCCTCAGGATTCTGATCAAAGTTTATGGCCCTGTGAAGCAGTTGTTTAGTTGGTTTCTTTTATATTTCTCTCCTACTGACTACATAAAAATATTATGTTATGTGAGGTGAAAACAAGGCTTTTACTGTGTTGTGGCTCCCAGGGGGCTCTATGGCCTCCGTTCAGAATGGCAGGTCAAGGGGATCAAAAAGAGGAAGTACTGGATCTCTTGAAGAACATTAGGAAGGATAAGACCCCAGGTCCAGATGGGATCTATCCCAGGATATCAGCAAGATGGGAGAATTCTGAGGCCTTGATAGAGATCTTTATACCCCGCTAGCTACTGAGGACTGGGGTATAGTTAAGGCTGTTCCACAGGAAGGATAATGGGGATTCATAGGGATAGGATTCACTCACATTTGGAAAAGCTTGGGTATATTAGGAATAGTTAGCAATGCTTTGTGCGGGTCAGGTCATGTTTTATCAACGAATCGAGTTATGAAGAGCTGATGTTTGAGGAGGATATGGCAGTGGATGTGGCCTACGTAGCCCTCAGTAAGATATTTGATGAAGTAGTTTAATCTGATAGATTAAGACACATGTGACCAACATTGAGTTGGATTCAATATTGTCTAAGCCCTTAAGAGGGGAGAGGGAGGTGGGTGGTGGAGGAAGGGTGCTTCACTGTTCCAAGGTCAGCAACAAAAGTTATTCCAAGGGATCAGTGCTGGGTCCTCTTTTGTTTGCAATCTATGTAAATGATTTGGGCAGAAATGCACATGGGCTGAGTAATAAGTTTGCAGATGACGCATAAATTGGTTACAGAAAGCAGAATAAAAGTCAGCTGGAGAGTTGGGTAGAAAAATGGCAGATGGAGTTTAGTTAGATAAAGTGTGAGAAGCTGCAATTTAAGTGGGCAAATATATGAGAAAAATCTACAGCAAATGGCAGGTCCCCTTTGGAACCTTGATCTACAGAACTATCTGTAAAGAAAGTCTATTGCTCCCACAAAGTGGAAACAAAAGGTCACGTCTCCAGAATGGAGGACCATCGCCTTCCCAAGATCGTGTTATATGGCGAGCTCTCCACTGGCCACCATGACAGAGGTGCACCAAAGAAGAGGTACAAGAACTGCCTAAAGAAATCTCTTGGTGCCTGCCACATTGACCACCGCCACTGGGCTGATATCGCCTCAAACCATGCATCTTGGCGCCTCACAGTTCGGCGGGCAGCAACCTCCTTTGAAGAAGACCGCAGAGCCCACCTCACTGACAAAAGACAAAGGAGGAAAAACCCAACACCCAAACCCAACCAACCAATTTTCCCTTGCAACCGCTGCAACCGTGTCTGCCTGTCCCGCATCAGACTTGTCAGCCACAAACGAGCCTGCAGCTGACGTAGACATTACCCCTTCATAAATCTTCATCCACGAAGCCAAGCCAAAGAAAGAAAAAAAAATATTAAAAAAAAATTTAGACATACAGCACTGTAACAGGCCAATTCGCCCTACGAGTCTGTGCAATACATTTTTATTTGAAAGGTGGAATGGAACTGGAGTCCCCAGAGAAAACCCACATAGACCTGGGAAGAACATACAAACTCTATACAGGAGGCACAGGATTCGAACCCAGGTACAGTCCCGATCGCTGGCGCTGTAAAGGCGTTGCACTAACTGCTACCCCAACTGTTCCATCCTAATTGCCTGCTTGACATTACGGTATGTGGCACTGAGCATAAAAAACCAAGTAGTCATGTTGCAATGTATGGAGCTTTGGTTTAGCCAGTATAGTGTGTAATTCTGATCATGAAGGATGTGGAGGATTTGGAAAGGATGCAGAAGAGGTTCACTCCACTACCATTAACTCCATTTCACCAGAAGGTTGCCTGAATTAGAGTGCACAGGTACACAATCCTTTATCTGAAACCCTTGGGGGGGCAGTGTGCTCCGAATTTCAGATTTTTCCGGATATCAGACCAAAAGCCAGCTGCTCCAGATTTAAGCCCACTTGAATTGAGCTGCCGTATCCACCCCCTTCCAGTCACACTGGGTTATCTCCCCCCTGCCATCTCTCTCTCTCTCCCCCCGCCCACCCGAGTCATGTTGCCATCTCTCTCTTCTCCCCCCGCCCACCCAAGTTGCACTGCCGTCTCTCTCCCCCTCCCACCCAACCTTGTCGCACTGCTCTCTCTCTCTCTCTCTCTCTCTCTCTCTCTCTCTCTCTCTCTCTCTCTCTCTCTCCCTCCGCTGTATCAGGACCAGGGAAAAAAATGCCGGGTTTTTGAAGCTTTCTGGATTTTAGATGTATGAATAAATGATTGTGTACCTGTATTAGCTATAATGAGAGGTTGGGTAAACGGTGGAGTGTAGAAGCCTGAAGAGAGACATGATGGAAGCTTATAAAATTATGAGAGGCAGTCTTTCTCTCAGAAAAGAAATGTCTCATACCAGAAGCCACAGTTCTAAGAAGAGTGCGGGAAGATCAAAGATTCAGAGGAGATGCATTGGCAACAAAGAATGATGGGTTCCTGGAATGCACTGTTGGGTTTATGGTGAGTGGTGATAGGGATGTTTAAGAGATATTTAAATGGGCACATGAACATGCAGGGAATAAAAGGATATAGGTCATGAGCAGACAGATGAGATTGATTTGATATCCTGATCGGCATGGACAACATGGATTGAGAGCCCTACTCTTGTACTGCCCTGTTCTATGTTTACTGCCACACTTCCAACATCACAAAAGTGAGAAGACTATAAGAAGACTTCACACTGCAATGTACAAAAAAAGGGACATGAAATGGATATGTTAAAAGGAATAGGAAATGTGCAACATACATTTAAACATTTTGGGGTTTAATTCAGACACGTGTGAAGTGTTACACCTTGGAAGTTCAAAGGTCAGGGGACCAATACAATTAATGAGTGGACTCTTAAACATATTGAGGGATCTCAAGGTCCAGGTCCACGACTTCTTGAACTTGGTCACACAAGTAACTCGGGCAATAAGGAAGGCGTATGGTCCGCTTGCCTTCATGAGGTGAGACATTGAGTAGAAGACAAGGCAGTCATGTTGCAGCTATACAAAAACTTTGGATAGGCCACACTTGGAAATATTGTGGTCGCCCATTATGGAAAGGATGTGGAGGCTTAGGAAAGAGGACAGCAGAGATTTACCAGGATATTGGACAGCATGAGTGATAAGGAGAGGTTGGACAAACTGCTGTTGTTTTTCGCCACAGCTTTGGGGGCTGAGGAGATACCTGATAGAAGTTTATAAAATTTCGAGAGGCACTGATATGGGAGACATTTAGAATGTTCATCCCAGGGTAAAAATGGAACATACTATGGGACATGAGTTTAAGGCGAGGGGGAAGTGTGGGGAGGAGAGAAAGAAAGAGAGTTTGAAGGACATGCGCAAGGCAAATTTTTTTATTTCATACAGAGAGTGGTAGGTGCCTGGAATGGGCTGGTAGGAGCAGTGGGAGAAGGAGATCTGAGAGTAGTGTCTGGATAGATATGTGAATATGTGGAGGATGTGGGTATTGATATCAGATGCAAGGATCGACAATGAGATAGACAACAGACTCGCCAAGGCAAATAGCGCCTTTGGAAGACTACACAAAAGAGTCTAGAAAAACAACCAACTGAAAAACCTCACAAAGATAAGCGTATACAGAGCCGTTGTCATACCCACACTCCTGTTCGGCTCCGAATCATGGGTCCTCTACCGGCACCACCTACGGCTCCTAGAACGCTTCCACCAGCGTTGTCTCCGCTCCATCCTCAACATCCATTGGAGCGCTTACATCCCTAACGTCGAAGTACTCGAGATGGCAGAGGTCGACAGCATCGAGTCCACGCTGCTGAAGATCCAGCTGCGCTGGGTAGGTCACGTCTCCAGAATGGAGGACCATCGCCTTCCCAAGATCGTGTTATATGGCGAGCTCCCCACTGGCCACCGTGACAGAGGTGCACCAAAGAAGAGGCACAAGGACTGCCTAAAGAAATCTCTTGGTGCCTGCCACATTGACCACCGCCAGTGGGCTGATATCGCCTCAAACCGTGCATCTTGGCACCTCACAGTTCGGCGGGCAGCAACCTCCTTTGAAGAAGACCGCAGAGCCCACCTCACTGACAAAAGACAACACCCAACCCCAACCAACCAATTTTCCCCTGCAACCGCTGCAATCGTGTCTGCCTGGCCCGCATCGGACTTGTCAGCCACAAACGAGCCTGCAGCTGACGTGGACTTTTTACCCCCTCCATAAATCTTCGTCCGCGAAGCCAAGCCAAAGAAGAAGAAGAGAGAAGAAGGGTATTGATATCATGTACAGATAGACCCCGACGTGCAATGTCTCAGCTTGCAAAGTTACAATAATCACCATCCAGTAGTTTCTGTTTCATGTTACGATGCTTCCCTGCACTTGCAATAAGCGCAAAAGTCATGTTCAGCATACCCTAGTAGTCACAAGTCCACTGTACTGTACAGCAAACCAGCCATTGTGTAAAATTTGCATCGTGTCAAAGTCCTGTCACGTCAGTCACATTATGTCGCTTCAAATTCGCGTTGTGTCAAATTGTGTTATAATAAATTGCGTCTAAATAAAACTTAAATAAAAAACAGTAGTGTGCATTGCAGTAATGTTTTTTTTAGTTTAAATTGTGTTGTAATAAAAATTTTCAGCATTTAAATTAAATTTAAATTTGGAAAAAAAAAAGACCGGGAGAATGCAGTATTGTTTCAACTTACGATAATTACAATTCACGTGGCGAACCTGGGAATGGAGCCTGATTGTAAGTTGGGGTCTACCTAAGTAAGCACCTATGTTTTAGTTTAAATTGGGCATCATACTCAGTACAGAAAAGTGTGTTCAAGAGCCTGCTCCTGTACTGTTCAATGCTAAAAGTAGATTTAAAAACCCAGTCTCGCTAACATGAGTGCAAGATTCCAATAAATCAAATGGAGGATTAAATACCTCTACTAATTCACAATCTTTTGTAACAGTAATGTCAGCCAAAAATAGCATCCAAGAGTCAGGACAATTGATAACACGACAGAATGACGCTGAGTGGAAAAAGGTTCTCTTTCTAAATGCTACTTGATTTGCCAAGTATTTCCACAATTTCTGTTTTGAGTTTAACCTCATGCTCATTTTTTTCAGAGCAGTATCCGTCGAGGTGCTCATATTGGCACACACTGTTGGAGAGAGAAGTAAACACCTACTCAATCTTTCCATTCTCATTCATTGCAGTCCTAGTGTTATACGAGGAATGGTTGCAAATGTATGTATGAATGGGAGGAGGATCAGAGGCTGAAACAGTTACAGTTGGCCTCTGTTCCTCTCTTCATACATGCGTGCATATTAAAAAGTTTCCCACTGATGAATCAAGAAATACTTATCAACTTATTTACTGAAGTAAGCAAGCACACTCACTGTGAGTGAAGACAATCCGCGGAATCAGATCATCTTCCCTGCCGGGGAGCTGATTAAGGGCGCTGATGTAGAGAGCACTTGCTGCCAGCACCAGGCAACTCGTCAGGCAGTTCAGGTCCATGACAGCTACAGAAAGATAGAGCCTGCCTCTAAGCCAAGTCCTCGGAAAGTTTGGAGCTGATTTGTCCTCCGGAGTGGGGCGGCGGGGCGGCACGGCAGCGTCTCCCAAGAACAAGCCAATGCTGCCGCTTTGCGAAACCGGTGGCTGCAGGTCAGATGAAATCCAAGCAGGCGCGCTATTTCTCGAAGCTGGCCCTGCAACACAAGCAGCAAACATGATAAGATTAGAAACAGATCAGTTAACAGGAGCAACATAATCATGTGTTGAAAACAAAGATTGCATGAACATAGCTTAATCGATTCACAAGCTGGCTTGGTGTCTGATGGTTATTACATTTAACAGTGTGCCATCTCTTCAATCAGAAGTATTACTGGCATCGTCCCCTGCTAATACAGATTCTCGGCTAGGTGTCACTATCCAAACCTAACCAGCCTTGGTTGGTAATTCAATGAGACGGGTGGTGCAGTTTAGCGTAATGTTGCTACATCACCAGCAACACAGGTTCGAATCCCGTGCTGTCTGTAATGAGTTTGTAATTGGGCGGCACGGGCTCATGGGCTGGAAGGGCCCGTTATCTTGCTGTATGTCTAAATTTAAACCTTTCCCTCCCTCTGGCTAGAGAGAAGATGAGGTGTTTTTCCTTCAATTTGTGGCTGGTCTCAGACTGGCAATGCCTGAGACCATGGACAGACATGTCAGCAAGGGAACGGGATGAGGAATTTAAATGGGTGGCCACCGGGAGATCCACGCTATGGCCACGGACAGAGCCGAGGTGCTGAACAAAGTCATCTCCCAGTCTGCGCCCAGACTCTCCAATGTAGTGGAGACCACCAGATGCTGTAGATGACCCCTGCAGATGCACAAGTGGAATGTGAAGGTGAATTCGTCCTGGATGGTGTTGGATTATCATCTGCAGCAGTGGTTTTCAAACTTTTTTTTTTCCACTCACATGACATCTTCAGAAATCCCTATTCCATAGGTGCTCTGTACTTAATCTTCTTTGGCTTAGCTTCGCGGACGAAGATTTATGGGGGGGGTAAATGTCCACGTCAGCTGCAGGCTCGTTTGTGGCTGACAAGTCCGATGCGGGCCAGGCAGACACGGTTGCAGCGGTTGCAGGGGAAAATTGGTTGGTTGGGGTTGGGTGTTGGGTTTTTCCTCCTTTAGCTTTTGTCAGTGAGGTGGGCTCTGCGGTCTTCTTCAAAGGAGGTTGCTGCCCGCCGAACTGTGAGGCGCCGAGATGCACGGTTTGAGGCGATATCAGCCCACTGGCGGTGGTCAATGTGGCAGGCACCAAGAGATTTCTTTAGGCAGTCCTTGTACCTTTTCTTTGGTGCACCTCTTTCACGGTGGCCAGTGGAGAGCTTGCCATATAACACGATCTTGGGAAGGCGATGGTCCTCCATTCTGGAGACGTGACCCACCCAGCGCAGCTGGATCTTCAGTAGTGTGGACTCGATGCTGTCGACCTCTGCCATCTCGAGTACTTCGACGTTAGGGATGAAAGTGCTCCAATGAATGTTGAGGATGGAGCGGAGTACTTAATAAGGGATTACTTAAGGTGGTATGCGAGTGTCTACATAAAGATTATTTTGCCAGGGGCATTGATTTTGCAATGTACCATGCTGGAGTGTATTGGAATACTCCGTGCTTGCCCACATAAATGGAGTCCCAGAAACTCTCGAGGAACGCAACATCATCCAGGACGAATTCACCTTCACATTCCAGGGGTCATCTACTGCATCTGGTGCTCTCGGTGTGGTCTCCACTACACTGGAGAGACTGGAAGATGACTTTGTTCAGCACCTCGGCTCTGTCCACGGCAATAGCGTGGATCTCCCAGTGGCCACCCATTTCAATTCTTCATCCCGTTCCCTTGCTGATATGTCTGTCCATGTTATCAGGCACTGCCGGTCTGAAACCAGCCACAAATTGGTGTAACAACACCTCATCTTCTGTCCAGCCCCCCTCCAGCCAGATGGCATTAACATCGACTTCTCTCTGGCTTTCGTTAAACACCCCATCCTCTTCCCCCATTGCCTTACCCCCAGCTCTCTCTCTCTCTCTCCCCCTTTTCCCTGTCTCCTTTCACAGAGCCAAAGATCAATTCTCACCTCTCCTCTGATCATATCCAATGAAAACCTCCCTAGCAGCACTGTCTGTATTCTGAGCATTCTTTTCTTTGTTTATTCTTTGAAAAAGGGCCCAGGCCTGAAACGTCGGCAATATATCACGTTTAACAAATTTTATAGTTTTTCGAGGAGGTTACTAAGAAAGTTGACAAGGGGAAGGCTGAGGATGTTGTCTATATGGACTTTAGTAATGCCTTTGACAAGGTTCCGCGGAAGAGGTTAGTTTGGAAGGTTCAATCATTAGGTATTAATATTGAAGTAGTGAAGTGGATTCAACAATATTCAGATCGGAAATGCCAGAGAGTAGTGGTGGAAAATTGTTTGTCAAATTGGAAACTAATCGAGTGCCTCAGTGATCAGAACTGGGTGATCTGGATGATAGGTGGTAAATTGGATTAGTAAGTATGCAAATGATATGAAGACTGGTGGTGTTGTCGACAGTAAAGGTTATTTAAGCTTGCAGTGGGATATAGGCCAGTTAGAAAAATGGGCTGAAAGATGGCAGATGGAGTTGAATACTGATAAGTGCGACATTTTTGTAGGACTAATCAGCATACACGTTAAATGGTAGACAAATGAGGAGTGCAGTAGAACAAAGGGATTTAGGAATTCTGGTACATAATTGCCTGAAAGGAGAGTCACATGTAGAACCGGTGGTGAAGAAAGCTTTTGGTGTGTTGGCTTTTATAAATCAGTGTATTGAGTATAGGAGTTAGGGTGTCATGTTGTGCAAGGCATTGGTGAGGCCAAATTTGAAAATTTGTCTGCAGTTTTGGTCACCGAATTATAGGAAGGATATCAACAAAATAGAGAGAGTGCAGAGAAGATTTACAAGAATGTTACCTGGGTTTCAATTACAGCTGAAGGTTAAATAGGTTAGGACTTTATTCCCTGGAGTGTAGATGATTGAAGAGTGATTTGATAGAGGTATTTAAAATTATGAGGGGGACAGAAAGAGTAAATGTGGACAGGCTTTTTTTTTCCATTGAGAGTGGGGGAGATTCAAACAAGAGGACATGGATTGAGATTGAAGGGGGAAAAGTTTAGGGGAAAGATGAAGGGGAATTCCTTCACTCAGAGAGTGGTGGGAGTGTGGAATGAGCTTCCTGCCGAAGTGGTAGGTGCAGGCTCGATTTTAATATTTAAGGAAAAGTTGGATAGGTATATTGTTGTGAGGCATGGAAGGTTATGGGTTGGGGGCAGGTCAATGGGACTCGGTGGGAGAAGGTGCTCAGCGTTGACTAGAAGGGCCAAACTGACCTGTTACAGTACTGTAATTGTTATATGTTAAGCTATATATTATCTTTATCTCCTATGGACGATGCAACACCGGCTGAGTTCCTCCAGCATTTTTGTGTGTTTTTACCATGCTGGAGTCACTTGTTTACAGGGCACACATGTATTACACGAAGTTAGAGGAAGTAGTGGCACTAATGTGCTTTCTTCACAATGCCATTTGTGTGCTGGTTCCAGGAAAGATCCTCCGAGATAGCAACTCTCACACTTAAAATTTGCTCATTTTCTCCACCTCTGATCCCCCAGTGATCACTGGATCGTACACCTCTGGTTTTTCCTTCCCGAAGACAACAATCACCTCCTTGGAATGGAAGGAAGCTCATTAAGAAGCTGACCTGGGACATTGGTCTGAGGAATGAGCTCTTGGGGTTGAGATGTGACCTCCAATAACCATCTTCCTTTTTTGAGAAGGATTACTGGTGTGTTTTGCCCTTGATGTCTACTGACTTCTGTTTTATAAGGCCTCTTGCGCAGGGGCCATGCTAATCTTCTCTGTATCGTTCCAATTTTAGTATATGTGCTGCCGAAGCGAGCACTTTTATAAGGCCTCTTGATGTCACGTTTGGTCAAATGTTGTTCCGACAACAAGAGCAGGCATTCGCACTGAAACTCTGGAATTCACCTCTTTAGTCCACGCTGAGACCAAAGCAGCGATGATCTCCAGAGCCAGGCAGCCCTGTCGACCGTACATTGGTGCACGTTATTGATAAACATCATCTACTATCACAGACCACTTCCTTCCATCCATATGTCAGTGTACCTCCAGGGAGTGTTGTCCTGCCACTGGCAAAGGACTCTCTCAGGGACTGTGATGGAAAAACTTCATACGCCATCTGTTAAGTTTTCATTCAGCAAGTATGACGTTGCTATTGTGCAAACATTGCAACATGCTGCATGCACTCTATAATTACTGCATATGCATTATACACAAACATCGCATTATATTGCAAACTCTGCAGTACATTACAGTGTGCAGTGAACCACATATATCTCAGCAAAGGGCATAGACTAAAGTACTGCTTTGGATTAAATTACAGATAATGAATTACAGTAGAAGTCCAAAAAATCCACATGCCAGAAATCCGGACCACCTGAGAAACTGGACTTTGAAAACTTTCAAACTCTTAAAATTTAGCGGGCTTTTGCGCGCATGTGTAAGCACCACAGATGCACAGTGGCAACCATATATGGCATACGTATCTACCCAACACCCAACCCCAACCAACCAATTTTCCCCTGCAACCGCTGCAATCGTGTCTGCCTGTCCCGCATCGGACTTGTCAGCCACAAACGAGCCTGCAGCTGACGTGGACTTTTTACCCCCTCCATAAATCTTCGTCCGCGAAGCCAAGCCAAAGAAAGAAAAATCTACAAACCTATGATAAAGGATCCTAAAGCAGATAAACTTCACTGTGAAGAGGAAAGAGGACACATTGAAATCGAGTGACAAACTTGAAATAATTAAGAAACTAGAACATGATGTCAGCAATACTGTTATAATGGGAACATATGACATCGGAAAGTTTAAAATTTACGATATAAAAAAAAAGCTACTGAAGAAAGGGTCCAGGGAAATAGCTATTAAATTTGTGGAACAGAACCTGAGTTTCAGTCTTCAAGACATCACGCCTGCACACATGGTGCAGAATAATTTTGTTTAAAATTTAAGTTTAGACTTAGAGCAGGGTAATAGGCCGCCCAATTGCACCCTTTTAATCTACACCCCCGGTACGTTTCGAACAGAGGGATGAAACCAGAGACCCCGGAGAAAACCAATACAGCCACGGGGAGAACGTACAAACTCCTTCCAGACAGCACGGGATTCAAACCCCCGTCCGGTCCCGATCGCTGGCGCTGTAAAGGCATTGCGCTAACCGCTCCGCCCACAAAGAAATTACAAAGCCGCGAACAAGGTAATATACAAAAATATTTAAAGCAAGCAAAAGAAGGGCCAAACAGTGCCGCAGATGCAGTGGAAGTTCCATCCACAAACAGTACAGCTTTAATCCTTCTTAAATTTAAAAAGTACCATCCGATATTCGGGAGAATCGGAAAAGCTGGATCGACCCAACTGCCGAGCAATCCAGATTTTTGAATTTCTACAGTAAATCGCAAACGCTGCATCATCCCCCGATAATACACTAAATTTCATTTATGGCATATTAACGCATACCTTGTATGGAACTGCACACATCAATCTATATAAGTCTCATTAACATAATTTATATTATATAGAGAGCTCTGCATTATAACTGTGCACACTACTACATTTTACTTTGCTGTGTGAAACACATGGAGCAACATTCATTGCTTCATGCGGGAAAATTATAAGGGGAACATGAGGGGAACATGAGGGGAAATTTCTTTACGCAAAGGTGGTGGGGATGTGGAATGAGCTTCCGGCAGATGTGTTTGAGGCAGGATCATTGGTTATATTTAAGGAAAGACTGGATAGTTACATGGAGAGGAGAGGACTGGAGGGGTATGGACCGGGTGCTGGTCAGTGGGACTAGGAGGGTGGGGATTTGTTACGGCATGGACTAGTAGGGCCGAACTGGCCTATTCTGTGCTGTAAGTGGTTAGATAAACTGCATGCTCTGTACAAAACATGTTACCAAGTACACTGCACTGTACTGCATACAGACTCTCTCTACAATGCTGTATTGATGACTTCCATTTATACTGCACATAATACTTTGATGAGGAGGTATTCTGATTTAATTTTTCACCAAAATTTGTAAATTGAGAAAAATATCGGTTTCCTACTGCAATGCACTTGTCACTATTACTGCTTCTCTCATTGTGTCCATGTCACTTCTTAATTTCCTTTAATCTTTAAGCCATTTCTCAGTACTTGTGAAAGAATCCAATATAAAATGGCTTCAGTTACTCAAATGAGCAATCTATCCTCACACTCTAATTTCTTGTCCATCACTCAAACAATAATAAACTGCTGGCAATAAAAATGGACGACTTTAAAAAAAATAGCCTGAATAATAAAACACAATGATTTTGATGGATATTAACCTACACATGAACATTCACAAAGCTAGAATTAAAGTGGAACGATTTCGATCAGCAACACCATTACCAGATTGGCACTGCTCAGACATTCGGCTCTTGGACGGATTCAAAAGGGGTGATTCCACCATCCTCTTTTCCCTATGGGAAACCAAGCAGCCACAACCTTCAGGATACACTCCCTCCACTGAAAGAACTTCTCGGGCACTCCTGATTTCATTCAATTGCTATGCATTCAAGAAATCCTCAAAAGGAATTTTTTGAGGGGAGAAAATTAACAACAGCACGGCAACAGGCCATTTCGGCCCACGAGTCTGCGCGCACCCAATTTACCTACATCCCCAGTCTGTTTCGAACGGTGGGAGGAAACCGGAGAAACCCACACCCCCCCCCCCCCCCCACAAGCCCGGGGAGAACATACAAACTCCTTACAGACATCGCGAGATTTGAACTCCAGTCCCGACCGCTGGCGCTGTAAAGGCGTTACGCTAACAACTACACCGACCGGGCTGCCTCACAAAAATGTGGCATTACCTAAACAGTCGAAGAGGACAAGGCACAAATGAAGAAACTGAAAATACAAAATCCGCCTCTATTATTACACAATCGTCATTCTCACCTTGCTCCAGTGATTGGCAGTTCCAAAAATGACTCAGCCTGGTACGGCAAGAGAAAAGCCTGGAGTGGCCTGCACAGATTGGCTGTTCTTGAAGATGGTGAGTAAACCTGACTAATCCACAGCAATGCTAATCCTGAACATTTGATAATAAACCTTCTGAGCACATGCACATGCATCAGTGTAGGTGTGGCCCTGATGTCAGAAGAAAGAAAGCTGACAGAAACTGATTGACTTTAATCAGGGTGTGTTCAGATTGGATATTTTACCCATGTTTTCCCCCTCCTGAAAGCACAGTGTCATTGTCAAAAAGGGGATTGGTTAAAGGGAAATATCTGGCAGACTGATTGCAGACCCTGCATTAATTAGGTGCAGATAGAATGGGCCAAATAATCTTCTGTACTTGATTCTGGGCAGCTTTCACCGTTTTCCCTCAACCAGAGCGAACCTGATGGATAGCAGATGACAGACACCGGTCCTACTACAGGTCGGGAACCCTTGAACTCCTGCCAAATGCTTAAGGCAGTGAGTCGAGTGCTCCAGCATTATAGCTTTTCCCCGATAACCACAGCAGAAAGTGCTGGTCACACACTGAAGCGCAACTGTAAACAGGAAAGGACAAGTTATTGCATTTCTGATGTTAGCCCTCACTGTTCTGATCAGGTGCGCTCAAGCAGAATATTACAACCAGTCTTTATCCTTCCAAGAATTCAATTTTGTTTTGTAACTTTTTATTTCACTTCTCCTCTATCCTGTCTAATTAACACAGATCCATGTACACAAATCCACCATGTGTGCAGGTAGATGGGTATACACACAGGTCATGGGATTATCTCTACACAATCCAGAGCACAGTTGGACCATTGTGGTGAATGTAAATCAATTAGTCTTTCAAATGACTGTATTTGCCATCTTGAAACAGGCTCTGTAAACATCCAGTGATCGCCCAGGCTTAGGAAGATGAGTGGCAAAGAATATACCATCCCAACAGTAGAGTCAAGCCACCTCCTGTTGACAGTCAATGGTATTTCTGCCATGGAGATCCCCACTATCAACACCCCAGAGTCTAGGGTGGCCAGATGTATGGTTTTATGCCAGACAATCTGGCTTTTGAGCCCTCTGTCCAGCGCCACCTCGAGCCGGACATTAATTTGTCCTCCATTTACGTGATGAGGGGAAGTATGATGGGGACACATGAAAGTTCACAGCAGGCAAGCCTCCACCACCCCACCACCCCCCCCCCCCCACTCTGCTGCTGAGAGAGTTCCTGACACTGACCCTGCATGTCTTCCACTTTGGAAATTTGGCAATGACCACCCTACCAGGGTTACTGCTGAATGAAAACAAAACCTGCTATGTTAATAATGGCTCCAAGATCTGATTAGAGACTGGATATCTCACCTCATTTTGCCCCAAAGACGTTTCCACAGAGCAACATCAGGAGTGTAATGAAATGGACTCCATTTGCCTAGATCAGTTCAGCACTTTCAAGAAACTCAACCCGAACTGGGACAAGTTGTAGTGCAATACACAAAACATGCTGGAGAAATTCAGCAGATGGCACAGCATCTATTGTTAGCAATGGGTAACCTGCGCCCTTCTCTTTATTTCCTATGGATGTTGAGTTTCTCCAGCATATCTGCACATAATTTGCTATTAAATGGAAAAAAAAATTCAATCCATGTGGGTCTTGAAGACCTCCCAGCCTTGCTGCTACTGAAGCTCTTTTGTGCACATGGCCACAAGGTGGCCAAAAGTAAGACCGTGTCCCAGAGAGCTGCAATGACAATATTCCATTATTCAATTATCTGTCTCAGTAAGACCCTGTTCCATATTCTCCTTTGCAATTCAGAAGGGCTCTGCTTCCTTTAAACTCCTCAAGGCTCCATAATCTCTTGTCTGCTGGAACCCACTGGGACCCCGTTTCCTGCAGTCCCTGGGGCCCAACTGGGACCACGTTGCTCCCAGTCCCTGGAACCCATTGGGACCCTCTTTCCCATAATCCCTGGGACCACATTGATCCCAATCCCTGGACCTCAGTGGGACCAGGTTTCCCCCACAGTCCCTGGAACTACATTTCCCACAATCCCTGCAAATCCACTGGTACAACATTTCCTATAATCCCTGGGACCTCACTGGGACCATGTTGCTCCCACTCCCTGGAACCCACTGGGACCCTGTTTCCCATAATCCCTGGGACCTCACTGGGACCACATTGATCCCACTCCCTGGAACCCACTGGGACCCTGTTTCCCATAATCCCTGGGACCTCACTGGGATGACATTGATCCCAATCCCTGGAAATCATTGGGACTAGGTTTTCCCCACAGTCCCTGGAACCACATTTCCCACAATCCCTGCAACTCCACTGGCACAACATTTCCCATAACCCCTGGGACCTCACTGGGACCATGTTGCTTCCACTCCCTGGAACCCACTGGGACCCTGTTTCCCATAATCCCTGGGACCTCACTGGGACCACGTTGCTTCCATTCCCTGGAACCCACTGGGACCACATTTCCTTGAAACTCATCAAGGCTGTATTATTCTCACTTAAAAATTAGCAAGTACATTTAATAAATGGAAAAGGAACTTCACTGAGGAATGGACTACTGCATTCTTGATGTTGTTTAATTAATTGGGAATTGATAGACACTGAACGATGGCCTGAAAATGATTAAGCGTGGCATAGGTCACAGAAGTGCTTAAAGTAAATTGACTATTTTAGACTTTGTAAGATTCATTACCCGTGATATGTACTATCAAGTATCAAAAATGATGGCCAGATGCATGACTCAAGTCAAAACTCTTTTTCAGAAACATCGCATTGTTTCAGCTTCCTAACAGGTAAAACCAACTGCTTTTGAGCCAGAGATTGGCCTTCCACAGGTGCGACAGATGTCATTCAAGAGCAAAAGATTAAAAAGTCTACTTAAAATCGCATGGTTTGATGTGGTAACCAGAGCCTAGGGAGATGGATGGTACTTAACTAATCTGGCAAATCCAATCAGAATTTGTGAACACAATCTAATGCTGCTGGTGTGGCAGCCAGGTATTGAATAACTTTACATGTCAAAATACTACATCTCAATTTGACAGCCATTTAGAATAATATGATAGAACTACCTGGTCAAACACTCTGGTAGTAGTTCCCAATCAATGGGCCATTGCCTATTGGTGGGCCACAGCGTGTTTCCAAATGGGTCTTTAAATACTTTAAATCAGATAAAGTTGCCATTTTTTTTAACAAAGCTGCTTTTGACTTGAAAATATTGCTCAATGGGCCATGGCATGTTAGGCCAAGAGACTGAAAGAGGTTGAAAACCACTGCATGACAAGTTTACCCTAAACTGACCATCCACTCCTTGAGCTGAAGTGTTGTGCAATTTTAATCCTTTCAAATCTCCTGGGGCTATGGGGCCATAAATATAACAAAAAAACTATATTCTTCAGGTGCTGTTCGTGCCTGGTTCTCATGAGTTTTACTGTTCATCCCAGTTATAACATGTCTAATGGATGCCATGGTGTGGGGATAAAAGAATAGAGAGGGATATTGGCAGAAGGGTCTGTGAAGATACAAATGCTTCAATCATGCCCTTCACAAAGGTGGGCAGAGGTTTCTTTCAACCAATGGGCAACAATGGTGTGGTGATGGTGGGCGAGCAGCTGCCAGAGACCCAGGGGTTCAATCCTGACCTTCGATCTGTCTGTGTGGGCAATTATTTGGCCGTTCTCCCTATGACCACGTGAGTTGCCTCCCGATGTTCCCGCAACCTCCCACATCCCAACAACACAGTAACTGGACATCGTAAACTGCCGTTCGCGGGCTGATTAGTGGTAGGAGCTCGGGGAAGTTGAGCCAATTAAAGGAAAACGGGACCAGTGTCAGGTTTCCTCAGAAGTCAAAAGAATTTGGCACACTTCCAATGACTCTTACCAATTTTGATAGATGCAGCATAGCGTTCTGGATTCACCACACCTTGGGACAGGAACTGCTCTGCCCAAGACCACAAGAAAATGTCGAGAATTGTTAATGCAGCTCAGGCCATCACACAAACCAATCTTCCCTCCGTCGACTCCATCTCTGCTTCCTGCTGTCTTGGGAAAGTTGCCAGTCACACCCTCTTCTACAACCTCCCACCCTTCAGGCAACAGATCCATGAGTTTAAAAACACAAGCCTCCACATTCAATTTATTTTCTGTTGTTATCAGCCTTAAGAATGGGTCTCTGATTGGCAAATGATGAGGGCGGCACTGTTTCACTGTACTTCTCCCTTCCTCTTGCACTGTGTCTGAGTAACATTCTACCCTGAACTTTTGTTTTGTTATTGCACACCTGCTTCACTTTTGAATGGGTTGACTTGCCTGGATAGAATGCAAATAACGCTTTTCACAGCATTTCAGTACATATATCAATACCCAATTCAATTCAAATTCCCTGTGAGTAATGGTGTTGATGGCTGATAGGGACTCCATGGGCCAATCAGTCCGTTTCCGTGCTCTATGATGTCGCTTCCATTGACCAAGCCTGGTCTTACTTAAGCACGTGGATTTGGTATATCATTCCCTTCATCAAGAAGGCTACAAGTCCATGGAGGCAGAGGAGCTGGTGGGGTCGTTTGGCAGTGAAAGATTCTTAAGAGGAGGAAGGGCTTTATGTGGATTGGAAGCAGTGCCTCTCTCCATAAACTTGGCCTTGTTCAGCTGTTCTCCCAAAATGCTTGAAAAAAGCATTTGAGAAGGCAGGAAATAAATTTAAGTACCTCTCAATCCAATCCTAGTTGACAGAAACTTTAATTAATCCATCTCGCAAGGCAGAGGACATTATAGATAAATCAAAACCAAAGTTAGACATTTTACTGGTTGCTTTTAATGCAACTGTCTCAATCACTTCATTGATTCCAGGATAACGTCAAGAAAAAAAAAATCCTGTTCATTTCGTACACAAGCAATCACACTCGGGGGCTCTTAGACCATGGCGCTCGTTTTAAACACATTCATCTGATGTATTCCAAAGCCAATCAGCTTAAGGTAGAAAATCTCTGATAAATATTATGTTACTACATCCTTGTAACTATATTTCACAAAATTATATAGGTGACAACTTTAAAGGTTTGCTTTTCTTGTCATAAAACAGATGTGGATATTTTACCCAGTTTCAGAAGATCACACAGGGACTCTCTGATGGACCCCTGGGGTGATAATCAATGCATTTTAAACTATTCATTCGCACTGAGTCACAGGAAACATGACAGCCCCAGTGATACAGTACAAGGTCATGTTAAATGATTCACTGAGAGGCTGTTAAGAGTATGATGCTTCAGTTATGATGAGAGATGAACATTTAATGCCAGACATGAACTTTAAGACAGGAGCAAAGAAAGCTGTTCAGAGTTCTGAGAGAATTTCATCGGATACTTGGACAAGACCACTGCCGCGATTTGGTGAGAAGCAATGAGGCAGCGTTCTGGAGGGAGATGGTTGAGTGGAGCCACTACGACAAACTTGCACTCAATGTGAACAAAACCAAGGAGGGGAACCAGTAAGGGAGCACGAACCAGTAAGGGGTCAGCAGTGGAAAGGGTTAAGAACTTCAAAGCCCCTTTTACACAGCGATCCCATTTAATTGGCGTGTGAACAACCTGTGTTTAAAGTGAAACGCATTGGCTCTGATACTACCTACCTTTCCGAGCAATTACCGGGGTGAAAATGACCCCACCCCCACACGCCCCCCCACCCCATCCCGTGTTAGTTTCATTCACATAGGTAAGTGGTATTTAAAAAGCAGCTAAATCCCGTTTATTTTAAAAAAGGGCAGTGTAAAAGTAACAAATGTTTCTGAGCTTCTGTCCTGAGTCCTCCATGCTGGTGCAATCACAAAGAAGGCTCGCCAGCAGCTATACTTCCTGAGGCATTTGAGGAGATTTGGTACGTCATCACAGAATCTTGCAAATTTCTACAGTCATACAGTGGAGAGCATTCTGACTGGTTGCATCATTATCAACTATAAAGATGCAAATCAACAGGATAGAGAGAATTGTAAGTTCAGCCAGCGCCTTCACCACTCCATTTTTTTTTTCACACCATAAATCACATTAACCATGATACACACTTTTTTCCTTTTCACACATAAACAGTGCCATTTTCTCCCCCCCCCCTCCTCCCATCCCACCCTCCCTACCTCCCCCCTCCCGTCCATTTAAAGTACAAAATCTAGGATACATTAAACCAGTCAAACAATGTTGTCATTCAATAAAAATACACAAGAAATTCCACTGAGTCCATTCTTTTCATTTCCTTCTCCTTCCGTTAATTTAGGTAGTGATTGTCCCCGGTAGGTTTTCGCTATTGTGTTTCATGTAAGGCTCCCATATTTGTTCAAATATTTCAATATTATTTCTTAAACTATATGTTATTTTTTCTAATGGAATACATTTATTCATTTCTATATACCATTGTTGTATTTTCAAATTATCTTCCAATTTCCAGGTTGACATAATACATTTTTTTGCTACAGCTAGAGCTATCCTAACAAATCTTTTTTGTGCATCCTCCAAATCAATTCCAAATTCTTTGTTTTTTGTTACTTAGGAAGAAGATCAGTCTCCACTCCATTGAGGACATCTACAAGAGGTGGTGCCTTAAGAAAGCAGCCTCTATCCTCCAAGACTCTCACCACCCAGGCCAGGCCCTCTTCACTCTGCTATCATCGGGAAAAAGGGACAGGAGCCTGAAGACGAGCACCCAGCGACACAACGACAGCTCCTTCCCCTCTGCCATCAGGTTCCTGAATGGATAATGAACCACGGGCACCTCCTCACTTTCACCTATTTTTGCACTAGTTTATTTTAAATGTTATTTTATAGCAATGTAATGTTGACACAAAACAATGAATTTCGTTCATGACAATAAATTCTGATACAAATTTAAGATTATTGCAGAAAGGAGGGGAGAATTAGGAGAATTCTAATGGCTGAGCAATAGATCAAAAATAAATGGATGGTTGTAAATCTGAGGCTGTAGATGGTGGTCAAAAAATGGATGGTTCTCAGAATGGGTGATAGATCACCATCTACGCAGTCTCCAACCACAGAATCAGAAGCCGAAGAAATTACCTGGCAATACCTAAATTCCTGCAGCATTTCTGAAAAAAAAATCCAGCAATTTAACAAAAATAAATAGAGCCGCAGCTGACTGGTTCCCCCCCCCCCCCCCCCCCCACCCACCCCCCGATTTCACAAGCAATTCACTCTGCCCCTGAAATTGCAGTTAACAACATTTTTTTTCATGTAAAGGATGCTTCTGCAATGGACATTTTTTGTGCCTAAGGAACATTTCACGAATTATATGATTTCCAGGTCTTCCTCTGCAGTGGATTGGTGATATTTAGAAACACTTAGAACAGTCACTAAATTTTCAGGCAGATTTAAATGACTTCTGAAACATAATGCTGGAAACATCACTACAAATATGACCACTCAAATCTTTGAGACTTTAGCTCCTTAGGATCTAAGTACTTGTCAGAGCTCTCCAGTCTAGCACTCTGAAAACCTTCATAATTTTAAATTATCAGAGCGGGATTAGATATTACAGTAAAATGAAGAGCTGACATGCCGATAACCGCATTGTCGGAAAAATCAGAAAATGACAATTGATTTGTGACTTTTGGCTTCAGACAAAACATGAATAAAATGAGAACGCTTACAGCTGTGACAGGGTGCAGATAACAAAGTTCCGATCATTAAAGTATTAACAGAATTATCTTAATACAGCAAAAGATTAACCGTCAGCTCTAAAGGGGGATTTAAAAAAAGCACTTTGCATCAATACAGTAGAAGTTCGAAAATCTGGACTGCTCGGGGATTAGGTCGGTCCGGATTCTCGGGCAAAATTCAAATTTAAGGAGGAATAAAGTAGAGAGGAGGTTGATAGATTATTCATGAGCAAACATAGCTTGCTTCATTTCCCAAAACGAGCGGTTTCAAAGAAAAATAAAGTGGTCGCTTGTTGCCGCTGTGGCGCTTACGCCTGCGTGCACGCACACAAAAGCCCGCTCGATTTCAAAAGTTTGAGAGGTTTCGAAAAGTCCGGATTTGCAGGTGGTTCAGGTTTCTGGCATCCGGATTTTTTTTTTAAACTGTATCACCATTCTGACAGACATTCCCTTTGAGGTTTACTTTTCGTGTACCGACCGGTCTGATATTTGGGCACTCTGATACAAATCACTCTAGAATTCACAGCATCTAAAATACCAACAGAAGTAATCACTTAAATTCCTTGAGCACTTAATAGGTGGTCCTTTCCAGACCAGCTGGAGGAATGCTGAAAGGATGCACTGAAGATGCCTTCCATCATCGCTCAACTGAGCTCTCAATCTGATAAGGATGCTTTGAGGGGACAGCAATATTAAGCTAACATTAGGCCTTCTGACTCTTGATCCACTGCAAACTTGGAATGGGGGAACCTTCCAGAATCTACAAGTGTACCCTGCGAAGACCAAGGGAGAATAATTCTGAATTGTCTTTCCCTTGTGTTTTTAAATCATGTCCACACAAAGCAGGCAAAGGTTACCTGCACACAGTCGTAATTCACCACTTTCCGCGTCTGTGACTGCAGGTGTGCGTAGAAGTGAGCTTTTGGCCTGCCTCGAGAAATTTGCTGCTGTATGTCGGTCCTCCTTTTATTCCAGGACATTTATTTTTAGACATACTGTAGCGGCTACTTCGGTAGAGCTACTAAAGCAATACACACACACCAGGTTAGTCAACTTTACAGGCTTCTTTTATTTACCCCGGGCTCCACAGAACAGGGTGGGACATCATTATGAGTTTTCTGCCAATCCACGGGACCAGCAGGTTTAAATTAAGCACAGCGAGCATCCCGCGCCTTCCGGCAGGAGAGTCCGTGAACCAACGTGCCTTTACTCGGCATGCTGCACCGTGTGCACGTGCAGTCCATTAAATGGATGAGTACCCAGCTGTCTGTCCTATGGCTCCATGCTCCCACCAAAGAGCCACGCTGGCAATGGTTCACATTGCCACGCCGTGCACCCGCTTGGCCCGCTACACGGCCGCTACAATACATACATTTTATTTGTTACATTTTTGAGATATAGCACTGTTACCTTCCGGCCCACAAGCCCATGCCACCCAAATACCCCAATTAGCCTACAACCCCTGTATGTTTTGAAGGGCAGGAGGAAACCTGAGCGCTCAGAGAAAACCCACGCAGACAAAGTCCTTACAGGCAGTGCCAGGTTGCTGGCACTATAACAGCATTGTGCCAACCACTACGCTTACCGTGCTGCCCTGACATCCCCTCACATGCCTGACCCCACCTTACTTCTACGAGGGTAGGTGGGGATGGTGGTGATTTGTTTATTCCACTGAGATTCTTGAAGACCCAGATGTCGCTTCAACGGGCACTCAGTCGGAAAACTAAACGAGGAAGCCAAGTCTTTATTCCATATCCAGAGCTTGGTTTGTATTTTTTTTTTTACAGATTGTCCCATGTCAAGAAGCAACACAGGGCAACGTAAAAAGTGCGCTGATCTTGTATTATATCAGTGTCCCTCCAGCAAGTTTCCATTTTAACTTTCCTGAACTGACTGAAAATTGGTCCCATTTAAGACTGATGTCTTTTGGTTCATCAATTCCTGGACTGCCTCCCCCAGGCCGACAAAAAGCCAGGCCATCATCAGGAAATTCAGCACAGGTGAGGCAAATAGTAAAAGATGAACAATCGTCACCTTCTCCTATGGTTGCAGAGTCTAAAGCGAGAGGTCACAGATTTAAACTGAGGGGAGAAATTTAAAAGGGACTTAAGGGGCACTTCTATCCATTGAGAGGGTCAAGGTATGTGGAACAAGCTGGTAGAGGAAATGGTAGAGGCAGGTAAAAGCCATTTAGACACGTGGTGTGGATATGAGGAATGTGTGCAAAATACAGGCAATGGGACCAGCATGGGCAGGCAATTTGGTCAATGTGGACAAGTGGAGCTGAAGTGCCTTTCTCCATGCTGGAAAACCATGACCCCAAGATTATACCATCTCTGTGGCCGTTCACACTGCCGTGAAAATGTACTGTACAGAAACAGCTGGAAACCTTCAACAGATCCAGCTGATCTGTCGAGAAAGATCCTTAACAGAAACTTTAACTCTGATGAACATGTCACGAAATTCGTTGTTTTGTGGCAGCTTCATAAAGCAAATATTGCTATAAATCACATTTGAAAAGAAATAGTGCAAGAAAATAGGATAAAGTGAGGTAGTGTCTGTGGTTCATTGTCCGTTCAGGAATCTGATGGCAGAGGGGAAGAAGCGGTCCTTGCGCTGCGAGGTGTTTGTACCTCCTTCCTGACGGTAGCAGTGTGAAGAGGACATGGCCTGGATGGTGAGGATCCTAGAGGATAGAGGCTGCTTTGTTAAGCCACACCTCTTGCAGATGTCCTCGATGGGGTGAAGACTGGTGCCCGCGATGTCACTGGCTGAGTTAACAACCACTCTGGAGTATTTTCCTGTCCTATGCATTGGTACCTCCACACCAGACAGTGATGCAACCAGTCAGAATGCTCTCCATGGGGCACCTGTGGAAATGTTCGAGAGTCTTTGGTGACGTACCGAATCTCCTCACAAAATATAACCACTGATGGGCTTCCTTCATGACTGCATCGACGTGGAGGCCCCAGGACAGATCCTAAAACATTAACACTGTTACCCTCTACACGGATGCTTCTAGTTTTGTTTTGCACTTCCAGCATCCACTGTTGCTTGATATCCGGTGGAGATATAGTTTTAACAGCATTGCTCCAGAAACCGTGGGAGAAAGAGGATGACTCTTACTTATGAAAGCTCTTTAAAGTTGGTGTTTCAGGGTTATGAAAAACTGCTATATCAAAGTTTGTGGAAAAGAACGAGTCACCCTCATCCTACCCAGCTGATAAACGACACATCTCATTAGGAAATTGACTCAATTCCTTTAGGCAAATGAGGAGCATTGGGTTAAACCCAAGCAGTTTTAAAAAGCCCACATGAACTTTGCGCAATTAAGGCAATGGATGACCAATGCCAGGGTGCTAGAAAAATATTGGAATCCAGTGATAAAACATGACAAGTTGGCATTCTTGTGAGTCCTGATTCTTATTACTTGTGAGAGAGTGAAGGCTTTTTGATAAAGTATGGTACGCAGCAGATTGGGATGTAGCAAGTGTAATACTGCTTCTTAAGAAAGTAGGGAACCGGAACCATATTGTATAAAGTCATCAAGGGGCATACAATGAAACTTTGATAAGCTACACCTTCAAAATCCCAGTGGTTCAGCATCTGGCTCACCAGATGTTGATTGCTGCAATCATTTTCTGCACAGTGGGTCCCCAGGTTTCCATGCACCTTCTCCTCCTACCAAGACCCCTTACAAACTTACTTGGTTCACTGTTAAGTATATTACACCATCATATAACATCTGAAAAATGGGGTATTAATAGAAATAACTGCCAAATGCCCAGATAATCTTCCAGAACACCGCCAAAAGCCTAAGCATGCTGCCTTTCTGTCCCATGAGCTCAGGCACCCAAATGCACCAATCCTGTACGTTTTTAGAGGGGGGGGAGGGGGGGGGAGGAAAATGGAACACTGGGAAGAAACCCAAGTGGTCATGGGGAGCACATATAAACTCCTTGCAGACAGCGCCGCACTCGAACCCAGTTCGCTGGTGCCGTAATCATGTTGTGTCAATTGCTACGCTAAATGTGCCACCCTTCTGCCTCCATTTTAAAGTATTAAACTCAAGCTATTTTCAGCTCTAATGCACAAATTAGATGCTCTACTCATGAGGAGATTTGGTACATCATCAAAGACTCTTGCAAATTTATACAGGCATACCGCAGAGAGTATTCTGACTGGTTGCATCACTGTCAGGTATGAAGGTGCCAATGCACAGGTAGAGAGAGTTGTGAGTTCAGTCAGCGCCTTCACAGGCACCAGTCTCCACTCCACTGAAGATATCTTCAAGAGTTGGTGTCTTAAGAAAGCCTCAAACAATTGTGAAATAAGATAATTTTAAACTCTAGAAAAGCCAATTGGGGGATTGTTAGTTTCTTTTTACCCTGGTTACTGACAGTAAACACCTGCAGAGATTGCAAATGACCAGCATTTCTACCCCTACGAACCAAAGGCCATACATCTAAATAATTCTTCCAAAGACAGCCACAATGCATCAGCAAGAACTAGAGACAAATGAGAGGAGCTGGAATCTGGAGCAAAACATCAATATGCTGGAGGATCTCAGTGGGTTGGGCAGCAATAGGGGGAGATAAATAATGCTCAGCATTCTAGGCTGGAACCTTTAAAGCCTTGATGGAGCAGTCAGGCCTGAAACGTTGACTATTAATTCCCCCACCCCCCCACCCCCACTGATGCTACTTGACCGGCCAAGTTCCTCAAGCAGTTTTGTTTTATGCATCAGTGTGAATAGTTGCAGTACAGCTGAAGGAAAACAAGTGGTAAAACATTAAACAAGAAGTCTGCAGATGCTGCAGTCGATTGCAGTACACAAATACACTGGGGGAGGTGGAGAAAGAGAATCAAGGTGTAGGTGGGTTACAATTACCGTTTAGGTCAGCGAACAAGGTGACTGGGTGTATAAGACGACCCTAGAATTTCCACTTAAAATACGAGTTTTGAGATGTACTCGCTGCCAAGTCTGGCACTTTCCGCTGAGACCTTACTGCTCCAAATGTCCTTTATCAACCAGTGGAGTGAATTGGTTAAGCAACACAATCTTGATTATTTAGAATTTAGCTAATTAATTTCAAGTAATGGTAAAATACTGTCAATTACCCACAATAATATTCATGAAACTGGTGTAACATAAACACTGGCAATGTCACTTCAGCATTGGTTCGTTTACAGAGACAAACATGGTGTTGAGTATAATTTCATTTGCTATACTGTTATTTTAAGGTGTGTTGGAGTCGTTTAAAATACATTTATAGTGTTTTAATATAACATTACTATAAATCCAGCTTCTCAAATGCAAGTTTCAGTAGAAAAATATTTAGGGGTAGGCCTTGCTCTTCTGCAAGGCCGTGGGGGACACTCTAAACCACACATGTCAAACTCTGGCCCGCAGGCCAAATTTGGCCCGCGATATAATTATATTTGGCCCGCAAGATCATATTAAATATATATTAGAGTTGGCCCGTTGGCCGCCGCGCAAGTATAGCACATGCACAGCAGCAGGTAGTACCATAGTAGTTTTTAGCACTTCCACAGCAGGCACAGCAGTACACCGATATAGTTAACGGGAAAGTTAATTAGATATTCACAGTGGCGCCGATACAACGGACCCGCCGCCTAGCTACAACGGACCCGCCGCCTAGCTACAACGGACCCGCCGCCTAGCTCCATGTAGCTGGACGTGGTGGGTCACCTCCGCGTCTCCTTGAGCTTCATTTGTGGGCAGGTGCTGCTGGGCATCGGACTTTCCGCTGGGGTGGTGGTCGTGGACGAGTTCCACCCCTCTCACAGTATTCCCAGTGAGATGGCGAGACCAGCGGGGACTCCTTGGGTTTTTGGCGGCGGTTGCGGCAGGCGGAGGCGGGGGCAGAGGAGGGAGAGGGGGCAGGGGGCGGGATGACGCTCGGGTTTGCTGGCTGGGCTGGGGAGGGCTCCCTGCAGACCTCCGCTTCCTGGCATGCTTCTCTGCAAAGTGCGATCCTTGGCTTAAAGGCTAGAGAGAAATATTATTTATTGAATATTTTATTTCTTATTTATTAATGCTTCTTATGGAAAGAGTTTAACCAAAACTATTATTAAACATTTATTTTAATAAGAAAAAGTTTAACATTACATATGTTGAGAGAAAACATACAGATGTTGTTGAAAATTTTCAATAAATATTTAGTTCAGCCCTCGACTTAGTCCAAGTTTTTAATTTTGGTCCTCGATGAATTTGAGTTTGACACCCCTGCTCTAAACCATAGGATGATGTGGTTTGGATTTTATACTTGGCATATAGGATGAACCTGATTTTGGGGTGACATTCAAATTCAACCTTTTATGCTGGCATATATGGCAAGTGTGGCCGAGGGGTGGTATCATCGAGATAAAAACAAGGTTTTTTATTGGGTTTCACGGAGATGTCACTCCATAAGATTGGCTGTGAAGAATTGAGATGAAGAAGGATTTCTTTCTACAAGAACATACAACTCCGCGGCTTGCAGCATCGAGGACCCCAGATAAGTCAGGTTTATTTGCTGCTTGACGGGAGTGGGGTTTATCCGAGGTGAAGCCAATCTTTTCTTTTTCTTTTCTTACCTTTTTTCATGATTCTTGTTTCCTTGGTGGGGGGGGGGGGGGGTCCTCTTATTTTGTTCTTCTTTTTCTCTATTATCTTTTTCTCCTTTTGGTTCAATGTGGACAACTGAATTTTCATTTTTGTGGTATTATCGTAACTTTTCTTTCTTTATAATAATTGAATCATGTTAACTCTTTTTCGCTCACTTTCTTTCGAATCGACATGTGGATCGATATTGTATTCTTGATATCAATGTTTATCTTTTTTGATTATTCTTTGTTTTGACTGCTGTTAGGTCTGCTTTGTTCATGAATGAGTGAGACAAACACCAGGCTGAGTCGAAATCAGGGTTCTTTGTTCTTTATTACCGGATTGTAACACTTGCGACTAACCATGTTAGTCGGAGAATGCATTCTGCCGTTATCAGCAAAATGGTGATTTTTTATACCCTTGGATACGTGCTTAGAACATCATCATATCATTACTTGTCCAATGACTAAAACTGTTGCTATCCTTTCCCTGCTAGCTTCCTGCCTCTCAATCCATCAATGTCTCTCTTATCTTGTAAGTACAAGGATGCATTCACATCTTGTTACAGCCCTGCACATTCCCATCTCATGATGTTTTACCTAACAGGAGTACAAGGACACCTCCCCTTCTTGTTACAGTCCTGTACAGGGTAACTCCTTACACATTCCCATCTCATGATGTTTTACCTTACACTGCACATTGATTGAAAATTCTCAATATAAAATATTAGAAAAAAGAGAACTCATTGGAACACTTTCAGAGATTGTGAGCACTCAGTCAGACACTATAGTTTCTGGAGAAAATTAGGCCATGATCTGACTGATTGATGAAGCATTTCTAAGGGGAGCTGTAAGAATTAATCCCATTTTTATTTCTTATACAGTTCAAGAGAGGAGGGTCAATTTCATTTTAATTTAATTGTAACACACAGGCCCTTCTGGAACACGAGCCCGGGCCACCAGGTAACCCAATTAACCCACGACCCCAGCACATTTTGACGGGTGGGAGGAAACTGGAGCACACAGAGGAGACCCATGCAGAATGTAAGATATCCTTACAGACAGCACTGGATTCGAACCTGGGTTGCCGGCGCTGTAATAATGTTGCGCTAACCGTGTCGCCCTGCTGAATGCACAAGGTTGTTCATATTACAGCTGTTTTAATTTCCTGTGGAGCAATTAAATACAAACTGTGATTCCGTGGCAAAAGGTCAAGAATATGTGTATAAACCCCATGAGATGAGAGACAAAAGGTGCTTCAGGCTCAGTGGATTTGGAGTCTATTGCGCAAAGATTCATTAGGTTAATTATGATGAAATTCAACTTGAAATTTAAAGGTAATAAAACGTTCCAAACCTCTTTGAACTAAAATCAAATGACTACCTGAAAAGGACTCATCGGATTTCAGGGGTATGGTGTTTTTTTTTCTTCGTTCAGTCAGAGGTTGTGGAAACTTCAGGCAAAGCAAGGCATTCACCTGCATTTCCTTAAGTGCCTTTGGGAAGATGGTGAAGAAGCCATCTGCCTGAACTGTGGTGGAGGAACTCCCACGGTGCATAACAATTCTGATAAGAGACAGTGGTGAGAACACACTTGGGGTATGGTCTAACCCTCACCGGAATGCGCCGTTCTGGTAACCCAGCCTAAGGAAAGACATCATTAAGCTGGAAAGGGTGCAAAAGAAGGTGTACCAGGATTGGAGAGCTTGTGTTATAAGGAGAGAGTCAAAAGGCTGGGACTCTTTTCCCTAGAGTGCAGGGAACTGAAGGGTGACCTTACAGAGGTTGATAACATCATGACAAGCAGAGAGGAAGTAAATAGTCAAAGCCTTTTCCCCCTGTTTGGGGGTCTAAAATGAGCGGACAAAGATTTAAGTGAGAGCAAGTGTTTAAAAGGGTCACTTTATCCAAACAGAAGTTGGTGTATATATGGAATGAGCTGCAAAAGGAAGCAGAAGAACATGGGTACAATTGCAATGTTTGAAACACAAATGGGATTAGCTTGGGTAGACAACTTGGTTAGCAGAGACGAGTTTGGCCAAAGGACCTCTTTCCATGCTGTAAATCGCTATGCAAAGAGCCAATGTACATGTTTCATTGCTCTGCTATCTTTTTGTTCTACCATTACAAATTCTATTGTATCTAATTTTTTTTTTTAATTTAGACATGCAGCACAGAAACAGTCCATTTTGGCCAATGAGTCAGTGCCACCCAATTTACACCCCATTAACCTGCATACGGGATACATTTTGAATGGTGGGAGGAAACCGGAGCCTCCAGAGAAAACCTATACAGACACGAGGAGTACAAACTCCTTAAAGATAGCGCAGGATTTGAACCCCAGTCCCAATTGCTGGCGCTGTAAAGGCATTGCGCTAACCGTCACGCCAACCGTGTCACCTTTTACAGGTTTTTTGCAAGTTTACTTTTTTAGTTTTGTTTTAACTCTCTCGCTTCATTTTTGATCAACTCTAAATGGCTCCAAACTCTCAGGTTTGCTACCTTTTCACTGTTTTACAATGTTTCGTGCTTGCTTTTTGGATCTAATTCTTTGCTTTCTTTAACTTCTTTTGTTGGCTATGGTGGGCCACCTTTCTTTTTGTGTTTTCCTTCTGGGAAGGAGTGTGTAACCGTTGCAGTTCCTATATTCTTTCCTTCAATGCTTAGGCGCTGCCTATTTTCCTTCATGTTTGAATAAAGCTTCCTAATATATCATAGCCAACTCACTCCTCAATATCGTCACAGCTTCCTTTGTCTCAATTATGAAGTCTGGTTTTGGATTGAACCACCTTAATAAAGAATTCCATCATGCCATCACTTGTTCGTGAAGGATCCCACAAGCAATGTCAATAACCAAACCCCTTTCAGGGCACAATACCCAATTCAGAGTCATCTTTTTCCTTCATTGGCTCATGATATCCAGCACCTGTGGAGATTGGTAGATGCTGGGTAAGTGCATTTTTCCGTTGCTTGAGACTTACTCTCACAACGTCTAACTAAAGCCCCTTTCACACTTGCATCCCAGTAATTCGGCCGTTCAGTGTCCCAGGATAGGAATGGGGGTTTAGCCTTTCACACTAGACCACTCCTAACTGGGACACTGAACGCTTTTACACTTGCAAGGGCATATCCCCTGTGTTTGGTCTGTTCTACCTTTAATAGGAAGTGCCTGCAAAGTTGCTGCCCATTTCACACTTGCCTGGTCTCAACTCCGGCATCTGCAAACACGGGGGATTGTACTAGGGGTCGAGGCTGTCAATCCCCGGTGTGAGATGACGTCATCTCACGCTGGTGTTGAGCAGATTTTTCTTTCACACTTGCCACTTTGAAGGCCGATTGGCGTTTAATTCCTGGGATCACTGGCAAGTGTGAAATGGGCCTAATACGCCTGCATTAAGAATAAACAGTTTAAAAGACAAATATACTATAGTATTTTTGCACTTACACAAAACAAACTTCACTTGCATGAATATATAAACCTTAAACCATTTTACTTTATTTTCAGTCACATTGTTTGAAAACATTTAACTATGGCTGTATCTGCAGGTTCCTCCCCATCCATGGAGCCACCTGAAAGATGAAAAATAACATTATAGATAATTAACTCTCCTCCCCTAAGTTTACAGATAAAGCCTCTGACTGGGGAGACTCTTACTCAGCAGGGATAAGGAGATGTTTTAAGAGAGTCACCCAACAGGGAGCGGCTCTTCATCCTGGGCGACGCCACCACTGTTTCACACAACTTTATTCAAACAGTTACTATGAGCAAAGGCTCTCCACTGGCCGAAATATTTGCTCCCATCTTCTCCAAAGGTTTACGTGTTATTTCAGAAAACATATGATAATTTTCAATTTACGTAGTTTTTAACCTATTTCTTTATTCTTATTTATTTAAACATTTTTGTTTACTTATTTTCCTCTTTTTTTTTGCCTGTTGCTTGAGGCTGCCGATTGCTTGGATTTTGGATACCAGGAGCTTTATTGTACTCTTAAAAAAATGTTTTTTCCTCTTCCAAAATTCATCCCTCACTGAATGACTGCCAATTTATTTTATGCAGATTAAAGTCCTATTATTGAGTCACCTTTGCATCCCCGATTTCCCCATTGTCACTGGAGGCCCAGAAACACTTTTCCCCACTATCCCCACCTCTTACCACTTCTTAATTCCAACCAGATGGATTTTTGATTATTTTCACCCTTCATCCACCCGTTCCCCTTTGCCTGCCGCTCTTAAACATCAAACGTCTTGGGAGAAGAGTCATATAGCATAGAATAAGTCCCTCATTCAATCTGCCCCAACTCTTGAGCACCCATTAACACTAATCTCAATATACTCTTGCATCCCCCTCACACTCCAACCCACCCCTCATTACACACATGCACACTAGGGGGCCATTTACGGTGGCCAATGTACCTACAAACCAGCGTGCCTTTGGGATGTTGGAGAAATCTGAGGACAAGGGGGAAATGTGCAAACAATACACAGAAGTCATCCACAGTCAGAATCAAATGGACAGCACCCAAAATCAGGGTTAAGCCCAGGTCGCTGGTATCATTACCTACTGCATCACTATGCCATCCCCTATCCATGAACCTTAAGTCTGCTCCTGGATAATCAACCTCCAGCCTTGGTTACCCTGATGACACGTCTCTGCAACAGCAATTAAATTGTATCCATTTACATCTATTGATATTAGCTGAAGGCAAGGATGAAAGAACTTATTACACGATCATTACTGAAGAGAAGCAATTAAACTAAATGCTGAACTGCGCGAGTAGTATTCAATGAATCAATTACAAATTGTTTTTAGAAAACTTTTCTTGATTAATGCAAACCTTTACAATTGTGCAAAAACCCAGACAAAAGTAAATCAATGAAGATTCTGCTCAATCTATTTAATAATAGTTCTAATATTGTGGTGGAACTGGATACTGCAGGCATGACCTTGATGGGCTGGGCAGGCTGGCCCGCCTTCTGTACTTGTAGCTCCTCCCCGTAAGATCCCCGAATAAAAGCTGAGAGCCCTGGTCTCCTCCCTCATACCTGCCTTGGACATGAACCAGCAGCATGTAGAGGCATGCCAAGGTTTTCTAATTAATAAAGCCTTTGACCATTTGCTTCGTGTCTGTGGGCAGATATAGATCGCACCACAAATATATTTTCTGCCGAAAGGTCATTGACTAACCTGACACAGTGACGAGAAAATCTTTCAATTGACCTGCTAAATGTTATCTATCTTTGAACTATGATTGGATCACTATTCATCTCAGGTTAGAATAAAAATAGAAAATGCTGGGAACTTAGATAGCTTTTGTTCTGACTTGAATATTAAGGACAATTCTCCTTCCAAAAATGCTACCTGACCAGCCGAGCTTTTCCTGTTTTAAATTTGACTTTCAGCATTGCTTCTTGATCCCGTATGAAGACTACTTGAATTGTCTCCTGTGCTGAAGTTAAATATATAATGTTGTTCCTTTTGGCATTCCAGCCTTTTTTTTAAATTAACCTGTTGGAGTGATGATTGGGCCATCTAGTCATCTAGCTTAGTGGCCACAAAGGCACTGATTTGATGCTTAACATTTACAAGTGACTATCCCCCCCAACTGTATTTTTTTTAAATGGCAATACCCCGATGTTGTTTTCAGAGGTGATAATAACAAGTCGCGTCCACCTCAAGCTCCCCGAGGTGAAGTTTTGCTCTGGTTCCACTGTCCAGATGGGCGGTAGCTTAACAGCAACACCTGCAGTATCCACACGGTCCAAAAGCTCGTCTTGGACCCGTCAGGCATCACCATTTGTAGCCACTGAAAATGTAGTGGTGGCTGATGAGTAAGGAGACACACAGTTTCAGGTAAATCAGAACTCGTTTACTCGAGTTGCGTGCGTATTCTTCTAAAACACTGAATCCCACGCGCCACGTCCTGTACCTGTTCGCTGGACTTCTGGGAGTTGTAGTCTATCTATAAGCGCCGCTACACGTGCTTCAAATAGGCTTCAGTTACTGAGCAAACCCACTTAATGAACTCCTGAAGCGAAGACTGCCTTTTACTTTCTATGGAGGTTGTGTGACCTGCTGAGTTTCTCCAGCACATCTCACGTAAGACTTGGTTTCTTTATGGAATAGCTTATTTTTTGTTTTCCATCAATAAATGAGGCGATAACATCATTGACTGTTACAGGGTGTATCAACATCTCACAGCAATCTACATACATGTGGTCTTTTTATCCCTTCCCATTCCCACCTACCCCCCCAAAAAAGAGAAAATGAAAAGGGGAAAAAAGGAGAGAAAAAAGAAAGAGGCTGGATGTGGCGTCGGCACATCCAATAAGTGTCCATAGAGCCACCCCCTGATATAATTACTTTTATTAATCCATCTATTGGTAGATCACCAAGTCTTTTTGTCAGGGTTTGGCTACAGCCATGCTCCCGTGTTCTCTGGATATGGCTGCCATATTTTAACAAAGGTGCTGTGTCGGTTTCTAAGATTTATACGTATTTTTTTCCCGTGGGAATACAGCCAAGCATCTCGGTTATCCACTTACTGATAAGAAGAGGGGAGTCAGACTTCCAGGTCATTACCAGTATTTTTTTTTGCTATGGGCAAAGCAATAAGTACGGGAAGGCTACCTTGGTTATTCTGGTTAGTGTGTCGGCCAAACCCTGACAAAATGGGGACCAGGTTCCCTGCTCCACTCCACACTGTCTCCGGCTCCTCTGGTTTTGCCTGGTGAATCTTCTGGGGTGTGAGGTAGAGCTGGCGCAGAATGTTATATTGGACCAGTCTGTATCTAGAATTAATAACTATTGTCACACTGTCTCTACACCAGTCCGACCAACATTTCTCGTCAATTGTGATGCCCAGGACTGACTCCCATCGCTCTCTCTTGATCTGTGTAGCCCCTGCTTGGGGCTTTCACCTTGGAATACCGAATACATTCTTGAAATAAGTTTGGGTGCGTTTCCCAGTCGAAGCATCCCTTCAACCTCACTGGGTGTAATGTAAGCCTTGGTTTCTTCAGCTGCCTTGAGATTAAAGCATCTGGATTTCATGTTCTGCACTTAGGTTCAAAGGTAGTCAGTTTTACAACTGTTTTACACTTGTATCATTAAAAGAATTAGCATTCTCTCATTCTTGCTAATATCCATCTGTTCAACTAACGTGTTACATCACAGAAAAGTCTTCAGTTCCCTTTCAACGCGACACCACGTTAAAGGATGTAAACTGATTACTGAGAGTGCAGGCTGTATAATCCCAAGTCGTTAACAGATATTCAAGCCTCCAAATGTAGCATCTTCTCTTGTGAAAAGGAGAGCAAATAAATTTTTAATCAAGTGTCTTCCTTGTTCTGATCTGCTTGTGAGAATTGTTCAGTACCATCAGCAAACTCTCAATGCTCCACAGTTCTTTGCATTGTTTTACAAAATTGCCTTTGGGTGAGCACTGCACCTATTGCAGTGTCAGTCATCCGGGCACTGTCTGCCAGGAGTTTGTCCATTCTCCCCGTATCAGCGTGGGTTTCCCTCCAGGTGCTCGGGTTTCCTCCTACCCTTCAAAATGCACGGGGGTTGGAGGTCAGTTGGGAGTAAATGACCAGCATGGGCCGGAAGGACCTGTTACCACTTTGTATGTCTAAATTAAAACAAAAAGACCGCAGTTTTTCCCTGCTTCCAGTTATGTAGCAGAGCATGATCAAACCACCTCGGAAAACTGCCTTGCATTGTGCAGGAGCCTCCTCCCTTCAACAGAGGAGGCCAGAGTTACTGGGCCCACCATCTGCAAGTAGTTGTGGGACTGCTAACCACTTGAGGCAGTGGAGCATCTTCCTTCATGGGCACAGGTGAAATCTCCACCCTGACGCCATCCGCATCAGATATCTGGACAGGGGAAAGGAAAACTGGATGGAAACTGACAGTGAATAGGGCTAGCTCAAAAGTGACCGGTGGTTGTGGTGCCGAACTGGAGGAGTTAAAGGTTCCTTCTGGGGCTCAGGGGAGTACCGGGTCAATGCGCCAGCAAACCTGGGTTCAAATCCAGCGCTAAGGAGTTTCCTCCCACCCTTCAAAATGTAACAGGAATGTAGGCTAATTGAGCAGCATTGGCTTGTGGACTGGAAGGAAGGGCCTTTTTAACGATTATGCAGTCGTGATGGCGACTAGCATCAAATCAGACAAAGCAGAATGCAGGTGAGCCACCTGGTGTAATAACGTACCATCAAAAGTAGATCTAAGTTTAAAATTTAATCTTAAAAAGCTTTTCCAGCAGGCATCTCAATGAGGCCCTAAAATTCATTTTCCAATTGACCTATCTGATGCCTACTCCAGTCTCCATGAAATAGGCGTTGGGAAGGCAGAGTGCTCGGTGGGAACAAGTCACAGTATTTACTTTAATTGCCCCTCCCCAGATTGGAATTCCATGGTTCTTAAAGGACAATGATCCTCCGTGAGCCTTAAAGGGTTCAGGTCTGAAATGGTCAAATATTCAGGCGCCTTGAGGAAGGGCTCAGGTTCAAAATTTTTAATTTAAATTGAGGCCTACAGCACATTAACAAACTATTTCAGCCCGTGCCGCCCAATCACACCTAATTAACCTACAACTCCCGGTATGTTTTCGAAGGGTGGGAGGAAACCGGAGCACCTGGAGGAAACCCATGCAGACACAGGGAGAACTGTTGGAATCTAGGGGCTAAAATATCACGGAATAGAGGACTATATAACAATTTTAATATTTACTTCATGGTTAAGGGAAAAGTATAAGGTAATTAAGTGGCAATCACAGCATGGAGCAAAGTTGGCTGAGTACAGTAGGGGCAGAATTGTCTGCTTCCAAAAAACAAGGGAGAGGAAATGGATGAAACGATTTAGGAGGAATGCTCAACTGAAGGAGGTGTTGAGTAGCGCAGGAGACACAGGGCAGACCAGAACAAAGAATATCCTGTAAGAAACAAAGGGAATGGAAAAGCCAGTCTAGGAAGAAGATTAAGGTATGAGGAGGTGTTAAGGAGAACAGAAGACATTGGCCAGACAGGAACAGAACGATGATTGGAAATATCTGGGGCAGGAATTGATTTCTGGTCAAATCTGAAGGATTTAAGATAAGATGTCTACACCCGAGATAAACTGTAGAATAAGGAAATTGCTGGGGATATACTTTATGTAAAAATCTAGCATAGGAAGCCAACTTTTGTTCTGTATGATAAATTATAGCTATATAAACTGAGCAGACTGGACAACAGGGGTCAGTCTTGGGGAATAGCTCACTGTGCAGGTGACCTATGAACTAACGACTGACACAGAGCTCTGTTAAGTTTTATTCTTGTGCTTTGCTACATACTGTGGCTGCCCCTTACTTACATTACTCTTTCCCTTCACCATGAGATAAATATTAAATTGTTACATAGTACTGGATTCATGTATACAAAATGATAGTACATAAGCATATATTCTACATATTTTCTATGATTAATTAACCCCTATATTCCAACACTCCCTCAGCCTTTTTATTCAGATGCCTGCCTGCTTTTTCGCTCATCTCTTGAAGGATTCAGGCCCGTAAAATTTTCGATTATATATCTTTGCCTCCTATGGATACTGCATGACCTGCCAAGTTCCTCCGGTAGAGTACGGCTCCGATTATCTAAAATTGACGGGGCCAGCCCTTTTCAGATAAATGGTTTTTTTTTCAGAGAACCGGTCATTTTTTTAAACAAAAGCCCCAATAACAACAGCAAATCACTTGTAACAGCGTTTATACAGCAATAAACAAAGAAAGGCTTCTTAAGCATTAAAATAAAGTTTCATTCTCAGCCATCGCCGATCACCCACACTTCCCCACCGAGGTCCTGTTTGTGCCAGGAGCCCTTCGTCCCCGGTCAGTTCAAATCCGAAAAAAATTTTGAATGAATGATTTCAGATATCCTCGTTTATCCAAAACTTTGAAAAGAAATTTAGATAATTGGGGATTTCTGAGAATTCGATTTTAGATTCATTAGAGTTGGACTGTATTTTTTGTGTTTATACGTGAATCTCCAGTGGATTTGTCTCTTTTCACAGTGTTCAGATGGTACTAAATGCTCCGCTGTTTCACATATCTAACCCTGTAGGGTTGAAATTGATTGTGGGTGGAAGCAGCATAACCCCGCCAAGAAATTGCTCAGCTCCATTTAAGGCGTGTTACAGCATCGACACACAGGTCATCAGTGTGATTCAGGCAGAGTATCAGGAATTCGGGTTTCAAAGGGAATCTAGTGCAACAGCCCTAGAGCAAATGGTCTTGAAGAGGATTTTCAACCTGAAGCATTGACCGTTCATTTTCTCCCTCTGATGCTGCTCGACCTGTTGAGTTCCTTCATCAGGTTGTTTCTTCACACCTCCCACACACCGAGAGACGCTCCCTCTCCACTCCACCTCAGTTACGCAAGCTACACAAGCACTCTGGCAACTAGACCCACGCACAAATGATCCTCAGGGATCTCCACTTTCAGATGAAAGCCCATCTCCACAGGAGTTAGGGAGGGGGGGTGTCAGGGGCTGGTGCGGTTGAGAACCACTGGCTTAACAGGAGCAGCGACTAGCATGAGTAGCAGAGCCCATTTATTAGAGGCAAAATTTTAATTTAGACACCCGCCACAGTTATAGGCCCTTCCGGTCCACGAGCCCGTGCCTCCCAAATACATCAATTTACTGACCACTTGAAGGGTGGGAGGAAACCGGAGCACCTCAGACAAGGGAAGAGCATGCAAAGTCCTTACAGACAGCACCAGATTCGAACTCATGTCGCTGGCACCATGATATCATCGAGCTAACCACTATACTAAGTGTGCCACCCAAATTTATTGAAGCATAACAGTTCATGCCCCATGTTGCGTAGGCCGCAGTCATGGCCTTTTCTGCATTGGTGTCTTCTTCCAGCCTTTATCCTTCGATAAAATTTCAGTGACGCATTCAGTGAAGCCCGCACTCCAGCAGAGAAAGCTTATCTTGTGGAAATGCACAACAAACAAATTCATGACTTTTTTCCTCCCTTTGTATGACAGAGTTCATTATTTCTGATTCAGGGTCAGAGATGCTGCCTTCTCCAAAGCAACTTAAAATGGAAGAAGCATTTTTTTTAAACAGTGATGACTTTGGTCTGAGACAATGAAAAAGCTGACCATGTGTGCATTATAGCGCGAATTGGAATTCATTCGAGTCAACAGGTCACAGAACTCAGGATACATCCTGGTGACGATTGCACGCCTGATGGTATTGATTCTATAAACGCTCTGCCTCAAAGCCTTGTTAAATATCACATTTTATTGAATTCCTTTAATTAGTTGAATGAAAGAAACCTGTTGTGTGTCTCAGAAATGAAAATGACCAAAAAATAAACAAGCTGGAAATCTAAAATAGAAGCAGAAAATGATGGAAAATGTCAGCAAGTCAAGCCTCAGAGATGTGGGAAGAGGGACTAGAGTTAATACTTTAGATTGAAGATACCTTTTCGGAGTTGGGTGGTAGTAAAATTATTCGTTTAAAGGCAATTGCCATGTGCAGTACAATTTGGCTGCTGATGTTTGATGGTTATATTTTCTTGGATGGGTAGACTATCTACGTTGCAATAGCGTGGATCTCCCAGTGGCCACCCATTTCAATTCCCCCATCCCCTTGCTGACATGTCTGTCCATGGTTTCATGCACTGCCACACTGAGAGCACCCGCAAACCTCATCTTCCGTCTGGGCGCCCTCCAACCAGATGGTATTAATATCGAATTCTCTGGCTTCTGTTAAAACTTGCACCTCTTCTTCCTCCGTCACTTTCCCCCACTCTGTCTCTCTCTCTCCCCCCCCCCCCCCACCTTTTTCCCTCTGCCTCCCTTCACAGAGCCAAAACCAATTCTCACCTCTCCACATCATATCCAATTAATAACTTTTGTTGCTCAGGACTCCTCACCCAGCCAGCCTTTTCTTTATTCTAATGCCTTCCTGTTCTTATTCCTTGAAAAGGACTCAGGCTTGAAATGTCGGTAATATAGCTTTGGACACTGGACACTGGACACTGCAAGACCAGCTGAGCTCTTCCAGCATTTCTGTGTGTTTTTACAACAATCACAGCATCTGCAGACTTTAGCTCTATATTATCTTGGACACTCCCCCCCCAGAAAGCATTAATTAAGTATGACGCAAGGAAGCTGAGTGGACTTCAAATCTTTTGGGAGCAAGTTTCAAGCTGATCCTGCTTGGGTTTAACTGTATAAGTAATACCTAAGCCATAGGTGCTCTGTGATTAGTGAGGAATTGCTTAAGATGGTATGTGGGTGGAAAGAAAACGTTTAAAAAACACTGTTTTAATCATATGTAAATGACTCGTTATGTCCACGGTTTCATAACTCCAAAGGAAATGGGCCAAAGAAAATATTTTTCAGGCAAAGTATTTCAGTAACAATTGGGTCTAGAGCAGTGATTCTCAACCTTCCCTTCCCACTCACATATCACCTTAAGCAATCCCTTACTAATCACAGAGCACCGATGGGATTAGGGATTACTTAAAGTGGTATGTGAGTGAAATGAAAAAAGTTGAGAACCACTGGTATAAAGTGTCTGTAGGGAGAGGGAAGCTGTCCGCGTCAAACACTGTACTCAATCTGATGAAAGTGCATCCCCAGAGTCATTGAGTAGTGAAGTGAGTTTGAGGATTTGGAACCAGAATCAATGCAGGAACGCGGATGTATTTCTCATATATATAATCTCTCATATAACAATTACAGCACGGAAACAGGCCATTAGGCCCTTCTAGTCCGCACCGAACCAAACACCCCTTTCTAGCCCCACCTCCCTGCACAATGCCCATAACCCTCCATCTTCTTCTCATCCATATACCTGTCCAACCTTTTCTTAAATAATACAATTGACTCCGCCGCCACTATTTCTCCCGGAAGATCATTCCACACGGCTACCACTCTCTGAGTAAAGAAGTTCCCCCTCATGTTACCTCTAAACCTCTGCCCCTTAATTCTTAACTCATGTCCTCTTGTTTTAATCTTTCCTCCTCTTAACGGAAATAGTCTATCCACATCCACTCTGTCTATCCCTTTCATAATCTTAAATACTTCTATCAAATCCCCTCTCAACCTTCTACGCTCCAAAGAATAAAGACCCAATCTGTCCAATCTCTCCCTATACTCTAGATGCTTAAACCCAGGTAACATTCTGGTAAACCTTCTCTGCATTCTCTCCACTCTGTTTATATCCTTCCTATAATTAGGCGACCAGAACTGCACACAGAACTCCAAATTAGGCCGCACCAACGTCTTATACAATCTCAACATCACCTCCCAACTCCTATATTCCATGCAATGATTGATAAAGGCCAGCATACTAAAAGCCTTCTTCACCACCCTATTCACGTGAGTTTCTACCTTCAGGGAACGATGTACCGTTACTCCTAAATCTTTCTGCTCTTCTGTATTCCTCAATGCTCTCCCATTTACCACGTATGTCCTATTCTGATTCTTCTTACCAAAATGAAGCACCTCACACTTATCAGCATTAAATTCCATCTGCCATTTTTCAGCCCACTTTTCTAAGCAGCCCAAATCCCTCTGCAATCCTTGAAAACCTTCTTCATTATCCACTATTCCACCTAGCTTAGTATCGTCTGCATATTTACTAATCCAATTCACCACCCCATCATCTAGATCATTAATGTATATAACGAACAACAATGGGCCCAATACAGATCCTTGAGGCACACCACTGGTCACCGGCCTCCAACCTGACAGACAATTATCCACTACCACTCTCTGGCCTCTCCCTTTCAGCCAATGTTCAATCATTTGACTATCTTAAAATTTATACCTAAAGACTGCACCTTCCTAACTAACCTTCCATGTGGTACCTTATCGAAGGCCTTACTGAAGTCCATATAGACAACATCCACTGCGCTTCCCTCATCCACATTCCTAGTCACCTCTTCAAAAAATTCAATCAGATTGGTCAAACATGACCTTCCTTCCACAAATCCATGTTGAGTGCTCCTGATCAGACCCTGTCTATCCAGATGTTTATAAGTACTATCTCTAAGAATTTTCTCCATTAATTTACCTACCACAGACGTCAAACTTACAGGCCGATAGTTGCCAGGCTTCCTCCTTGAACCCTTTTTAAATAACGGAACCACATGCGCATTGCGCCAATCCTCCGGCACTATCCCCATATCTAATGATATTTCCAAGCCAGGATGAAGGCGAACCTGTTACCATTGGGGTACAATGCATCTACTGCCCTTATCCAACTTTTGTGTGAAAACAAAAACAATCTGCTGGAAGAGCTCAGTGGGCAAAAAACAATGGTCAGTGTTTTGGATTGGAACCCTACATCAAGACTGTTGTCCAAATCAAATTAAAGATCTGCTGCTTGCATTTGATAGATATCCTTCCATCCCCTTCATATTTGTGCCCATCCAAAACCCTCCTAAATATGTCTATTAAATCTACTTCCATCACTACTGCCACCATCCCATTCCAAGCACCTACCTATTTGACGGACACATCTCCATTAAACGCCCTCCCTTTCACAAGGTTTTCTGATGTGTGACAGTTTTACCCTGGGGATAAGATTCTGACCGCCCTTCGTATCAATGCCTCCTGTGGTTTTATAAACCTCAATTAAGTCTCCCCTCAGCCTCTGATACTCAAGAGCAAAGAAAAACAAAATTTGTCCAATCTCTCCCTATCACTCGTACCTTCTAAACCAGGCAACATCCTGGTAAACCCTTTCCAAAGCTTCCAGAATTGCACAAAGTATTCCAAAATTTTATAGAGCTGCAATATGACCTCTTTACTTTTATACTTAATGTTCCACCCAATGAAGCCAAGCCTGCCATAAGCCTTCTTTACCATTAATCAACATCAGCGGCCACATTCAAGAAACATGGACCTGAACCCTACCCCAGCTCCCTCTGCACATCATTGCGTTCAAGAGTCTTTAGAACATTACAGCACAGAAAAGGGCCTCCTTGTATCAAACCATCTTTTTTGCATAGTCCCACTGACCTGCACCCAGTCCATAGCCCTCCATACCTCTCCCATCCATGTACCAATCCAAATTCCTCTTAAATGTCCTGCCATTAACTGTTTACATTCCCCATACATTTGACCTCGCACTTGCCCAGAATAAACTCAATCTACCATTTTCCTGCCCATATCTGTAACTGATCTAGGGTCTGATAAACCTCAACATTATCCACAACTCCACCAATCTTTGTATCATCTACAAACTAGGGGGAGCTAGATACTGCTCATGGCGACTCTTCATTTACCTTACAGCAGGCAAAAGTTAAAGCGCGTTACATTTTTAATGCATTATTACATGATTAAAAAAGGAGCCCTGAATTCTTGGAGGTTAGCGCTGTTACAGCTAGTGATCAGGACCAGGGTTCAAATCCAGCTCTCTCTGTAAGGAGTTTGCATGTTCTTCATGCACTTTCATGCATGTCCCCAAGGGGCTCCGCTTTCCTCCCACCATTTTAAATGTACCGGAGGGTTGTAGGATAATAGCGTGTACTTGGCCGGCACTGGCTCGTGCGCCAAAATGCCCTGTAAAAGAAAAACCCACGCACTAACTTTTTCACCCAAATTATTTATTCCTTTCACAAACAACAGGGGTTCCAACACCAATCAATAATGGTTTATTTAACATAGAATTAAGGTTTTTTAATGACCTTTCAGAGTAGATGTTCACACACAACTGACCAAAACTCAAAATCTCCAATCTCTTACGCGATTTTACACTGAATACCAGAAGTGCGGACTTACAAATACATGCCACTCATTGACCTATTTTTGCGGACCGCCTGCAGTTCAGTTTAGACTGCAGGCAGTCCGCAAAAATGTTGAGGGGTGCCGCAGGAAAAATTTCGGAAAAGGAATGAGTCGCTCATTTCCACTCCGAACTCCGTTGCACAGCCTGCGTGTGGCGAATTTTGTGAAAATTTCCCCTTATGCAGCGGCTGTGAAAAAACCATAAATGGTAAACTGGCCCCCAGCATGAATAACAGCCTTCCACCTCTATCCCGTGTCTTCGATGGGCTGACTATTTAAGATTATTTTTAATAAAACAGAAAATGTGATATTACATGAAATTTCCTTTAGTCTACCATAAGGCTGAAAACGATTTGCTATGAGCAAAAATTGTCCAGTGCTCCTTACCAGAGAAAAGAGAGATCCCCCCGCCCCCTGTGTCCATGGCTTAATCTCCAGTGCTCCCGCAGCCACACAACCTTCTGTCTAAACCATCAGCAACCCGAACTCCAGATGCGCACCGCAGCGCCCTCGGGACGCTCTTGCATTCCGTTCCGATGCTTGATACCCCTTCAGCCAGTCTTGACCCAATCTCCAGCAGTTCGCAGTCTAGTGCGAGTTCTTTGATCACAGGCACCAGTAGCTCGTAGCCTGTGTGGATTCCTTGCTTCGAGTCACCAGTAGTTCCCCCGCCTGTGTGCTCTTGAGCCTCAGAGCCCCTCACTGTCCCGCCTCCGTGGACACTGTCTCGTGGGTCATCTCCTCTGCTTCACCTTCTCACCCGTTTTCTGGTGCCCTGTGCCAGCCCTCTGCTTCTCAGGAGTCTGCAACTCCTTGTGGCTGCTGCCGATCATACGCGCCACCATATAGCGCCAGATGCCACGGTCGCGGGATTCAAAAATGAACCACCGTCGGCTCTTTAAAGCTTGTATGGAGCCAGTCGGACCCCACAGGTTAGCACCAAGATTTTGCTCTCCTCAGGACTGCACCAGCGGCAGCACTACCGTTACAGCAGTTCCCGCAGCCATTTTGTCCATACACTTATGCAAATCGGCCTTTCCAAATTGCCCAGAGGTGACTGAGTACCCAGAGACAACAGAGCAGTTCACAAAATGGATGCTTACACAGATCATGGCCTACTACCTGAAGCTCTGTGTGCGCCGGGCAGTTGGGACAACACCGTTGGCATCATTAGAATTTCAAAATATGCTTCATTTTAAATTCTGGATTAAACTAAATGGACCTGCACCCAAGGTTGGCTATCCCATTGAGTCTGTTCCTTCCAGGTTGGGTGTAACTACTGCACTAGGATAAAAGGATAGACTGAAGTGAAAAGCTCAAAGATTTGGCAGTGTTTCAACATAGTGCTTGCCATTATAATAGCTCCCAGAAAGATACAAAGCATAACACTGGATTCCAGTGTTAGCAAATCAGTTCAAAGGTCTCTAAACACAGGATGAGCTTGGGACATAACACAAAGGAAGTCAGGAAGAAGCCTTTACAGGAACATGGAATAAATGAAGGCAGAAAGGATGTTGATATATATTGTCGATGTCAAATTCCCAGTGATCACTGGGGGAGTCAGAGGTGGAGAGGGTGAGTAAATTTAAGTTCTTGGGAGTCACCATCTTGGATGATCTTTCCTGGACCCAACACACTTATGGTGTTGTGAAGAAAGCACGTCTGCGCCTCTACTTCCTCAGTAGTTTGCCGAGGTTTGGTACAACATCGGAAACCCTGGCAAATTTCTATAGATGTGTGGTGGAAATTGCGCCGACTGGCTGCATCACAGCTGGCATGGGGACACCAATTACCCCTGAGCTTAAAGCCCTGCAAAAGGTAGTGGAACAGCCCAGGGCATCACAGGAAAAACCCTCCCCCTTCCATCGAGAACATCTACAGGGATCACTGCCGTCGGAGAACAGCAGCAATCATCAAGGATCCAAACCACCCAGCACACGCTCTGCTCTCACTGCTACCATCAGGAAAGAGGTACAGACAAGACTCAAGCCACCAGGTTCAGGATCAGCTGCTACCCTGCCACCATCACACTCCTCAACATAAACTAAATCAGGAAGCCATTTAAAGTATCTTAGCTTTTTTTTCTCTCTTTATATATTGCAATTTACATTTTTATATTTGTTTATATGTGTACACTGTGTAGTTTTTTTTTCACTACTTTCCTGGCCTGCAGGGAAAAGAATCTCGGGGTTATATGTGATGTCATGTCAATAAATCTGACAATAAATCTGAATTCTGATCACTTTCACCATGACAGACACTAGAAACAACTGGACTTACTATTACCTAATCTGTATGGAAACAAGAACATCTGCAGATGATGGTGTCTCATGCAGATTACACAATTGCCAGAGAAACTCAGCAGGTCTTGCAGCTGCCAGAGAAAACAAAAGGCAGTTGTTCTGTGGTTGAGACCTTCATTGGGACTTATTGAATGCACTTAAAAAGGAGGCAGATAGATTTTCTGCACAGAAAGGGAACCAGAGAACTTGGAGAGGGAATAAAAAAAAGCATGAACAAAATATGGGCAGGTGCCCGAGCCAAATGATGAAGGGCTCAAGCCTGAAACGTCAGGTTACATATCTGATAGGCTCTATCAATAACCACCAAGTTGAGAGCAGGGGAATGATAGGCTTTAATAAACACAAAACTTTGGCTGGCCTGAATCCAGGTACAGGAATGCTGGAAGGAGGAAGGGAGGTTGACCTTTATGGCCAGGTCATGGGAGGATCATAGGAGATGAGTCACTAGTGGGCGGGCCAGCCTCATACATACAACAGCACACAGATAGGGAATAATGTACAAGGAGGAAACATATCACTACAATATCTTTACATAAAATGCAGTGTTTGACCTGCTGAGTTTCTCCAGAATTTTGTTTTCATTCGAAATATAGATACCTGAAGTCATATACAGTAAAATCCCTTTCATCTGGAATTCAAGCAACCAACTATCTTGAGCAACTGGCAGAAAAACTGAGGAAAATAAATAGGAAAGAAATATGAAAAAGTTTAAAATCAGTGCCCCCTAGTGGCTAGTTGGCCATCATGCAAACTCAAGCAACCAGAAAATTCACTTAACCAACATCTACTAATTGGCATAGATGCCAAAGAGTGGGGATTTATATATCCAGGTCCTCCTTCATTGCCACTCATTGACGGTGAACCCTCCCAAATGAAATGGGGGAGTAAATACCTTCACCATAAGGACTGCAGCAGTTCAAGATGACAGCAGAGGGACCACCTTCTTACAGCCAATTATCGATGCCAATAAATGCTGGCCTTGACATGGATGCTCAGTAAAATTAATAAATAAAATTAATAGCAACAAAATTAAAATAGGATGACATTTTGTGAAGACCAGAATTACTGTGGCGTGGAAATTATTTGAACTGAATGCACTTCCAAATGGATCTTTCTGTAATTTCCACAGATATTGCAAGAAGAGTGACCCAGTAAAAGGAGCAAATTTTTCCAAATCATGAGAATGAATGCAATTTATTTTCACATCAGCCATTATTGAACGCTAATGCAGGTCAATACAGTCTGCTCAAACTCTTCACAATCGGAATGATACAGTGGCTTCTTCAGCGTGCTGTTATAACTCTTTAGGCTACTGAATATCACGGTCTGGTATGGGGACACTAATGCCCCCAAGCATAAATACCTGCAAAATGTAGTGGGCACAGCCCAGGACATCATAGGCAAAACCCTCCCCACCATCATTTATACCAGTGGTTCTCAACCTTTTGCTTTCCACTCACATACCACTTGAAGTAATCCCTATGCCATCGGTGGTCTGTGATGAGTAAGGGATTGCTTCAGGTGGTATGTGAGTGGGGAGGTTGAGAACCACTGCTCTAGACCCAATTGTTACTGAAATATTTTGCTTGAGAAAAATTGCCATTGGCCCATTTCCTTTGGAGTTATGAAACTGTGCAATGCGGGATGATTAAGAGTGGTTTTCAAACTTTTTCTTTCCACCACGTACCCCTAACTCATCACAGAGCATCGGTGGCATAGGGAATACTTAAAGTGGTATCTGAGTGGAAAGAAAAAGCTTGAGAACCACTGCTCTACAGGGGAACGCTGCTGTCGGAGAGCAGAAGCAACCATCAAGGATCCACATTACCCAGGCACACGCTTTGTTCTCGCCTCCTCCATCAGGAAAGAGGTCTAGGTGCCCCAAGACTCGCACCACCAGGTTCGGGAACAGTTGCTCCCCCTCCACCATCAGACTCCTCAACAGCAAACAATCAGGGACCCATTTGAGGTCTCTTTTGCACTTTACTGATTCTTTCCTCTCTGCATTGCAATTTGTTTCCATTTCATTATTTGTTTACAAGTATACGTTGAGTCAGTTTGAATTTGCACTGCCAATAAATGGAAATTCTTCCTTGCCTGCAGAAAATAAGCATCTCAGGGTGGTATGTGATGTACTCTGTCAATAAATCAGAAGTAAAGCCAAACAGCCAATGTTATCTCCCTTCCTCCCACCCCAAAACCAAGTTTTAAACTAAAAAGCCCCTGTCTTGCATGGCTGATAGAACCTTGCAAGGATAAATGCCATTTAAATGGTCCAGTTCAATGGAAGATAAAAAGCGGAGCCAGTGCCTCCCCCCAAGTCTCCAAAACCCTAAAGTGGCAAATAAATGAGATTTGTGGCAACAATGGCCATGCACAGAGCAGGAAACAAGTTCAAAACAGAGTTTATGTTTCATTCTACCGCATTTATAGAACTTGGAGAATAGCTGGGCTGCAGCCAACTGCACAGCTCTCTAACCATAGCTTACGTTTGATTATTGATTTTTAAAATCAGAACTCAATGATAAACACAATGCAGAGTGTAATCCCTTCCCTGTCCCCAGGGTTTTAGAAAGTGCATTTTAAGTGTGCACTAGTTGTACATAATCAGCATTTTCCAAAGCCACATTTTAATGGGACGTCGTGCAAATCAGAGCTTTTGTGAAAAGCCAGTGCAATACTAAGAGTAGGATTTGGTAACGTCAACTTACCAATTTATCAAGGAGGTCCCCCTTCCCCCGTCAGCATATGTTCACCGAGCAACACCAATGCTCGCTTCCACACACTGAACAAGTCTCGAAGAAATCAATTCTTTTTTTAAACTGATGGGCAGGGTCCAACGTTTGCTTCAGTACTGTCACTGGTAGCTGCTTGTTTTCCAGTCTTTCGAAATGGAGTGAGAGAGAGAGAGAGAGAGAGAGAGAATCAACCAAACGAACTGCTCTCGAGTCTCCAAAGATTCGCAGCAACAAATGATGTGGAGATTGCTCTCATGTCAAAGTTTATAAGCCAGAAGCTACCACACATGACCCAGCAGCGAGCTGTGGGACGACTCCTGTCCTGCACTGGAAACCTTTGCTGTTCCTTTGGAGAATGAAGTAGTCAAAAGGGCTGGAAAAGCCTGAAAATCTTCTTGCAAATTAAAGGCTACTTCTGAACAGAGTTTTTTTTTTAAAAACCACTCCCACCAATAAAGCAATCTGGCAGATTAGAGTGAAAGAAGGAAAATACTTCTCAAGCATTCAGGACATCACGACAGACCCAAATATAAATCAAGAATTTCACAGGACACTTGGGTAATTTGTGAATCCTTTTGTCTCCTTGGGAAACAGCAGGAAAAATGTCAGGAACTGAGGAGTGCAGACACTGCAAACTTCTTCCCTGCTGCTGGTTTCGAAACAAACCCCTCAGCACCCCCCCCCCCCAAAGGAATTAAAGCAAGACATACTAAAACCTACCAACCAACGGCAGGCATTTTATCGGCTGGCTCTGATGGAATGTTTACTATAGACATAGTGTGTACAACAAGGCTGAAGCATTTGTTTAATCTTTTTAATAGCAGCCAAAGTACACACCCAAACTAAAACAGTACTTTTCACTTGAATTGAGCCGCATTATAACCTACTTCAACATCAACAATCTGCATTTCTGTGGCATCTTTGAAACAACAAGGTCGGGGATGCCACTACTGGGGGGTGGGGGGGGGGGGGGAGTAATATTCACATGACCATACACCTCTGCAGAAACCTGAACTATTGATCTGGGGATGCTCAGTGCGGCTGCTGGGGGTTTAAAATTTAACAAGAACATAGAACATGGAAGAAGCAAGGTATTTAACCCTTGAGCTGATTCTGTTAGTACCACTCATGGGGAGGGAATGCCATGGAATCGCTACCTTCAGGTTGAAGGAATTCCTTCTCATCTCACCCATGAACAATCGACTCCTTATTTTGAGACTCTAACCCAGTGGTTTTCAAACATTTTATTTCCACTCACATCCCACCCTGTGCCATCAGCGCTCTGTGATTAGTAAGGGATTACTTAAGGTGGTATGTGGGTGAGAAAAAAATTGGACCCAGATTTTACTGACATATCTTGCTTGAGAAAAATTGTCACTGGCTCATTTTCCTTTGGATTTACAAAACCATGCACATAACGAGTCAATCAGGTACGATTAAAACAGTGGTTTGCAAACTTTTTCTTTCCATTATGGCATAGGGATTACTTAAGGTGGTATGTGGGTGGAAGGAAAAAATTTGAAACCACTGCTCGAATCTTGGGTTCTAGATACCTTTGGCAGGTGAAACATTGCATCCATTTCTCAAAGCCTATAAGGTTTTTGCTCATTGTATCCGCGAAATATAGTAAGAGAGAATATAAACCAAACTAACTGAGTGATCACTTTATTCTTCGAATCTCTGAAGTACTCAGCTGCTTCCTCTCTGCTAATAGAAATATGGTATCCCAAGTGAGCCTTTACTTCACTATCCTTTGCTAGAGAGATCTGACCCAAGCAGATGTTCCAAGGAAATAAACCAGAACTCCAGCTCTCAGTTCTCATTGTCCTTAAGGAATTAGGACGACTCATGCCTGCATGAATAACAAAATAAACCCTCCCTTATGTATAAAGACATACTTGTTTGAACATTTTGAGATGGTACTGATCTACTGAGCTGTAGATCTGTGTTGAGTAAACAGTGTATAAATAATAAAGGTGTGAAACCTTCAGAGTGCCTCTTCTACCCTTCATGAAAACGAATCTTATGTTATTGCAAACTAGATCTTAAGAGTTCTTCCTGTTCTTCCTGTTTGTTAAACAAAAATACATAAATCTGATCTGTGGACTGTCAGCTGTGTGGTACGACTGCGCAGAGAAATGGATCGGATGTCAATCCACGGGACCAGAAGAGTGGCAGAGAGGATCACTGGAGTTTCCCCCCCCCCCCCCACCCCCCTCTTCCCACCCCATTGATGTGATCTACCGGGATGTGAAGTGAACACACAAAATCATCGAGGACCCCTTCCACTCTGCACCCAGCATCTTTCAGCAAGTCCCGTTGGGAAAGAGATACAGGAGTATCAGAGCCAGCGCTGCCAGGCTGAGGTACAGCCGCAGGCAGTGAGAACGCTGACCGACCAAAGGAACTGCTCACACTGACCATCTCTTGTATTCATGAAACAATATTGATTTATAGATGAATATTTGTTCTGTATGTGCATTGTTTGTCTGTAAGGGTGATATATCTGGTTGTGTGTCTGCATGTTTTGCGCCGAGGACCGGAGAACTTACGGCACACAAAATTTGAAGTATAGTATATCATCTATTTTACCAAAAAGTTCAGATCTATTGTCAGAGTACATATATTACATCACATACAACCCTGAGATTCTTTTTCCTGCAGGAGAGGCAGAATTACCACTTATTTGTAGTGCAAAAAAAATGTACAAGAAGATATGTATAGATGTAAACAAATAAAGAAATGTAAACAAACTGTGCAATATAGAGAGAGAAAAAAACAATATAGTGAGAAAAAATCAATATAATGCCAAAGTAAGTCTCTTACTGAGTTTAATTTGAGGAGTCTGATGGTGGAGGGGTAGCAGCCATTCCTGAACCTGGTGGTGCAAGTCTTGTAGCTCCTATACAGGTGGCTAACCCTTTATCTGGAATTGTCAGGAATGGACACCTGCCATTGTTTGAAACCTTCCGGATTTCGGAGTGGTGGTCCCTTTAAGAAAATGCCTCGCTCCTAGCCCCCGCCATCCGTCTCCCTCCCCCAGCCGTCCGTCAGCCTCCCCCACCCCCGGCCGCCTGTTGATCCCCCCCCACCCCATCTAATTCTCGACATGGCAGCAGGGGTGCAGTTCACCAGAGTGCCGCATCGGCTCGCGGCGACAGCTGAATGTGGGTGCAATGGCCATTTTCCTTACTCATAATCCCCCAATCCCCCACACAGCTGGAACCACTCTGCCAGAGCCAGGGATGCGCAGACCGGTTCCAGCTGCGCAGGGGACAATGGATAAGGAAGTCGCCCATTGATCCCACATTGAGCCAGCCGCTGCCAGCTTCTCTCCCACTGGTTGCTTGGGGCTGAGAGTCACCTATCCACTGAAGGTAAGAGAGGCCACTCACGGGGATGGGGACAATGAGATGGGGGGGGGGGAGGGTCTCCCTCTGAAAACAGAGAATGTTTGCATGACATTTTTAAAACTCAGTTATATTTCATTTAACTTGGTCCCACTCAAACGTCCAGCCTCCAAAATCACTGCAACTTCAAAATCACCGCAACTCAACCTTACTCAACGCCATGCTTGTGTGAACGGCCATTCTGGACGTAAGTATACTAATTCATTATGGGAAATTAACATTACTTATATGTAAAAACTGTATTTGAAAAGCAGATGTCATCTACTGACAAACATGGAGAGGTTTGTAGGTTGCCAGTGTTTGGAATCCTGGATAAAAGGTTAGGCACCTGTACCTCTTTCCTGAGGGTAGCAGTGAGAACAGAGTGTGTGTGCTGAGTGGAGTGGATCCTTAATGATTGATGCACCAGTGCACTACTGCACCACACTCTTCCCCTTTAGGGCACAAACCCTAAGACTCAGTGTTACAATACACCGGCCTTTGTCCACCATCCAAACTTCTTCTTTCTTTCTTCTTCTTCTTCTTTGGCTTGGCTTCGCGGACGAAGATTTATGGAGGGGGTAAAAAAGTCCACGTCAGCTGCAGGCTCGTTTGTGGCTGACCAGTCCGATGCGGGACAGGCAGACACGATTGCAGCGGTTGCAAGGGAAAATTGGTTGGTTGGGGTTGGGTGTTGGGTTTTTCCTCCTTTGCCTTTTGTCAGTGAGGTGGGCTCTGCGGTCTTCTTCAAAGGAGGCTGCTGCCCGCCAAACTGTGAGGCGCCAAGATGCACGGTTTGAGGCGTTATCAGCCCACTGGCGGTGGTCAATGTGGCAGGCACCAAGAGATTTCTTTAGGCAGTCCTTGTACCTTTTCTTTGGTGCACCTCTGTCACGGTGGCCAGTGGAGAGCTCGCCATATAATACGATCTTGGGAAGGCGATGGTCCTCCATTCTGGAGACGTGACCCATCCAGCGCAGCTGGATCTTCAGCAGCGTGGACTCGATGCTGTCGACCTCTGCCATCTCGAGTACCTCGACGTTAGGGGTGTGAGCGCTCCAATGGATGTTGAGGATGGAGCGGAGACAACGCTGGTGGAAGCGTTCTAGGAGCCGTAGGTGGTGCCGGTAGAGGACCCATGATTCGGAGCCAAACAGGAGTGTGGGTATGACAACGGCTCTGTATACGCTTATCTTTGTGAGGTTTTTCAGTTGGTTGTTTTTCCAGACTCTTTTGTGTAGTCTTCCAAAGGCGCTATTTGCCTTGGCGAGTCTGTTGTCTATCTCATTGTCGATCCTTGCATCTGATGAAATGGTGCAGCCGAGATAGGTAAACTGGTTGACCGTTTTGAGTTTTGTGTGCCCGATGGAGATGTGGGGGGGCTGGTAGTCATGGTGGGGAGCTGGCTGATGGAGGACCTCAGTTTTCTTCAGGCTGACTTCCAGGCCAAACATTTTGGCAGTTTCCGCAAAGCAGGACGTCAAAACTGCAGTCAGACGAAGCGAGAGGAAACTTCCAGGCAAACCTCAAAGCAAAGCTCGACGTTGCAACCCGCCTCACGGACCCGTCCCCTGAAACCCTCTGGGATCAGTTGAAGGCTACCATACTGCAATCCACTGAAGAGGTACTGGGCTTCTCCTCCAGGAAAAACAAGGACTGGTTTGACGAAAACAGCCAGGAAATCCAGGAGCTGCTGGCAAAGAAGCGAGCTGCCCACCAGGCTCACCTTACAAAGCCGTCCTGTCCAGAGAAGAAACAAGCCTTCCGTCGCGCATGCAGCCATCTTCAGCGCAAACTCCGGGAGATCCAAAATGAGTGGTGGACTAGCCTCGCCAAACGAACACAGCTCAGCGCGGACATTGGCGACTTCAGGGGTTTCTACGAGGCTCTAAAGGCTGTGTACGGCCCCTCACCCCAAGTCCAAAGCCCGCTGCGCAGCTCAGACGGCAAAGTCCTCCTCAGCGACAAGATCTCCATCCTCAACCGATGGTCAGAACACTTCCAATCTCTTTTCAGTACCAACCGCTCAGTCCAAGATTCCGCCCTGCTCCAGCTCCCTCAACAGCCCCTAAGGCTAGAGCTGGATGAGGTTCCCACCCTGGATGAGACATATAAGGCAATCGAACAACTGAAAAGTGGCAAAGCAGCAGGTATGGATGGAATCCCCCCAGAAGTCTGGAAGGCTGGCGGCAAAACCATCCAAACTAATGCTAATGGAATTGATGTTTGAATCTGACCATCACCGAATGGGCTGCACTTGGTTCCACAAGCCTCCTTCTCAAGGGTTCATCATGTATGGAGTGCACACAATGGCTCTGGTACTTAAGGCGCAACAGAAGAAGATATGTGAGAGAGAGAGTAGTGGTGGGGGGTGGGGGGGGGGAAGGGATGGGGTAGGTGGATGAAGGAGACATAAATGGGAAGAATGAGGTATAGGAGGGGAAAAAGAAAGCTCTAGGACAGTGTGATAGTACAGATTCTATCACCAATGTGCATATGTATAGATTGTAGTGTAGGATGACTGTGATTGGCTGAGAGCGTAGCCATGCCTACTGGCAGGTCTTAAAGGGTTGCTCCTAGCCAGACCAGGTCATTCTGGACTGGTCAACCTACATGAGATACGCTCCAGTCTTCTAGTTAATAAAAGCCTTGGTTTGGATCAACAAGCCTTTGATTCTTTCAACGCATTCTACAGACAGTGGTTCTCAACCTTCTCTTTCCACTCACATACCACCTTAAGTAGACCCTTACTAACTACATAGCACCCGTACCATAGGTTCTCTATGGTGTGTAAGGGATTACTTAAGGTGGTATGAGAGTGGGAAAAAAAAGGCTGAGAACTCCTGATCTAGGATACATGCTATCTTCCACTTGGTCAAATCCACTTCTTTCCTTTTCCAACTTCTTGTCCTTACTCCCACTCCTGACTACACCCCTCCCACTCTCTTATTTCCTATTCTGTCCCTCTCAATCTCTCCACCTTTTTTGTTCTCTTCTTCATTTTTCTCCTCTCTATCCATTCTTCTCTCCTTTCTTCCCTTCCACCGTCTATCTCCCTCTTAAACTCGGAATGATCGTGAGCCGGTCCCTTGGCTCCCTCCTCCTTTTCTTATTGAGGAACATCTGATCCAGAAGGAAAAAAAAGGAGACTGCCATTGTGTAAGTCTTGCAGCGGGGGGAGGATTTCAAACATGGGCAATGTGGTTGACCACCAGTGGTGGTCTGAAGAAAGCCAGGACTGCACAAAAGGCCAGAGAAAGAGGGCGGCAAGGAACTGAACGCTATTGGACTGAAGGAGGATACTGAGAGGGGACAAGCTCACAGAGGCACATGAAGATCTTGTGAGTTTTAAACTACACTAAAAATTTTTACGGCAAACAGTTCTCTGAGAACGTTAAGAAAAGTCATTTCCATTGGACGATAAAAAACTTCTTGTTTAACAGCATAATTATAATTATAAGTATAGTTGACACACATTTCAATTTTTTAACCACATAATGTATCGCATAATATTGATTTTCTTCATGTTGTTTTAATGTTACAGCACAGGCGTATACAGAGCCGTTGTCATACCCACACTCCTGTTCGGCTCCGAATCATGGGTCCTCTACCGGCATCACCTACGGCTCCTAGAACGCTTCCACCAGCGTTGTCTCTGCTCCATCCTCAACATTCATTGGAGCGACTTCATCTCCAACATCGAAGTACTCGAGATGGCAGAGGCCGACAGCATCGAATCCACACTGCTGAAGATCAAACTGCGCTGGGTGGGTCACGTCTCCAGAATGGAGGACCATTACCTTCCAAAGATCGTGTTATATGGCGAGCTCTCCACTGGCCACCAAGAGAGAGGTACACCAAAGAAGAGGTACAAGAACTGCCTAAAGAAAGCTCTTGGTGCCTGCCACATTGACCACCGCCAGTAGGCTGATATCACCTCAAACCGTGCATCTTGGCGCCTCACAGTTCGGCGGGCAGCAACCTCCTTTGAAGAAGACCGCAGAGTCCACCTCACTGACAAAAGACAAAGGAGGAAAAACCCAACACCCAACCCCAACCAACCAATTTTCCCTTGCAACCGTGTCTGCCTGTCCCGCATCGGTCTTGTCAGCCACAAACGAGCCTGCAGCTGACATGGACATTACCCCTCCATAAATCTTCGTCCGCGAAGCCAAGCCAAAGAAAAAAAAACAGCAAAGGGTGGATCATTCTTTGCAGATTTCATAAATTGGTCAACGACCTGTCCTTTGTCCTGACATTTCTTTTATATTTTAATTTTGCTCCAATCTGTCTTTGCTTTTTGGGTGGGTTAGAAGCAACCCGCAGGCGTTTGAAAGCACTTGCAACAAGCCAGGCTCATAAAGGGTTGACACACAGACTGCATGACTGAGCTGAAAATGTCATGACCAGACCCCAAAATGTGGCTACATCTTAATTTCTCTCTATATTGGCAGTAATGTCCACAACGAGCAAAAGAATAAAATTTAAGTATTTAAGGTTGTTTACTTGTCACCCAGCACAGTGAGAAAGGTTCCTCTGCAAGCAAACTGATAGGTTGCCTTCATCATTCCTGCCGCTGGGTAAAGAGCACAAATACAGAATAGAGAATTGCAAGGGAAAAAAAAGATCAGTAGCACCAAGAGCAGTGTGATTGCACTTTTTGTGGGGTTCATTCAAGAGCCTGATGGTTGCAGGAAAGGACGACTCTTTAAACCAATTGATTTGTACTTTCCCACTGTTAAGCTTTCTTTTCCATGGGAGGAAGGAGAACAGAGGGTGTCCAGGGTGTGATGAGCCCTTTAGTATGATGGCTTACTTTCAAACCAAACAAGACACTGAGCAAAATAAGGAGATCCAGTTAAAAAAAATCAGTGTCCGGCACCTATGGGGATTGGTAGATGTCAGATAAACGAGCTTTCCGGCTGCTTGAGACTGGGTGGTGCATGAATGGAGAACTAACAACGAGGTGTGTCAATTTTAAATTTCTGTATTTTTTACCCATTTATTTTCTGCAAATTTATTTTTTGCCGGTTGCTTGAGGTTGCTGGTTTACTTGAATTCAGGATAATAGGGATTTGACTGTATTTAAAACTGATACAGCCTCATTGTCATCAATCCGAAAAACAAAATCAAAACACCTGCAATGAAGTGCTTCAAACCTTCATTCAGCATCTCTGACTAGCTCAGTTATGGAGTATAATTGGAGGATTGTAAAGAACTGATGGTTACAAGATGAGAGGAGGGTGAAGGGAGGGGCAAACCCAGAGAGTCACCTGACAATTATGAGAATTTTAAACTTTTTAATCAAAGGTTTTCAAGGAGAAGTACTTTCTGAAAACTAAAAGAAAAGTGACTTCCACTGGTGCTCAGCTCTTGATTAACGGTGCAATTACAAACGCAATTAACTTGCAATTTAACTGACAGCTTCTCCACTATAATCAGGAGTTATAGGGCAGGAGCCATTAATACAAACTAGAATCAGCCTTCAAACCATTTTCAAATGAAATCTTAACTTTTTTAATTGGATGTGAAATTATAAAGGCAGGGACAAAAACTGCTCTGTGAAGGAGAAACAGAATCTCACAGTGAGTGGCATTTAGAAGATATGGTTTGGAAAATGACATTGCTGAGACATTTTCAAATCCATTAGCCATATGTAAAGGCAATTGAATTATGTTAATTGCCTGCATCAAGCCAGGTACCAGAAATGTTGAGCTAAGACACATTACTCCGTGAGGAGAGGGTTAGCAAATTTAATTTCTTGGCAGTCACTATCTCGGAGGATCTTTCCTGGCATTGTGAAGAAAACACATCAACACGTCTACTTCCTCAGGAGTTTGCGGAGGTTTGCGGTGACATCGGAAACCCCGGCAAATTTCTACCCATGGAAAGTACGCTGACCGGCTGCATCACGGGCCGGCATGGAGACACCAATACCGCTGAGTGAAAGCCCCGCAGAAGGTAGAAGACACAGCCCAGGACATCACAGGCAAAATCCTCCCCACTATCAGAGAGCAGCGGCAACCATTAAATATCCACACCACCCAGCACATGCTCGGTTCTCAGTGCCACCATCAGGAAAGAGGTGTCGGTACCACAAGACTCACACCACCAGGTTCAGGAACAACTGCTCCCCCTTCACCATCAGACTCCTCAACGACAAACTCAATCAGGGATTTATTTGAGGATTCTTACTTATGCAATTTATTGATTTTTTTTCTCTCTATATTGCAGTTTGTTTAAATTTCTTTGCTTGTTTATATGTGTACATTGTGTACAGTTTTTTTTGCATTGCCAATAAGTAGTAATTCTGCCGCGCCTGGAGGAAAAAGAATCTCAGGGTTGTATACGATGTCATGTATGTACTCAGACAATAAATCTGAAATCAAAAACTATGGCGACAGAAAACTGGGGATAAAAGTGGCTATTTTGCCACACCAAACACAGTCAACGTCACACATGTTCTGGGTTTTCAACTTAGTGTTAGCCCATCAACATAAACTAATCTGGCTCTCTGCAGGTGGCTGAATATTCAGAACTGGTCCCATCTCTACCAAGAGATTTTCCCAGCAGATGTCCCCAACATGCCTGCTTTTCCACAATAAAGACCTCTTCAGTTGACAGCTCTGTCCTCCACATGGCTCATTCTATGTCACAACAATCAGCTCGAAAGATAGGATATATCTATGACCCCAATCAGTGGCCAGTGACCTCAGCAGTGCAAGAGTATTTTTCAGTGAAGCACCTGCCAATAGATCTCCTTGGGTCAACAAACACAGATTTGCCACATGGCATTAAGAACAGAGAGAAAGCAAGGTCAATGGATAGTTGTCCGTTTTGTAAATGCACTAGTCAGTGCTGAATAGATTGATAGACAGGTTTTGCCAGATGCTTACTCACCATTCGGGACATTGGAAAGCATGAATACTTGTTTGTTGGCCAGTCAAAAATGAGGGAGGGCTTCTGTATTACTGTGGTGTGGCTACTGGCGCGACTTAGTGGTGTGGGGGAAACACTATTCAGATTTCGAAAGGGAGGTGCTTTATAGCTGTACATTTGTTTGTAAAAGGACTTGGGAGAAAACTTTTGCAAGGGCAAAATGGCAGAATCAACACATGCACTCTTTTATTTTCTTTAGAATAAGTAGTACGAGGTGTAGAGGGAATTCAAGGAAGAACTTTCTCATCTAGAGGGCAGCTAGAATCTGGAATGTACTGTCTAAGAAAGCAGATACTGTCACATCATTTAGGAAATAGATTGGTAAGCACCTGAATCTCCAAAACATAGAAAGAATCTGGCCTATTGCTGATTCACGCAGATTGCTACTTAATGGAAGTAGGGGGTTGGAGGGAGTGTTTTGGTGTTCCGTGACTCCATAGATCTGAATTTTGCAATCAGCATAATTTTAATGCAGGTATAATCGTGCATAATAAATAAGATGACCAAAGGCATTAAAGAAGATTAACTTTATACCTTTTAAAGGTAATAGAGTGGTAGTATTGGTCTTGATCTTCGGAATTTTTTTCTGTGAATTAACTTTACTCCAGAGATTTGTTTTCACTTACTAACAGGTGAACGCAATCCAAACTGCCAGATTTCAGTTCAAGTGCCGAGAACGTGCATAGACTTGAAAGGGCAGTTGTAAATAAAGCAGGAACTATTGCTAGTTTAAACTGGAAGCTGTGTTGGGAAGCCAGTGAAATACTGGTGTGTGTGATGGTTTCCAGAATCTTTTGAACAAAAGTGGCTTGGGCAATTATAGGATCAACATTCACAAACACATTCCATTCTGATTTAACCTTTCGTAAGTGTGCAAGCCATGGTGAATCCTTTCCCGCAATCCTGCTGCCTTGCTGTCAGAGTTGTTTATATTTCTCTCACTCTGCCCAACAACTCCTCACAAGCTTGTTCCTGATTAATCGTGAACAAGACCTCAAAAGTCCCTGGAAAATAACATGATTGCACAAAACAGTGAATGTGAAGTGTGGTTTCATAATTCAATAAAAACACTGACCTTTCCTGTTCTGTTGATCTATTTTCCTTCTGTTATTGTCTTCCAGTGGTTTCATGTCTTCAAAGTTGCAAAAAATCTATTTCATCCACCTTATAGAAATGCAACTCTCAAAGATCAGTGCAAAATTTAAGTTAATTTTTAACTCACCTGATGCTTAAAGATTCTATTTCCGAGTCAACTAAATTGAAATTGCACATTTTTTTTTAAATTGTCTAAAAGGGGTGGCCAACATTTTAATTTAGATGTACAGCATGGTAACAGGGCATGTCTGTGCCGCCCAATTAACTCCCCCCCCCCCCCCCAGTATGTACTCGTGGGCTGAAATTACCTGTATGACTAAATTAAAAATTAAAAGGATGGCCACGCCTGGTCTAATTAAAAGAGTGCTAGGCACTCTAGAACTTCCGCAGATTTCCCAGTTTAATTCACTCTGAGGGAAGGACGGCCTCCGTTCCTGTCTACAGATGCTGAATGCTTCCAATTTTGGTGCTTTAATTTCAGATTCAGATTCATTGTCTGCGTACGTACATGACGTCACAAACAACCCTGAGATTCTTTCTTTCTCCAGATCTTCAGCATCTGCAGTTTTTTTGCTTTTCTCTACATTTATTCATTTTGAACCATCTCCCAAAGTGACTGACACCCATTTAAGGAACAGTCAAACTGCATCCACTTGCGCAATTAAAGAAACATGACAGGCAAAATGAACTCCCAAAGGCTCTGAAGTGAGAAACGATGATGATCTCCTTTAGCAATCGTATTGGTGAGGAAATTCACCAAGGCGTCAGCAGCAACTTCTTTGCACTTTTTCAAATTACGACCGGAGGATCAAGGGTGGCACAAATGGCGTAGGAGGGCGGCATGGTTGATGTAGCGGTTAGTGCGATGCATTTATAGTGCCATCGATCAGGACCCGTGTTCAAATCCTGCGCTACCTGTAAGGAGGTTGTGCATTCTCCCCATGTCTGCATGGGTTTTCTCCAGGGGCTCCAGTTTCTTCCCACCATTCAAATGGTGCTGGGGTGGGGGGGGTGGGGGGTGTAGTTTAAATGGGTGTAAATGGATTCATGGGCCGAAATGGCCTGTTACGTCTAAATTAAGATTTAAAAAATCCACTTGAGATAGCGAAAGGAAAGTTGGTGCGAAACCTCACCTGACAGGATAACTCATTCACACTCTTGCACTGAATTGCTGGCCAACATTCCTGTGGTGATATGACCACCAGCCTACTGCAGGGGGCGATCTCTGTACCTGCAGGAACATCACCTAAGGGCTGACTCCACCTGACTGGCTGTCAATCAGCCTACCTGAATAGACCCCCCCCCCCCGGGGGGGCTGCCTCCAGTCATCAGCCGACCCGAATATAGACCTGCAAGCCACCGAAGCATGAACTGGTGTTCAGATTTTAGTTGAATAAAGTCTGTTGCGTTTTGTGTTTACTTGGCTGCTACCTCAGCGACCACAATCCCAAAATATTGTTTTAAAAAAAGCTTTGGAGATACTTTACTGTCTTGATCAATATTTATCAATCAAGGGAAATAACTGAAAGATGAATTGACAAATTTCTGTTTGGAGAATCTTGCTGTGCATAAAGTGACTGTCCATTTTGGGGGTATTAGTGTCTGCAAAACAACTTAGGTGTCCGATGGTCATTGAAGACACAAGCCTACCTTTTCATAATTAAATTCACAGCCTTCTGACTAAATTGTGTCATTAAATTAGTAAGATGATCAAATTAGTTGCCTACATGAGTAATCCTGGAAACAGGGGCAATGTGAGGGTCCGCACACCCAATAAACAAGACTGGACAAGGGAGAGCACAAAAGATACTGTTTAATTCTCAAACAGTGAGTGCAAATATCGGTAAAACATGAGAGTCTGCAGATACCATGATTGAAGTAAAAACACAATGCTGGAGAAACACAGCAGGTCAAACAGTGTAACTTATGCAGCAAGGATAAGGATACAAGACCAACGTTTCTGGCTTGAACCCTTCATCAAGGTGTGGACAAAATGTAGGCAGGGGATTGCGGTATCTTGAATATGGGGAAAGATTGAGTAGACTGGAATTTTATTCGTTTGAACGTAGAAGGTTGAAAGGGGATTTGTTAGAGGTATTTAAAATTACGAAGGGAATAGATGTGAATAGGCTCTTTCCCCTGAGGGTAGGGGAGATTGGAACAAGGGATCATAAGGGTTAGGGGGCAAAACTTTAAGAGGATGCTTCTTCACTCAGAGAGTGGTAGCTGAGTGGAATGATCTACCGGAAGAAATCATTGCATCAGGGTCAATTCTGCTACTTAAGAGGAGGCTAGATGAGTACATGGATGATAGGGAGTTGGAAGGTTATGGGCATGGGAGTGGGTAGTTGGAATTAGTGGAGTTTCATGTGGAATAGAAGGGCCTGTTTCCATACTGTAAATTGTTATATGATTATATGGGAGGGCAGGGGAGGAGCACAGTCACACAGGCAGGAGGTAATAGGTGGATGAGGGAGGGCGGGTGCACCAGCAAATAGGGTGGGGGGGGAGGGGATGGCTCTGAGAATGGAGAGGGAAGGGGTGGGGAACTGGAGGATTGAAGATAGAGGGTTGGGCAAGGAAGGAGAACAGGGAGTGAGTGGGCTGGCAGAAACTGGAGAGGTCTACGTTAATGCCACCCGGTTGGAGAGGGCCCAGACAGATTTTTTTAAATACAATTCAGATATCATTGGGTACAAAATTGCAAGCCATGGAACGTGCCATATACAGTCTATGCCAGTTCTTTCTTATGAAGTCAAATTTGCAAGAATAAACTGCTAGCGATACCTCATTTAATCACATTCAATTAGGACTCTGACAGCCCAGGATACGTTGCAAATCCCTTGCCATATTGTTATTTTTTTCAGTCTACTTTTTAACGTGAAATTTCGGAGCTATTCAGGCAACTTTCATCAAATAGTTCTTTCTGAGCCAGACTGAAGAAGGTAGAATCAAGTATTTAGGAGGGCATAATGCTCCTTTAAACTGGCAGCTGGGTACAATCAAATCACACATGGTGTTCTCTGTGGTACCATTAGAGATAAGAGTAGAATCATTGGACCTTTATCTTCTCTTGCTTGTTCATGGGAAGTAATCAAACCTCTTCCTGACTCTTATCGAAGTACAACATAGCTTAATTATAAAGAGCAAGTAACTGCAGTAAAATCTCCATTATCTAGAATTCAAGCAAACGGCAGCCTCAATTTTTTTTTCCAGAAGATAAATGGGTAAAAAAAAAATTGGCGCCCCTGAGCAGTCAGTTCGTCAATCCATGCAACCAGCAATCTCAAGCAACTGGCAAATTCACCCATCCGGCATCTAACAATCCCCCATATGTGCCAGATACTAGGGGTTTTACTACAGTTTACTATGTATAGTTTATATCAAAAGAATAGTTTCAAAAATTAGCTTAATCAGATTTAATGAAGGACCTCGAAATCATAAAGGTTCAGGCTTGTGGGCACAGGGTAATATGTGGGGCAGGGATATGAACTCTGGCATGCTACAATCCAATTTATCCCCAAGATTCGCAGTTTTGTCATTCCTCGTTTGCCACGGAAGTACACATCTATTACAGTTTTGTAGTTAATGCTCAGCTTGCTGGGAGAATGTTGTGGACCAATCTTATAAAGCAGGAGCCTCTAGTCTGAGGTTGTTTGGAAGAGTGCTGAGGGCAGTATCGTACTGGACTGCTGGAGGTATTATGATTGACAGAGATGCTACATCAACAGCGCACCATGTTGAAGAACAGGGGTACTGGCCAATATTTATCCTTCAATCAGCATTACCGTGATTGTCCGGATATTTTCACATCACTATTTCTGTGCAGACAGTGGCCACCCACACTTAATCTAAATATACTCAAAGGGGCGTAAAGAGTGTTAGAGAAATGCTGCTTTTTAATGTTCAAGTTTATTATCATCTGATTGTACACATACAACCTGTCAAAACAGAGTCTTTCCAGACCATGGTGCATGGTCAGGGTCCCTCTAACTGTCTGGACTCTAGTGTGACTCTAGTGTGAAAGAATATATAAACTGGACTCTAGTGTGAAAGAATAAGTTTAAAGAATATGCTTAACAACAGGTTAATAAATTAAGTGAGAAAATACAGTAGCTGCCTGTAAAATGGTGGGAATATAATTGCCTTCTAATAATTGGGCTGAGGCTCAATGGTTAGAGCACTGGTCTTGTTAACCAGGGGTCGTGAGTTCGTCCCTCACTCGGGCCTCATTTCTGTAAGGGGCGCTGGACAAAGTGGCGACTCTCTGTAGACAAAGAATTTTCAAGCATGTTACGTTCTAAATATTGTATTTCCTGATGTACCTTTACGTTTCCAAACATGGCCTTCTCTGTGCCTGTAGTAAGATAGTAACTAACTCCACAAGAATGCAAACAAAGATAAATAAATTAAGAGTAAGGGCACCCTGACGCCATTTCTAGCCATTTGCAGACACCACAGGGGGAACATGTTATTGTAAACACAAAAGGTGTATAAAAATACAATGAACACTCCATATGCTTTGACTTACTGAACACTTTCTTTGTACCCCTTCTCCTGCTAACATTAACAAGGTTAAACAAAGAAACTGTTGTACGCTTAATTGGTTCTGCTGTTTTTCATTGTTTGTTTTATTACAAGGCAGATTGACTTCAACATTGATCCGACTATAACCTTGATCTAATTCTAACAGGGAAATTCCCTTTGTCCTCCTTAAAACTAACTTGTTTAAATCAAACTCTTCCCGAGTTCTGACAAAAGATCTTTGACTTGTGATGTGGATTCTATTTCCTTTCCGACTGATCTTCTGTTTTCATAGTTGTGCTAAGTAAGTTTGCGAGCTCCGCTGGAAAATCAACACACAGTTGGAAATCTGAAATAAAAACAGGAAACCTAAAACGTTAACCATGCTTCTCTTTCCACAGACGCTGGCCGACCGACTGAGTGTTTCAGAAATTTTCAGCTTAAATTTCAGTCCTATTCTCCTGCTCTTTCCCCACAGACCTACAAGTTTTAATCTGTGTAAGGGAAAGTTGCTCACAAGTTTTGGTCTAATTTCTGAATACAAGGTTCCATTGATGTCACGTAAATCTATATTTAGAATGTAACATACATGAAATCCTTTAATTTTTGTCTACTGTAGGGCAGGGTGTTGCCACTTTGTCCAGTCCCCCTCACTGAAACCAACAGCAGCTGGTGTTCCAAGGTGGTCTCCCCTCCAAGTACTGACCAGGCCTGAGCCTGTTTAGCTTCTGAGATCAATTACAGACAAATTTACGCCATTAGGTGCTGTAACCAGAATGGTGGTTCAGTGAACAGTGGGTTAAGCAAGATATGTTGTGAAATAAATGTTATGCCTGGTTGCATTGAAGTGGGATGAGATAATGAGTTGTTATTGTTATTTCCGGCAACAAGGGAGAGGAAGGCAATACAACATGCAGTGACAATTTATGACCGACAGCAGCTGTGGTTTGCCAAAGTAACTCAAAGCAAAGGAAGAGAACGATTTAACATCTCAAGCAGAGATAAAGCTCTGTAAATATATTGGAAATGTTTTCATGATTTAATCCAGAGAAGTGAGTGAGTGAGGCTGGGAACATGGTGGAACTAAGATTACAAAATGTGCCAGCAATTAAGGAAGTGATTAAATTTCCCTTTCCCCACAAAGATAATAACTGGTTTACACTTGGCATTGTTTTTCAGGGTCGAATTGGCTCATAACGCACATGGGTGATTAAACATTGCTCTCGTACCACCGAGGTTCAGTTGGGCAGAAACTGGACTGTTTCGTTGTGGTAAATTTCTAATGAGCAAATTATGGAAACCCTAGAGCAGTAGATCATAGCAGATCTATATTCCTTGTAGTTTAGAAAGTTAGAGGTTTAAAACTGAAGTGTGTTATATGACAGAGTGTATAGATATGTTTTTGGGAGATAAATTAGAAAAGGTTTGTTAGAGTAGGTTACATACAAACACTTTAAAACAGATCTTATGTGAAATACTGGAGCTCTGCCCCATGCTAGATATATCGGCTCCACATCTTTTGCAAGAGCTTTGAAGGGTGCTCAAGAGACTTCACTAATGGATTGTTGTTTGCAAAAGGCAACAGATGAAAGATTTTGTTGGAGCCACAGAATGTCTGGAAGAGAACTTGTTGTTCTAAAAAGGTCATGTGGTTTTGCAGAGAGAGTCAAACAGGCTTTATCTCAGAGAGAGAGAGAGAGAGAGAGAGAGAGAGAGAGAGAGAGAGAGAGAGAGAGAGATATCATTCTACAGTGTTACAGCCAGCAAGAGCAGCTGGGACTGGAACAAGACAAGCTGACAAGCTAGTGGAAAGCCTCATTTTGGAAGACGGCCTGGTCAAAGCCCTTGTGGTTCATGCAAGAGGAGAAGACTGGCTGTCTAATGTTTCACTTGGGATAAGTGAAACAAAAAGGAGCTCTGTAGTGACCTGAAAGAAAGAAGTTATCATCTGGAGAACCCTGAAGGGGAAAGTTTCATCAGCAAGAAATACATCAGTTGTGGATGTCCTGGAACAACAAATCTCTCTCTGAAAACCAACAAGAACCTTCCTGAGTGGTATCCATTTATCTTTCAAGCACCAAAGCCTGGTAAACAGTATAAATGTTAAATTTTGCACACAGTATATGAATTACCTGCAACCAGTGAATTTGCAGGAATGAGAAGTGAGATTGGACTGTGAACCAAAGAACTTTTCTGAACTTACACACACATTACATACATGTGCACTTAGAATGAGAAGGGGATTAATTTAGGTAAAGTAAGTCAATAGTGATAAGTTAAAGTTTGATTCTGATTTCATGTTTAAATATAATTAAAAATAACTTTTTGTTTAAGTAACCATTTGTCTTGGTGAATATCTATTGCTGTTGGGTTTAGGGGTCCTCTGGGCTCGTAACAGTTATAATGTTTCCTTGTGTAGAGCAGTGAATTTCTGGAATTCTCTAGAGGATTGTGGAGGTGAGATTTAAAAAGGAAGAGGATAAATATTTTGGAAGGTCAGGAAAGTGGAAAACTGACACAGAAGAGGGAATGAGGCAAATCGGCCATCATTATATTGAATGATGGGGCAGATGAGGGGTTGAGTCGCTGACTCCTGCTCCTACCGTGCATTTGTCCTCGTGGAAGGGGCCAGCAGTGTATGGTCATCCCTGAAAGCTCACCACACATTCGCAGGAGAACGTTGCTGTGCTCAGCTGCAATCTGTGACTAAGAGATTGAGTGAACAAGCTTTCCTCATTTACTCATTGCCAAAGTGCAGAAAGGCTCACAGAATGATGCAGAAGGCTGTGACGCCACTCAGCCACCTGTATTTGTACAAGCTGATTAAAGGGCATTCAGTTAGTTCTCACTCACATCCTTTCCCTGCAGTTTTCTTCTCCCACCCCATTTCATCTTCAGAGCTAATATTTGAATCTTCATGCGTAATTTGCACAGAGTCAACTCTTACGTAACCTGCAAACGATGACTATCACCTCTTAAAATATTCATTGTAAATCTCTGCCCTCTCCATAATGATCTCTTGACCATTGTGAAGTTTTTAAAAAATTTGTGTTCCCTGAAGCGTTCTAGCCTGCTTCTTCTAGGCATGGATGCATATTTTCTGGCATGGAAGGAAGCCCCTCTGTCCATCTATTCCATGCTCACTCCCAAGGAAATTGCATCAATTTCACTGCAATTCATTCCCCTCATGTGCCCTTCTGTTTCTCCTGCCAGCCGCCAACAGTGGCCGACTAACGCCTTGAGTCACCTGTCTTTGGGATGGGGGAGTGTAGTGAACTGGGAATTCACTACTGGTGCAATGCTTTAAGGACTGTCTCCTCCCCTGACTCTGCCTCCCCCACTTATATCTCGATATAAACTCTGGACCCCCACCAAAACCCCAGTTCAGCCCACAGACCGTGTGCGCCATTCTTATCGAATAAAAGCATGTTGTACCCTCTCTGGCCTTGAGTGCTCTCTGTCACGCTACAGGGAGCCAATCCAGGGTAGCGGTGGAGGGCTGTTGGGGTAGAAGGGAAGGGAGAGAACCCAAGCAGTCTTAAGAAGAATGCACAAACTCCACCCCAACAGCAGTGGGGGTCAGGGTGGCACCAGGGTCACTGGAGTGGTGAGGCACCAGCCTTAACCTCTGTAAAAACACACTGAAATGCTCGAAGAACTCAGTTGGCCTTTCAGCGTCCATACTTTGTCTCTTATGGACGCCGTGAAACCGGCCGAGTCCTCCAGCAGTTCGGTGTGTTTTTACTATATCCACACTTTTGTTTTTCACTCAGCACCACTGTGCATAACAATGGATTCTCACTGGGAAGGAAAGAAACATTTGTGGGCAATCCACAGAGTGAAAGGAAAAGTGAATCCAATAGCAAGCCGTTGGACATCTGAAACTTTCTGGGTGAGCTGAAGTGAAACTGCTATGTGATTGAATTAGAACTCCGCTTTTTAATTTAATTTCCCGAGTATGTCTATTAAGTTTGTTAATTCTTTGAACATTACTAATCAGCTCCAAAACTCCTAACTGCTGCACCCATGTCCATGTGAACAACAAGCTGCTTCTGTGAAACTGCTAATAGAATGTCATTAGCTAAATTATGATGGGAACAGTTCATTAAAGGGAACTAATGGCAAATTACTGGACCAGTTAATCACTGTGTAGATATTTATCAAATATCACTTTGGAATCCTCAGCATAACTTCCCTCCCACCTGACCTGCTGTCATTTATTTATTAACTAATTCATTTAAATTAATCAAATCTATACAGAAACAAGAAAAAAGAACTAAAAGTTATTCATGTAATAATGCATCAAGTAATTGGGAGCAGCTATAATAAAAATCACACAGCAAGTAAGAATAATATTACCATTGGTAACAGAAAGATTGCCTTGATCTTAATTTCTGCATCAAACCAGCATACTGAGAGATGGACCAGAGGTCTTGAAGAGGAAGAGTATCAAGATCCTTGGTGTTTATCATGGTCGAGACCAGCCATTCTCAATGGGGGATCTACGCACCCTGCCTCATTACCATTCCCCTTGCCCTTACCCCATCCCACTCAGGGCCACCACATAGTTATGTTAATTTTAATTTAGACATACTGCACGGTAACGGACCTTTCCAGCCCCAGTGTCCGAGCCGCCCAATTAGACCCAATTGACCTTCACATCCGGCACTTTTTGAACGGTGGGAGGAAACCCAAAGGGAGCCCATGCTGTCAAGGGGAGAACGTACAAACCCCTTACAGACAGCGCCGGATTCGAACCTAGGACTCGGTCACTAGGGCTGCTACACTAACCGTGCCTTGCTTTCTTTCCACCTCGCGTAATTTTTTCTTAATGTTAATTATGTAGTCAGTAGGAAAGAAGTACAGGAGAAACCAAAACTGGACTGCTTCACAGGGAAGGGGGACCATGAAATTTGAGCAGAGTTCTGGGTGTGGGAACATAGCCAAAAACTAGTTGAGAATGAGTGATCTAGACTCTGTTATTGCAATGTATCCTGGTGCTCAACAGCTGGGAAAATTCAGCCAGTTACTCCATTCTAATTGCCTGCCGAAAGCATGTGATAAAAACCACCTTTTTACCTGAGTAAACATATATTTAAGGAACCAGCCACTAGATCCTCATATTATGCAATGAGTACACGCAGCCGTCTGTTCTCTCTTCGCCTTGATTGTGGGCTTAAAGCACAGAAACAAGTTGCAACAAGTTAGATATTCTGACAATAGCAAAACAACCTTTTAGCAACTTCACCCTCAGTGGGCGAGCTGAACATGCAAAACCTCAAGGGCTGAGCTCAACCCTGGATTACAGCTTTCCTGTAAAGACTCGATTAACAATATTGTGAGATATATATGCAACTTGTCCAAAAAAATGTATTCCTCCTCAGATTGAACAGGGCTCTGAGAGAAACGTCACGTGAAGGGGAGGAGTTAATGATGCCTCAGTCACAATGCTTTGGAAATCTGAATGCAACCATTAACCTTTGACCTTTGACCAATGGCATGCTGGGTGATACCAGGCACAATCAGCCTTTGATTCAACAAGAGTTGTGCCCTCAGTGTGGTAAACTGGGCCAAGGTTCTTGTTGGCGTGCTCTGGTGGATCCCTGAAAATGCACAAGAGGCCAAAGTGGGAGGTAGGCAGTGGTCTTGTTCACTTGTTGAGCCAGATGCAGGGGTAAACAAGGCATGGGCCAAGGAGGAACTATAGAACAAGGAGGTTAAAGAGGAGACTCTGTCAGGAACTGAATGGATGATCATGTGGGTTAGCAAAAGGGCATTTGAAAGAGCTCAAGTCTATTCTGCATGAAGAATATGAGATTAACTAGGACACCATTGGAATCACCATGGTGGGATTCTATTTTCAATGTGCATAACTCGGCCTGCGAAATCACAGGCACCAGACTCAACTCCATCGAGGACATCTACACAAGGTGATGTATCTACACGAGACGGAGTCTTAAAAAAGCCACCTCTATCCTGAAAGAGCCTCCCCACCCAGGCCACGCCCTCTTCATTCTGCTACCATCGGGGAAAAGGTACAGGAGCCTAAAGACGAGCCCTCAGCAGCACAAGGACAGCTTCTTGGCAGCTGCCATCAGACTCCTGAATGATCAATGAACCAGACACTGCCTTACTTTTCTATATAGTAATGTTGTAAGATGATTATAATATGAATGTTGCTGCCACAAAATGCCAAATTTCATGACTTGCTCATGACAATAAATTCTGATCATTTCTGGCAAAATATTATTTAAAACTTCCATTAATATAAAACCTTTGGCTTGTAGACTGGAGGGTCATGATTGTCATCTTCACATCCAACATATGGCTCATATACAAACCGATTAACCTCAAATGAGATTACTGGATTAAAAATATTGTGGGGAGAAAGAGCCTTACATGCATTTTTCAAGATTTCATCAACACTCATCCAAAATTAAAATGACCAGCATGGATTTAAAATGCTATCTCCACAGAATCCTCCAAATCCTCTGGAAGGTTAATCGAACCATGATCCTTCGCTGGCTGACATGTCTACCACTGAGGCCCTAAATACAGTCAGTCAGCTCTACTGGGCAGGGCATGCACATGAACAGACTTCTGAAGTTGGCACCTCTGATTGAAACACTGCAGACATCACGATTATAGTTAAAAACACACTGAAATGCTGGAGGAATTCAAGCCGGTCTCGCTGTGTCCGTAGATGGTGAAGATAGACTCCAGGTCTGAGCCCTTCTTCAAGGTATAAGCAAAGATCAGGAAGGCGTTAGAATAAAGACCAAAGGCTGGCAGAGGGTGGAGTTCAGACCAACAAAAGGTGTTAATTTTCGATGTAATGAACCAAAAGGGGTTTTCCCTCTAGATTAAGAGATTGTTTACAAAACATTTTTTTTAAATAAAATTTTCTTTAGATCCAAAGATCCTTTTAGTTGGAGATGTTAGTGAAATGGGCCTGATATGTAACTTAGATAAATTTCAAATGGCGCTTTTGCGATTAGCTTTAGCAGTAGCATGGAAATGTAGAGCTATTTCATGAAAGGACCAAATGGAGCTTAATTTACAAAACTGGCATTCAGAAATGAGGTCATGTATACCAATGGAGAAGATAACATAATTTAAAGGATAAATATTATGTCTTTAAAAGGAGTTGGAGCCCATATTTGGATCATTTTAATTTGAAAATTTAAGACCGGTCTTGAGTGTCGCTGGGTCTTCTTATCATATAGTGACGTTAGCTATTTTTCTTGTTTATTTCTTCTCTTTAGCTATTATTTTCTATTGGGGGTGTAGGGGGCTTAGAGTTAGGATTGAGGGAGGGTGTTAATTGGATATGATAAGAGGAGAGGTGAGAATTGATTTTGGCTCTGAGAAAGGGGTCAGAGGGAGAGAGAGAACACTAGAGAAAAAGAAACAGGGGGAAAAGAAGGGGTGAGGTATTTAATGGAAACTGGAGAAGTCGATGTTAATGCTGGAGGATGCCCAGATGGAAGATGTTGTTCTTCCAATTTGCGGGTGGTAACAGTGCACGAGACCATGGACAGACATGCCAGCAAGGGAAAGGGATGGGGAATTTAAAATGGGTGGCTACTGTGGCAAGGGAATGGATTACCAGACAGAGAAAAAATGTGCAAGGATGCTCTCAAAGCCTCACCATCTCCTGAAAATCCACAGCTCATGGAGCGTGGAGAAGGATTATTGGAGGTGAATCCATGATTCAAGAGCATGAGATAAGGGAGGAAGGAGCACACCAGCTCACAAACTAGCCACCCACCCAATCAAACACCTCCTTCCCCAGTTGTTCCGACATTGACTGTATCAGCCAACTCTAACTAACAGTGGAAGGAGGTTAACTTTAATCCTACAACATAGTCTATGAAGAAAAAGCTTCAGTGTCAGAAACTTCAGGACAACCCTGGACTGATGGTAATGACATGGAACAATTTTCCAACAGGCTATAGAACGAGCTCCAGGCTCTTATCATCAGAATTTCTGGGGAGAGATAATACAGTAAACAAACCAACTACAACATTACTCAGGATCATTCTCCCCAATATTCCTGGCCATGATATTTATGGGACCTTGCAATGTGCAAATAGGCTGGCATTTTCTTGAGACAAACAGCACAGTAACAGACTCTTCTGGCCTACGAACTCATGCTGCCAAATTGACTTACAATCCCGATACTTTTTGAAGGATGGGAGGAAACTGGAGCACCCGGAGAAAACCCATGCAGATAGGGGGAGAACGTACAAACTCCTTACAATCAACTCCGGATTCGAACCCGGGTTGTTGGCACTGTAACAGCATTGAGCTTACTGCCACTGTAACCATGACCCCCTCTATGCTAACCATGCTGCCCTGTACACTATCTGCACCACCTGATCTTACAATGAGATCCATGCTTCAAGAGTAACTCTCTGGCTGAAAAGTGCTTTGGGGCATCCTGAAGCCTTGAAAGCTACCGTGGAAATGTAATCTTTTTCGTACTTCTAAGCTTCATTAGGGCGTCAGTAGGGGAGATATTGGCCAGCGATAGCTCACTGATGTTAGGATATAAATAAACTAGTCATTTGATCTATGCTATGAGTGATTAGCATTGTAAACATGGAATGTAAATTATAGTTTCCTGTCACAAGCGTCTTGAATAGTGCAACACCCGATCAACAGAATACACATTTTATGTGAAATGAATTTCTGTCCAAAATTTTCTACAGGGGGCAGATCAAAATACAGCAAGACTTCAATGATCTGGCACCTGCTCGTTTGGAAAATCTGGCTCGCTCCTCAGTCTGGAGTGTGAAACAGGAGTCTATTCCATAAGTGAAGTGTGCGTGCAGAGCCAGGGCTCCAGACTGGGCTGGATGTGTGGATGGAAGGAGAGTTGACAAATGGAGTAACAAGGGTCAGGAAGGTGGCTGGGTTTGCATCCAGAGTCGGGAGTGTTTGTATATGTCCTGCTTCCTTTATGCACCTGTTGTAATACTGTGTAAAATCGAACATACATAGAAAACCACAGCAGACCTTCCACCCACAATGTTGCACTGACCTAGATAAACCTACTCCATGACTAATTGAAGCATCCCTCCCTGACAGGCCATAATCCTCCATTTTGCTAACATCCATATGCCTACCTATGTCGTTATATGTCCCCCATAGCAGCCTCCGCCAGGCATGGCAATACATTTGAGGCACCCACCACTCTCTGACATATGCCCTATATGTTTCTCCACTCACCTTAAACAGATAGCCTCTGGTGTTGGCCATTGCCAGCCTGAGAGAAAGGTGCTGACTGTCCACCCTATCAATGCCTCTCACAATCTTAGACACCACTATTGTTGCCTTTCATCCTCTGTTGCTCTAAAGAGAAAACCCCTAGTTAGCTTATGCATTCCTCATAAGACACGTTCTGCACTCTAGGCAGCATCCTTGTGAATCTCCTCTGCACTCTCTCTAAAACTTCCACATCATTCCTTTAATAAGGTGACAAGAACTGAACACAATACTTTGTGTGGTCTAATCACGAGCTTTATAGAGCTATAACATTACCTTGTGACTCTTGAACTCATTATCCCAACATGTAAAAAAAAAGGTGAAATAAATGTACGTATGTGTCTTATAGGAGTGATGTCCAATAACCAAAAAGAGTACAAATTAGTTCTTGTGTTTCCTATGTTACAACAGTGGCTATACTATAAATGTAGAGTGTGACAGATTATATTATATTTTATATTGTATATAGATATGTTTTTGAAGGAGATAGATTATTGGAGTACTATAGGTCACAAACAAACACAAACACTTCATAATACAGATCTCATTTAAAATGCCAGAGCTCTGTTCAAACAAGATTGTCCAGGCTCCGAGTGCCTTTGCATAAACTTTGAAGAATACCTATAGAGACTTCACAAATAGGTGTTAATTGGACATGCTGTGGAGTAATGGATTATTGTTTTGAAAGCAACAGGTGAACGGACTCAGAAGTTTGGGTCCGGTGCCACAATCTGTCTGGTTGAAGTTTGCTGTTCTAAGAGGGTCATGTGGTTTTGCAAGCAGAGAAAAAGAGAGGAGACAAAACAGTCTTTCTCTGAGAGAGAGCTGGTTTCTGCAGTCATGGCAAGCTGGCAGCTTGTTGAAACTCCATTTTGAAAACGGGTTGTGAGTTCTGAGTTCAGCCTGTTGAAAAACCCTTATGGTCCATACAAGAGGAAATGGCTGGCTCGAGTCTTTCACCTGAAATAAGGGAAACAAAAGGAACTCTGTGGTGACCTGCAGAAGACGAAGTTATCATTTGGAAAACCCTGATGGGGCAAGTTTCTTCAGCAAGACACTGAAGTCACTGATGAAAGTAAATCAGTTTGTGTGTCAAATCTCCCTCTTGAACCCAAGAACCTTCCTGAGCGGTAACTATTTAAGCACCAGACTTGATGAAAATGCATAAATGTTAAATTCTGTGCACAGTATAAGAATTGCCTGATACCGGTGAACTTGGAGGAGTAAGAAGTAAGATTGGACGGTGAATCAATGAACTTTTCTGAACTTATACACATTACATACATGTGCGCTTAGAATTAGAAGGGGGTTAAGTTAATAGTAATGTTAAAATTTGATCCTTTTTTATGTTTAAAGAAAAATAAAAACGACCTTTGTTTAAGTAATCATTTGTCTCGGTGAATTTCTATTGGTGCTGGGTTTTTGGGGTCCTCTGAGCCCATAACAAGTGTAATATACAAAAGTGCTTTATAAACTCAGCAGGTCACGCAATATCCATAGGAACTAAAGGGTAATCAATGTTCAGGCCTGAGCATTTTGTCAAGATATGACCAAAAAGCAGGAAGGAACCTGAATACAGCAGAAGAGGTGCTCAATGAAATGATCAAGTTACTTTGTTCAGTTGGGATGTCCCTTGGTTATGAAAGTTTCTAAATTAATACGTCTTTCCTTGTTGTGAAGGGGTGAGAGGCAGAGAGTGAGAGAGAGAGAGAGTGTGTGTGTATGTGTGTGTGTGTGTGTGTATGTGTGCATGTATGTGTGTGTATGTGTTTGTGTGTACGTGTGTATATATGTGTTTGTGTGTGTATATATGTGTGCATGTATGTATGTGTGCATGTGTTTGTGTGTATGTGCATGTATGTGTGTATGTGTTTGCATGTATGTGTGTGTATATATGTGTTTGTGTGTGTGTGTTTTTGTGTGTGTGTATGTATGCATGTATGTATATGTGTGCATGTATATGTGTGTATGTGTTTGCGTGTATGTGTGTGTGCATGTATGTGTGTATGTGTTTGCATGTATGTGTGTGTATATGTGTGTGTGCATGTATGTGTGTGTGTTTGCGTGTATGTGTGTGTATGTGTTTGTGTGTATGTGTGTGTATATGTGTTTGTGTGTGTGTGCATGTATGTGTGTGTGTTTTTGTGTGTGTGTATATATGTGTTTGTGTGTGTGCATTTCCGGGAGAAATAGTGGCGGCGGAGTCAATTGTATTATTTAAGAAAAGGTTGGACAGGTATATGGATGAGAAGAAGATGGAGGGTTATGGGCATTGTGCAGGGAGGTGGGACTAGAAAGGGGTGTTTGTTTCAGTGCGGACTAGAGGGCCTAATGGCCTGTTTCCGTGCTGTAATTGTTATGTTATGTTATGTTATGTATGTGTTTGTGTGTATGTGTGTGTATATATGTGTTTGTGTGTGTGTGTGCATGTATATGTGTGTATGTGTTTGCGTGTATGTGTGTATATGTGTGTGTGCATGTATGTGTATGTGTTTGCGTGTATGTGTGTGTATATATGTGTTTGTGTGTGTGTATATATGTGTGCATGTATGTATGTGTCTGTATACGCTTATCTTTGTGAGGTTTTTCAGTTGGTTGTTTTTCCAGACTCTTTTGTGTAGTCTTCCAAAGGCGCTATTTGCCTTGGCGAGTCTGTTGTCTATCTCATTGTCGATCCTTGCATCTGATGAAATGGTGCAGCCGAGATAGGTAAACTGGTTGACCGTTTTGAGTTTTGTGTGCCCGATGGAGATGTGGGGGGGCTGGTAGTCATGGTGGGGAGCTGGCTGATGGAGGACCTCAGTTTTCTTCAGGCTGACTTCCAGGCCAAACATTTTGGCAGTTTCCGCAAAGCAGGACGTCAAGCGCTGAAGAGCTGGCTCTGAATGGGCAACTAAAGCGGCATCATCTGCAAAGAGTAGTTCACGGACAAGTTTCTCTTGTGTCTTGGTGTGAGCTTGCAGGCGCCTCAGATTGAAGAGACTGCCATCCGTGCGGTACCGGATGTAAACAGCGTCTTCATTGTTGGGGTCTTTCATGGCTTGGTTCAGCATCATGCTGAAGAAGATTGAAAAGAGGGTTGGTGCGAGAACACAGCCTTGCTTCACGCCATTGTTAATGGAGAAGGGTTCAGAGAGCTCATTGCTGTATCTGACCCGACCTTGTTGGTTTTCGTGCAGTTGGATAATCATGTTGAGGAACTTTGGGGGACATCCGATGCGCTCTAGTATTTGCCAAAGCCCTTTCCTGCTCACGGTCATACCCACACTCCTGTTCGGCTCCGAATCATGGGTCCTCTACCGGCACCACCTACGGCTCCTAGAACGCTTCCACCAGCGTTGTCTCCGCTCCATCCTCAACATCCATTGGAGCGCTCACACCCCTAACGTCGAGGTACTCGAGATGGCAGAGGTCGACAGCATCGAGTCCACGCTGCTAAAGATCCAGCTGCGCTGGATGGGTCACGTCTCCAGAATGGAGGACCATCGCCTTCCCAAGATCGTATTATATGGCGAGCTCTCCACTGGCCACCGTGACAGAGGTGCACCAAAGAAAAGGTACAAGGACTGCCTAAAGAAATCTCTTGGTGCCTGCCACATTGACCACCGCCAGTGGGCTGATAACGCCTCAAACCGTGCATCTTGGCGCCTCACAGTTTGGCGGGCAGCAGCCTCCTTTGAAGAAGACCGCAGAGCCCACCTCACTGACAAAAGGCAAAGGAGGAAAAACCCAACACCCAACCCCAACCAACCAATTTTCCCTTGCAACCGCTGCAATCGTGTCTGCCTGTCCCGCATCGGACTGGTCAGCCACAAACGAGCCTGCAGCTGACGTGGACTTTTTACCCCCTCCATAAATCTTCGTCCGCGAAGCCAAGCCAAAGATGTATGTGTGTATGTGTTTGCATGTATGTGTGTGTATATGTGTGTGTGCATGTATGTGTGTGTATGTGTTTGCGTGTGTGTGTGTGTGTGTGTGTGTGTGTGTGTGTGTGTGTGTGTGTGTGTGTGTGTGTGTGTGTGTGTGTGTGTGTGGTGTGTGTGTGTGTGTGTGTATTTCCTGTGCCAGATTGGCCAGATTGTCAGAGTGTTCCTGTAGGTTGAAACTTTACTTGTAATATCAGTCACGTTAGTTAAGAAAACATTGCAATTACTTGCAATTAAGTGACCTGTATTGGTTCATACAGTAAGTTTCAGCCCAGGGGGTTTAACTTCCAAGGTGGCCATATCTATTGCCTTCAGCACTAACCCATTTGCTTTCTTTATCAGGCAGCGTTTTGTTTTCTGCAGGGCAACGGACAGATTCAGACTCGTGCCTTATTTGGATGCTGAGAATAATTAGTTATCAACATTAGCCACACAGAATTTCATAACACATGGCTCCAGCACATTTTCCAAAGCGGAGAGGTTGACAGTGGGAGGGGGTGGGGGGTAAAGGTCGCCCTGGTTCCCACTTGGTGCCAATTTTAAGGCATTTTTTGCGTCAACAGCCTTTCATTTTCACAAGGGAAAATGTCAATACAGAGACAAAAATGGAATTGTCATGGTCCTCAGAAATAATCAAGTGTGATTTGTGTGTGGCAGGAATTGAAGCTGATTTTAGGGCCTAGCCGAAACCAACAATGTTGAACTGGACAGTAGCCAGAATTAGAATCTATTCCCATGTCCAATTATCACATCCCAATGAAAGCATAAACTGAGCTTCCTAAAACAACAAACTAAACGAGCAAAGTCGAAGTGTCCCATTGTAGTGAGAAGGAAACATTGAAACAGGTTCCCCGTTACAGTTAATTAACCCAAAAGCACTTTATTTTTTCTGAAACCAATCAGATAATATTAGCCTAAAGTTGACTCAGAGTTCAGTCTGCAAAATGAGGCTGAACTAAACAGCTCCTGTGAGGGACACAAGTCCTTCAGACATGGGCAGCACAGTTAGCGCAACAGGTTAGCACAACGCCCAGCGACCCTGGTTCGAATCTGGCGCTGTCTTTAAGGAGTTTCTACGTTCTTTCCAAGACCTGTGTGAGTTTCCTCCAGATTCCATGTTTCCTTCCATGTTCCAAAAGAGTACGAGGTTCGGAAGTTAATTGGGTGCAATTGAGCAGCATGGGTTTCAGTGGCTGGAATTGGCTTCTAAATAAATTTAATTTAATGTTATTTTTGTCATATTTAGAGTGCATGATTCATAAAGTGACCAATATCACTGAGTATAAAGCCCTCCAAAAGGTAGTGGACACAGCCTAGGACATCACAGGAAAAACTCTCCCCACAGTTGAGTACATCTACAGGGAACACTGCCGTTGGAGACCAGCAGCAATCATCAAGGATCCACACCGCCCAGCACATGCTCTGTTCTCACTGCTGTCATCAGGAAAAAGGTACAGCTGCCACAAGGCTCACACACACCACCAGGTTCAGGAACAGCTGCTACCCCTCCACCACCATCAGACATCTCAGCGATGGACTCAGTTAGAGACCCAACAGCAACCTGTTATATCACAGTATTATTGTGGGTTTTTTTAAAAAAAGCTCAGAATGGGGGAGGGTTGTAGGGGGTGGGTTAAGTGGGAGGAGAGGTGGTAGTGGGGCGGTGGGGTTGTTTTAGACAATATACTGTATTTTTTAAATAAAATTTTGAAAAAAAATACTAATTTAAGGACTCTTACTTATGCACTTTATTGATTTTCTTTTTGTTCTCTCTGTATTGCACAGTCAATTTGTTTACATTCTTAATCTGTTTACTTTTTTTTAACATTTTACACTGTGTGCAGTTTATTTTTTGCACTTCCAATTAGTGGTGATTCTGCTGTACCCACAGGAAAAAAGGAATTTCAGGGTTGTATGTGAGATCATGTATGTATTCTGACAATAAAGCTGAAATTTGAAGTTGTCTAAATCTGACACAAAAAGCATTTTCTAGTACTTAAGCCTAACATGGTCAACATGGCTTCAACATCCCAAATGGATGGGTCCACCTCAGTAGGTTTCTCCCAAGTAAGGATAAGAACAGAAAGACTGAGGGATAGCACAAGATTACAAAAATACCCTGTGAGAATTTCCTTCCAAACTTTCAGTCATCAGGTGATTAAAAACAGTTCTGGTGACCATGGAGAGCAAAATGATGGATAAACTTTCATCTGGGATTTCCACATTGTTCAATCCCGAGAGCCTTACTTCTAAGGAAAGGGGATTCAAACGCTCACCTGACAAATTGCATTGAGATTAAATGCCACTGTGCTCCTTTTGCCTACAAATTATTTGAAATAATATCAGGAGATTTGAGACTATACTAAAATAGACAATACAAAGGTATTGTACACTCAAGTCCACAACAAGCCAAGCTGAAAGACTTTGTAATCATTTAGCAACTTTCATACCGTGGGATATCCCCACTGAACACCGAATAACTGCATTTGAAGGCCAGTCACAGTTGTATTGTAGGAAACACAACAATTAATTTGTGCAGTACGTGCTGCAGAAACCACAAGGTAATGAGTGACAAGCTAATCTGTCTGACTAATGTTGATTAATGGATAAGTATTGGCCAGGATCCTGGACACAGCTCAATCTTGTTTTTACCACTGTAGGACCAGAGAAGTGCCCTTCATTTAAGGTCAACCAAAAAAAATCTATAAGGGGCGGCGCGGTTGACGTGGTGGTTACCATAACGCCATAGCACCAATGACCGGGTTTCAAATCTGTCCCTATCCGTAAGGAGTTTGTACGTTCTCCCTGTGTCTGGGTGGGATTCCACTGGGTTCTCCGGTTTCTTCCCACCCTTCAAAAACATACTGGGTAGGTCAATTGGGTGCAATTGGGCGGCACAGGCTCGTGAGCCGAAAAGGCCTGCTTCTGTGCTCTATCTCACATTTTCAAAATAAGTGCGGCACTTTATGCTGGCTGTCGGTCGAGCTCTCCGTACCTAATTGCTGAGTCATCAGCTTCCTGTCTAGAGACAAAGCAGGTGGACACTTTCAGCCGTGGGGCGGCACATTTGGCGTAGCTATTAGCGCAACGCCTTCACGGCGCCAGTGATCGGGAATGGGGTTTGAATCTGAGGCTGCCTGTAAGGACTTCCTGAGTCTGCGTGAGTTTTCCTTGGGGGCTCCGCCTTCCCCCCCCTTCAAAACAGACTGGGGGTGTAGGTTAATTGGGTGCAAATTTGGCGGACTGACTCGTGGGTCGAAATAGCCTGTCAATGGCCTGTATGTCTAAATTCAAATGAATTAAATTTATTTTTTGTATATACTTTTATAACTATCTTTTTATTGAGACCCTTTTTGTTTCTCTTTTCCGGTACAATACTTGGCTTCCAAGAATGCTGATAATGACATGGTTGCAGAACCAATTTTACCCCTGAAAATGATGAAAATATTTCAATTTTTCCTGCGACGACACAACGATGGTTATTTTCTTTCTCTTGAGTTAACAGAAGCTTGCACTACATACTGCCTGGTCTCTCAGGCATTGCATTAATTCACTAAAATATTTTTTCCTCCTATGTTACTAGCTGTACTTGACGAACAGCCTGTGGTACATTGCGATGGCAGGCAAAGATCAGAAAAACAACGAAAGACAAGGAATTGCATTTATAAATCACCATTCACAACCCAGAGGCAGAGGTCTCTTGTTCAATATCAGTGGAGCATTTTCATAACGTAATTGCTGCTATTCTGTTGAAAAATACACACACACACACACAGAGTACTCTCCAACAGCAGTGAGATAAATAAGCAGGCGCTCCTTTAAGAGATGAGGGTTGAAGTATTGATATTGGTCAGGTCGGGCTGCTGGGTGGATCGTCCTTCTGCCATTTGCGCAGAGATGTTAAATAGGGCAGGCTCCTGCCCTAACCTTGCATCTAAACACCTGCTTTATCATTTACCACAGCCTACTTGCACCTTGCAATTCATCCCTGTTATAGAGAGAATAGAGAACATTACTGTACACGCCCTTCAACTCATGATGTTATGTCGACCTATGGAAACCTACTCCAGAACATACTGATTTTTTTTCCCCCTATTTCACATCCATAACCTCTATTTTTCATCCATCAATATACCTATCTATATATAAAATCCTTTTAAAATAAGTGCTACCTTATATTTTTGTTTTCTATAATTTTAGTAAATGCAGGCTAATTTCCAGGGTCCTTGTTCCATGCAATCCAAAGGAGATTTTAGTAATTTTCACTCTTAAAAGAGAGATAGATAGTTTCATAAAGAGAACTTTTGTCATATTGGCCTTCATAAATAAAAGTTTTGAGTATAGGAGTTGGGGATGTTATAGTAAAGTTGTATCAGGCACTGGTGAGGCCAAATTTGGAGTAATGTGTGCAGTTTTGGTCACTGAACTACAGGAAAGATATCAATAAAATTAAAAGAGTACAGAGAAGATTTACTAGGATGTTGCAGGTACTTGAGGAAGTGAGTGACAGGGAAAGGGTAAACAGGTTAGGACTTTATTCCCTGGGGCATAGAAGAATGAGGGGAGATTTGATAATTATCCAAAATTATGATAAGAATAGAGAGAGAGTAAATGTAAGTATGGTTTTTTTCCATAGGGGTAGGTGAGATACAAGCCAGAGAATATGGGTTAAGGGTGAAAGGGGAGAAGTTTGGGGGGGGGGGGGGGCGGGGACTTCTTCACGTAGAGTGGTGGGGGTATGGAACCAGCTGCCAGCTGAAGTGGTGAATGTGAGCTCATTTATAACATTTAATAAAAATTTGGGCGGGCACATGGAAGGGAGGGATACGGAGGGATATGGACTGGGTGCAGATCAGTGGGACTGGGCAGAATAATTGTTCAGCACAGTTTGGAAGGGCCGAAGTGCCTGCTTTCTGTGCTGCAATTGATGTAATGTTCTACCACCCCCTGAATTGGAAAGGGAAAATCAAGCTGGGCTTTGTCATCCACTGTTGCACAGTGAGCACAGACAGTGTTTATACTCCTCGAGTATGTCATTGGCTTGTAGCGGCACTACAACTCCCAGGAAGCATCGAACCGGTCATGACATCAGTGTGCGATGACGTCAATTTGTGTCTTTTAAAAAGTTGCTCAGGTGATGAAGAGTAAATCCATTTGATTCACTCTAGAAATGTCTCGTGTGGTTATTTTGTCATGTCCACTGTGATTCCAGTGGCCACAAGCTCCTTGTTGCATATACCTGGTATACATCTCTCTCTTCTTCACCAGATCCCTTGAAAACCAAGGTTACTTATGCCTTTTAACTATGCCTTACAGGAAAATACAAACTCTTAAAATTTTACCTTTGAAGGCCTCCCACTAAGCACATCCTTGCCAAAAAAAACCTGTCCAAACCTACACTTTCTAAATCCTTTCACATTTCTTCAAAATTGGAATTTCTCCAATTTAGAATCTCAACCCAAGGACCAGATGTATCCTTGTCCATAATTATCTTGAAACTAATGGCTTTATGATCACTGGAGCAAAAGTGTTCCCCTACACATATTTCAGCCACCTGTCCTGTCTCAATCTCTAATAGGAGATCCAGTATTGTATGCTCTCTAGATGGTACCTCAAAACATTTGACAAATTCTAAGTCATCCAGCCATTTTACAGTATGGGTATCCCAATAATAATATCACAACTTTATGATTCTCTCTACGGATTTCTCCACCAAATCTTGCTGACTATTGGGGGGGGGGGCGGAATTATATATACAATCCTATTATTGTGGTCAAACCTTTCCTATTCCTCAGCTCCAAGTAGCCTCAGTAGACAAGCCATTTGGTCTGTCCTATCTGACCACAGCTATGATATTTTCCTTGACAAGCTCCTCCCCCTTTTCATCTGTCCCGCTCTATCGTGTTTGAAGCAATGGTACCCTTGAACATTGAGTTGCCAGTCCTGACCTTCCTGCAATTAAGTTTCACTAATGGCCACAATGTCATAATTCGGAGTGCAAATCCACACTCTAAGATCATCTGCCTTTTCTACAATACTCCTTGCTTTGAAATAGATATAACTGAGAACATTATTTCTTCCATGCACAACCCTTTGATTCCTATCTTTATATGAAATCTTAACATTATCTATTTCTTCCTCCACTCTACTTTCTGCTCTGGCATCCAGGTTCTCATCCCCCTGACAATCAAGCAGGGAAGTAGCACTAACAAACCTTCCCACAAGGATATTAGACCCCTTCCAGTTCAGAAGCATACATCCCATTGGTACAGGTCACACCTTCCCTCAAAGAGAGCCCAATAATCCTGAAGCCTTCACTCCAGCACTGTATCACTTTAACCATGTGTTAAGCTGCATTATCCTCCCATTTCTAAACTCACTAGCACATGGCATGGGTAGCTATCCTGAGATCACAACCCTGGAGGTCATGTCCTTCAACCTAGCGCCTAACTCCCTGAACTCTCCTTGCAGGACCTCATCACCCTTCCTCGCCACATCATTGGTCCCGACATGGACCACGACATCTTGCTGATCACCCTACTTCTTGAGAGTGCCGTGAACTCGATCTGAGAGGCAACATACTCTCCGGGATTCTCAATCTCTTCAACAGAACCTCTTTTCTGTTCCCCTCACTAGCCCCTTTTCCATGGGCATCCCAGTTAATTGGCCGTGCAGTGTCCCAGGATAGGGAGCCCTTTGTGCCGCTTCCACTGGGCCACCCTTAACTGGGACACAAATTGCTTTTCCACTGAACACACTCATCCCCGGGGATCGGAGTGTTCTGCCTTCAACTGGAAATGGATGACTTTCTGCTGTCCGTTTTTCAGTGGTTTTATCAGCACGCCGGCATCAGCAAATGCCGGGGATACGAATAGAGGTAGAGGTGATTAATCCCCGGTGTGAAATGATGTCATTTGATGCCAACGTTCCAACAACATTTATTTTCCACTGGGCCCTGTCCCAGTAAATTCCCAGTTAATTCCTGGGACAGGGTGGCAGTGGGAAAGGGGCTACTATTGAATCTCCTATCACTAGAGCATGCCACTTCTCCTCCCTCCCTTTCTTAGCCATAGAGCCTTGTGGGCCAAGACCTGACTGCTATGCCGTGACCCTGGTAGGTCTTCCCTCTCAACAAGTCCAAAATGGTACACATGGTACACCGGTAAGGCCACAGGAGTACCCTGCTAAAGCAGAAGGGCTGCAGTCTATTCAACTCTAAGCTGAGATTCACTGACTCACAGAGCTATCCACTGAGCTCTCCCCACTCAGTTCTTCTTGGCAGTCAGGCCAACCAACACATGTTACATTGGAATCTGATTATCTTTGAACACCTACTACCAAGAAGAAGTATTAAAATTAGGATTGCCAGGCTGGAAAAATAGGTTTGATCCGCAGGCTACAAGATGAACAGTATCTTGTAACCGAGTAAATAATTTTGAAACACATATCTATTTATTTTAAATTATATCTCCATGTACAGGTATATATGTGATTAACATACACTGTGTATCGTGTGTGTTTGTGCATGAGAGCACTGGGTCGTACATGAACAGTTAGATGATAACAAACGTGGATATTTCTGAAGCAACACATATGGAGCCTTTCAATTTCCATGAAGTGGTGTCTAAATTCAGTTTTAAAATTTAGCTAAAGAAAAGCTAATTTATTTAAGTTGTTCCCATGATTGAGGAACAAACATTAAACTTAACAAGAATTAATATCCTTTTTGTTTTGATTTTATTAATGCAAATCATTTTCCAATAAATGTCCCTGAATCTTTTAGTACTTTAATAGCAAGGCTAAAGGGAGAAATCCATCTCATCGCAATTTAGCTCCAATAGATCAATTTTTCTTTTTTGAAATAGCTTATTGGCCACATAACAGTGAGTGGACAAAGACGATTGCAGAATTCATCACTTCGGCCATACAATTTGTCTCCTTAGTTTAACTGAAGAGCCTCCACTGCTGAGGGCAGTATCTGGTTTTAAACTCTTTTCATGTCGACAGATGTCTTGTTTGACAAGATGTTACCAACAGGATGTGACCTCTGCACCCTCCCCATCCCTCTTCCCCATCCTCCCCAGAACCCTGACAAGCCAAGAATGCATCAATCAATATCGGTAACTGAAAGGTCAAAAGGAAGAATGGGGAAGAGGATGCATTTTTTTTCCCTTGAAGAGATATTATTCTTATTAAGTTTGATGTTTGCTCCACAACCTGTAAATTATTTTGATATATGTTTACTTTGGATCGCTTTGTGTGTGGTGAATGGTTCTCATCCATTATCCTTTCCACTCACATACCACCTTAAGTAATCCCTATGCCATCAGCACTCTGTGATTAGTAAGGGATTGCTTAAAGTGGTGTGTGGGTGGAAAGAAAAAGTTTGAAAACCACTGTTTTAATCGTACTTGATTGACTCGTTATGTGCGCGGTTTCATATCTCCAAAGGAAATGGGCCACTGATAATTTTTCTCAACCAAAATATTTCAGGAACAATTGGATCTCGAGCAGTGATTCTCAACCTTCCCCTCCCACTCACCTACCACCTTAAGCAATCCCTTATTAATCACAGAGCACTGAAGCGTAGGGATTACTTAAAGTGGTAGGTGAGTGGAAAGAAAAAGGTTGAGAACCACTGGTGTAGGATGTATTGTGTGTCTGTGCGTGTGAACCCTCTGGTCCAGTGATATGCTGCTTTGTCGAGTTGTGCAATCAGATGACAAAAAACTTGAACTTGATTATATTCTGGAATGCATGTCTGAAATGTTAGTAGAAGCATATTGAACAATAATTTTATTGAAAAGGGAGATATATACAAAAGAATCACAGCACTGACACAATGGCATCCTTTTCAGAGTTGTGTGATTCTAAAATTGATGAAGATTGTGAGAAAATATATTAAAAGCTCATATGAATGGTATAATGGTGGAAATTGAAGTAGTTAAATAAAGGCATGTGATACTGGACCTGGAAGATATTGTCTGGAGACAAAGTTTCAAGATGCACAATGATTTGAGCCTGAGTTTGAACTTACGTTTTTTTGCATACTGAACACAGCAAATGGAAAAACTACAGAAGATTCAGTCATGCAAGAAAGACTTCCTCCAAGCAAAAGATGCAGAAAAACAAGGAAAAAAATGTGTCCAGAATTTCTGATTTATCCTGAGATAAAACTCTGGAGTTTTAATTGTTTACAGCATCTCTTCAAGATTTTTGCTAATCTTCCATCATTAATCTTCCAATCTCACGGAAAATTCGACCTCATTTTCTTTCATTACAGAATTTCATTTGACCGATTATATACATTGGAGTTTAAATCAAGAGATGGACTGGGATACATACATTTTTTTTAAAGGATTCAAGAGTGTGAAAGAAGGACATAATTTTAAAATTACCACACCACATTTCCATTTATAGCTCTGCGAAAAGCCTTCAGCTATTTCTCCAATGGTAAGGGGTTTAAAAAAAAACCCAGAAAGTGTCAGAAAAATACTCAGTAGGTTGAGCAGCATCTGGGGAAAGTGAACCTGTCGATGTTTCAGGGCTGTGTCCTGCAGAATAGGAATGAGAGTGCCTGCAGTCCTATTGGTGAAGGTGCTCCAACCTGCTTTGGGGTAGGAGCTCCTGAGTTTAGAGAGAGCATCAACGTATGTTTCTCAGTTAGGATGGTGTGTGACTGGGAATAAGCCTAAAACAAAAAGATGCAAGTTCTAGCCCTGAATCATGGGAAACGCCAATGCCTCTCCTCCACCAGTCTAATGCTGATCACTGCAACCCTTCTCCCTGTAATCAGCATGATAAGTTTAGATAAATCCAAGCAGGCTTTTCCACTGATGTTAAGTGAGATTTTTTTTTAAATTAGAGGACATGGGTTAAGGTTGAAAGGGGAAAGGTTTAAAGGGAACTTCTTCACGGAGAAAGTGGTGAGAGTGTGGAATGAGTGGATTTGTCCAATGTATGTAAGAAAAAAAAATAAAAAATCGGACAGGTACATGGATGGGAGGGGAATGGTCCAGGTTCAGGTCAGAGGGACAAGGTGGAATAATTGTTAAAATGCTGGAGCAACTCAGCTGGTCTCGCAGAATCCACAGTAGGGCAAAATAGCTCAGCATAGTTTCGGGTCTGAGCCCTTTCTCAACGTATGAGTGAAAAATGGGAAGCATCTGAAATAAAGACTGGGAAGAGGAAGGGGAAGGAGTACAGATCAACAGAGAAAAGGTGTTGTCTGGATTTGATAAGGTGAGGATTGAATTTGGCTCTGTGAAAGGAGACAGAGGGAAAAGAGGAGAGAGACAGGGGCAGAGCTAGAGGTAAGGAGAGGGGGGTAGAAGGTTGTGGGGATGGAGGGTTTTAATGGAAACCAGAGTAGTCGATGTTAATGCCATCAAGTTGGAGGGTGCCCAAATGGAAGAGGAGGTGTTATCCTCCAACCTCGCCAGTGGACTCAGTCTGGCACTGCATGGGTAGACATGTCAGAATGGGGTGGGGAAATGAAAAGGGTGGCCACTGGGAAATCCACGTTAATTCACCCTAGCACAGACCAGAAGGACCAAAGGGTCTGTTTCTGTGATGTCGTGTTCTATGGCTCTAACTTAACAAACTTAAACTAAATGACTACTCTCTGCACCTAGCAGCCAAGCTACCACTATCCTTTAATTCCATGTTCCTCAGCTTTATTAACCAGTCTTTTGTGTGGAATTTTAATTAACTAACAGCTAAAGTTACTGACAACAACCTCCTTCCATTCTGCATCTTTTACGATGGCTCCACACTCCTGCCTGGCTGTCTTCATAAACAGTTCTAAATCTACGGTGACCAAAGTCAAATACAAACCTTACTGACTGCAGAAACTGGAAACTAGCACGAGTGGAAAATAACACTAAATTCATTCTGATTGCAGCCACACTTTGTTCTAGGTCACTTACAAAATTATCATTGCTTTGTTTTCAAGAATTTGAGTATTTCAAACTTAATCAGGAACCAGAATCTGAAAGTCCAAATTTCTAATACTACTGGGACATCTCGGTGGCTGCGAGCCCAGTTGGTTTGATTTTCTTGGCCTGATGTCGATGGATTTACATTGATGCCTTGCAAAGTTCCAACCATCAGGTGAGCCCCTTCGCTTTGTATCGAATAATTACTTTGATCTCCAGATGTGAGATGATGTGAAGACATCCAGTGATACGTGGGTCAGATCTCAAGACTGAGAGATATCTAGGAGGGAAGATCATCCCCCTTCAATGGAATCCAGTGGATTTTCCACCATTAAGTAAAAAATAAATCAAGCCCTGTACATTTAAGGATTACAGAAGATTGGCTTGATCTTTCAAGATTCCTTTTATTGTCACGTACTATTAAAAAAAGTCTCTCCATACAAATGACTGAAAAAAAATGGCCGCGTGCGTACGATAATGACCATCTCTCAGTTGCCATTCAGGAAGCATGCCAAAGAAGATGGCGAGAAAGAGGGAAAACCCATCCCCTGCTAATAGATCTGGCAAGAAGCCAAGGAAGACGCTCCATTTGGAATTGAAAATGACTTGATTTGCAACTTCTACATGCCATGCTAACATACTCCCGACTTATGTCCATATCTCGAAATGCTGCTCAAGAGCTGTTGAGCCCTTCAATCATCCGCCGCTGTAATCATCTTCCCTGCAGGCTCGTCGTCTCTGCTTCTACTTCTGAACAAGGGGATGCTCTCCCCATTTTCGCTGCTAGTCCACTGCCCTCCCAGAGTCTTCAGCCGCTTGTGGTCCACTGCCCAGCACAAGCACCACCATCTTCTGAGACTTGTAATTTTCTTTTTTGAAAAAAACACCATCACCTCTTCTAACAAGCTGCCTAAAGCCATTGGCATCACGACCACGACCGGGCTGTACCACCCAGCAGAGCAGTCCTCTCTGCCTAAACAACTCACATCAGTCAGTGGGTCAGGGAAAAATGGTGCATTAGTGTATCGTCACATGATTGTTCCATTGTGGCTTTTACTGTAACTGCTGATCCAGGGATACTTTAGAATCCCACCACAACACCGGGCAAACCTAAAGTTAAGTCTTTTAAAAATCTAATCAAACCTATCAGCGGTATTGGGAACTACAAACAAAAAACATAACAAGGTGCTAGATGAACTGAATAGGTTGACCAGCATCAGTGGGAGCAAAAGAATGGTCATTGTTTCTGGTCGTCAAGTCAAGTTTATTGCCATCGATTGTACAAGTGCAACCTGAAGAAACAGTGTTCTCCAGTCCTCGGTGCAAAATACGCAGACATATAACCAGACATAACACACATACAGAGAAACAATACATATGTAGGACAAGTATTTCATCTATATAAATAAATATTGTTTCATGAATATGGAAGGCTCAGATGGTCAATGTGAGCAGTTCCTTTGATCGTTCAGCATTCTCACTGCCTGTGGGAAGAAGCCATTCCTCAGCCTGGTGGAGCTGGCTCTGATCCTCCTGTATCTCCTTCATCAAGACTGCCCTTTTCCCATCAGGGCTCCAGCTCCATTACCAGGTCTGCCAGTTTGGCACCATCCTGGGATCTCTGATACAAAAAATTTAATTCACCCCCCTTCTCCCACCAGTTATCTTTCTGTATGCCATGCCCCACTCTCTCCGTCATGCACCAAAACCTTCTGGCTCTTTCTCTTTCCCTCCCACAGCTCTGGGGATTTCCCCAGATGAGTCTTGATGAAGAGTTTACACCCAGAACATCGACTGCCCTTTTCTCCCCACTGATGCTGCTCGAGCCAGAACTTCACGAGCAGCTGGATTTATGCTCCACAGTCCAGCATCCTGCTGCCTCATGTGTCGCTGGGAATTATGAAATTTTATTTACTGATACATGTTCACTTGGGTATGAATATGTTGAAATTCTAATTCCTCAGGGAAACCGGGATTCACTGTGAAGATAAATCCCAAAGTACAGGATAGAGTTTAAGACATACTTCATATCTTGATTAGACTTAGAGTTGACAGCTTGCTAATCTTATTGGGGGCTTGGAACCCGGGTTGCGGAGGGTGACCTAGATGCCTGAAGCTCTGATTCACTACTGGAACAGACAGGGGGCCATGCAGGAGGCATAAGACCATAGACATAGGAGCAGAAATAGGCCGTTCATTCCAATGAATCTGCCCCGCCTTTCCATTTTTCCACTCAGCCCCACTGTTTCTTCCCATAATCATTGATGACCTGGCTAGCAAGAACCAATCACTCACTGCCTTAAATACACCCAATGACATGGCCTCCACAACTGCCTGTGGCAACAAATTCCACAGATTTACCACCCTAACCCTCTGGCTGAAGGAATTCCAACACATCTTTGTTCTAAGCAGACACCCTTCAAGTTCTGCCTTCTTGTCTACACCTACTCTCCCCATGCCCTTCAATATTTGAAATCTTTCAATGAGACCCCCCCACCCCCACCATTTCCCTAAATTCCAACTAAAACAAGCAAAGAACTAGTATGATAACCTGGAATCATCCCAGTGAACCTCCCTTGAACTCTCTCCAACGTCAGCTCATCCTTTCCTAAACGAGGACCCCAAAACTGCTCAAAATACTGGATATGATGTCTCACCAGTGTCTTAGTGAGCCTGAACATCACATCCCTGCTCTTATCTTCTCTGACAGATACTCCATTAGCTCAGTGGTTAGAGCACTGATCTTGTAAACCAAGGATTGGGAGTTTGGTCCTCGCTGGAGCCTCTTTTCCATGAGGGGCACTGAACAAAGTGGTGACTCTCTTTGTCTTCAACAAAGACAAAGAGTTACATTCTAAATGTAGCATTACACACCTGTATATTCTATTTCTCTCGAAATGAATGTCAGCACTGCACTTGCCTTCTTCATCACCTGCAATTACCGTGAGGACACCCAGGTTCCCTGGGTTTTCAATTTTCTCCCCTCTTAAAAAAATTGTCTGCCCGTTTATTTATTTTTCTCCCAGAAGGCAGTGGAATGTCAGTAGGTGGTGAGATCCTCGTATACCTGAAAGGACTCTGTTTTGTTGTTCATTCTCTTCTTGGTTGGAGCCCTAGACTAGTGGCTCCTCATTGGGTGACTTTTTTAAGGGCATACAAAAGGAAACAAATTTTGTGTTCTTATACAGATAGCAATAAAGGAACCTTAAGTAAAAACAAATAAGATAAATTTGAGCCTCTTTCTAACTGGATACATCATCCTTGGATTCTGAGTAATACAGAGAAGTGCACTGTTTATAACCCTTCCTTAAAGGCCATGGGAAAGTCGTGCGGTGCCTCACCACAAACGACCCCAATCCATATGTTGATGGTACTCCCACAATGGCATCTGGGTGTCTGACCTAGCGATGGGAAGTCATACATGTAGGGTATGACGTGCTGAGAAAATCACTTCCCATGACATTGCTGCCCGTTATACACATGATATTTTGGAACTGACATTATTGGTGCCAGGGGATTAGCTGCTTAATGTAAACAAGTTAACGTTATGTTTACGTTCAACAGTGAGGAATGCCTCACAAATAATTAGCTTGTCTCGAACTCAAACCACAAGGCACAAATTCAACACAGTGTGGCTGCAGATTAACAGGATTTTTATCATGTGTGGTGACTCCAAAAGAAATGTTGTATTTGACATCACGCTTCATGTTTCAATTCATGCAGCATCACACTATTGTCCGTGTGAATATTTCAGGTGTGATTTAAACGTGCTTCCAGAAATGATGTGAGTGATTGAGCACTTAGTTTGCTTCAGCTACAGATAAAAGATAAATGCAGTCAAGCAGACATTTTTATTTGCAAAGAATTGGAAGTGATCAAGCTGAAATTCAAAATGCAGACACTGAAAATCCAAAATAAAGACAGAAAATGCTGAGAAATTCACCTATAGAAGAAACTATTCCACAGAGAGCCTTGTCCCTTCACTCATCCTGACCCACTTGGAGAACAATGCCTCTTACACCAGGCTGCTGTTCATCGGCCAGCTCGGCATCATTCCCCAGAGGCTGTCCTCGTTGGGACTCAACACCCCTCTTTATAACTCGATATTGGACTTCCTAACAAAAAGACCTGTCTGTGGGTTGGTAGCAGAACATCGAGCAGCGTCACACTGAGCACTAGCGCACCTCAGGGCTGGGTGCTCAGTCCGATCCTGTTCTCACTGCTGACCTACGACTGCATCATCAGATCAAGCTCCAGAAGTGCCATCAAGTTTGCAGATGACACAACCGTAGTTGGCCTCATCAGCAACAGTGATGAGTTGCGCTACAGAGAAGAGGTGGAAAAATATCGAGATATGGTGTGGAAGTGACAACCTGAGTCGCAATGTGGACAGGGCAAAGGAGATGACTGTGAACTTCAGGAGGACCAAGAACAACCACCCTCTACTACTCATCAACAACTCCGCAATGGAGAGGAGTGGAGAGCACCAAGTTCCTTGGAGTTCACTTAACTAGTGACCTATCACGGACACTCAACATCTCCTCACTTGTCAGGAAGGTGCCACAGCAACTTCACTTCCTGTGAAGACTAAAGAGGACAAAAGTATTGGCCTATAATAGGTCAACCTTCTACAGGAGGTCTATTGAGAACATCCTGGCTGGCTGCATCACAGGATGGTACAGTTTCTGCAGGGAAATGGATCGAAGGTCTATCTACAGGTTCACATGCAGCAGAGAGGATCACTGGAATTTCCCTCCCCTCACTCCACATGATCTACCGGGATCGTTCTCTGAAGAGGGTGTGCAAAATCACTGAGAAACCCTTCCACCCTGTACACAGCACCATTCAGACGCTCCTGTCGGGGGAAGAGATACAGGAGGATCAGAGCCAGCACCACCAGGCTGAGGAACAGCTTCTTCCCACGGCCAGTGAGAATGCTGACTGACCAAGGAACTGCTCACACTGATCATCCGAGACTCTCATATTCAGGAAACCATATTTATTTATCTGTGTTGTGATATGACCACCAGCCTACTGCAGGAGGCAATCTCTGTAACTGCAGGAAGACCACCCAAGGGCTGACTCCACCTGGCCGGCTGTCAATCAGCTGTCCTGAATAGACCCCCTAGGGGGCTGACTCCACCTGACCAGCTCTCAATCAGCCGACCCAAGATATGGACCTGAGCAGGGCCCTCCTGAGCCAGTCACAAAGGAGCCACCGAAGCATGAACTGGTGTTCAGACTTTTACCTGCCTTTTGAGTTTTGTGCTTGCTTGCTGTTACCTCAATGCACCACAATGTGTATATACTATATGAATACTTTTCCTGCATAGGTATTGTTTGTCTGTATGTGTAATATGTCTGGTTGTGTGTCTGCACGTTTTGCACCGAGGATCGGAGAACACTGTTTCATCAGGTTGTACTTGTACAATCACAGAACAATGAACTTGACATGACAGATCAGGAAATGTCAAGAGAAACATAATTAAGGTTTCAGGACTGAGATCCTTAGAACTGGAAGGGAGGGAGGGGGAGGGGGAGGGAGAGAGAGAGAGAGAGAGAGAGAGAGAAAGAGCGAGAGAGAGAGAGAGCGAGAGAGAAAGAGAGTGATTCAAAAGCTGCATTGATCAAATGGGATATCACTGACAGACTGTAATTCAGATGAATTAATGAAGCCATTAGAAATCCATTGAGCTTCTTTGCCGATCCAATGTGGGGCATGGAACAGGAAGAATGTAATGGCTGAAGGGAAAACAGCCCAAATACCTCATGTTTGAAAAGGCAGCGTCGAATCTGGAATGCCGCAAAAGCTCCTGATGGAAGATGAGCTGCTGTTCCTCCAACTCTCACTGCACCAGCGCAAAAGGCCACCAGCGGGTCACTAGGAATTCAAACAGCTGACAACGGGAAGCTGGAAAACGATCGCACCATCTACGTTTGGTTTCTCTGACGAGGAACTCCCCACATGGTGAAAGCCAAATACATTCGACTGAATTGGAAGAAATTGCAGCTGCTTCACCTGAAAAAAAAGAACTGCTCAGGTCCCTGGCTGACATGAAGGATAAGAGTAAAACGACCTGAAAAGTCAATACCTTTGACACCCTTAATGAAGAACTCAATCCTGAAATGTTGGTTCTTTGTCTTTAAAGGACACTGTTTGACCTGCTGAGTCTCTCCAGCGATGTGTTTTTACTTCAACCACGGTGTCTACAGACTTTCACGTTTTAGTTAAATTAAGTTAAACATAAAATTCGGCCCTGAGTCCATTTTACACCCAATTTACCTACATCCCAGTACGTTTTGAATGGTGGGTGGAATCCGGAACACCCAGAGAAAACCCATGTAGACATGGGGAGGACATACAAATTCCTTAGAGACAGTACAGGATTCAAACCAAAGTCTGGTCCCGATCGCTGGCGCTGCAAAGGCGTTGTGTCTAGACTGAAAAGTTAATGGTTTCTCTAAATCATCAGATTGCTTCTATTTACCATATCTGCATTGGGACTGAAGAAAGGCTCACCACTTCCAAAATTAATGCCTTCCTTAAAACCTTGAACCATTATAGGGGGTGGCGCGGTTAGTGCAATATGGTCATAGTGTCGGGGACCAGGGTTCGAAACCCGCGCTGTCGGTGGGGAGTTTGTTCATCTTCTGCATGTCTGCATGGGATTCCTCTGAGAGGTCCGGTTTCCTCTCACCCTTCAAAACGTACACGGGTTGCAGGTCAATTGGGGCAGCACGGGCTCATAGGCCGGAAGGGCCTGTTACTGTGCTGAACGTCTAAATTTACAATAACGGGCCTTAACTTGTATCCACAGCACAAAGAGTGAAAACTGGGGTTTCACATAATTTGTGTCTCATATCGAATGGTTCAAATTAAAGCCACATAGAAATATGGTTTAAGTTCTTTTCCTTGACTAAGATTTGACCCGATAATGAGTTCCACTTCCTCTGTGAAGTTTTTTCCAAGCAACCTGGCTATCCAGGCCATTTTTGACTGGCCTCATCTGTCTGGGTACAGCACAACAATCTCAGGGTGAAAGAAACAGCGAATAAAACAAGAAAGAGCAGGAAAGGTAAAACAAGACATAAAAGTGCAGGATAAACTCAACAGATCACGCAGCACCATACTGCTTGAAGAGCAGACTTAAGGCTCAGCATGTAGATGAACACCGTGATTGAAGTAAAAACACAACGTGGAGAAACTCAGCAGGGCAAACAGTGTACTTTATTTCTGTTCTTTCTTTGGCTTCGCTTCACGGACGAAGATTTATGGAGGGGTATGTCCATGTCTGCTGCAGGCTCGTTGGTGACTGACAAGTCCAATGCGGGACAGGCAGGCACGGTTGCAGCGGTTGCAAGGGAAAATTGGTTGGTTGGGGTTTGGTGTTGGGTTTTTCCTCCTTTGTCTTTTGTCAGTGAGGTGGGCTCTGCAGTCTTCTTCAAAAGAGGTTGCTCCCTGCCGAATTGTGAGGAGCCAAGATGCACGGTTGGAGGCGATATTAGCCCACTGGCGGTGGTCAATGTGGCAGGCACCAAGAGATTTATTTAAGCAGTCCTTGTACCTCTTCTTTGGTGCACCTCTGTCTCGGTGGCCAGTGGAGAGCTCGCCATAGAACACGATCTTGAGAAGGCGATGGTCCTCCATTCTGGAGACGTGACCCACCCAGCTCAGTTGGGTCTTCAGCAGCATGGATTCGATGCTTGCGGACTCTGCCAGCTTGAGTACTTTGATGTTGGTGATGAAGTCATTCTAATGAATGTTGAGGATGGAGCGGAGTCAGCGTTGATGGAAGCGTTCTAGGAGCCGTAGGTAATGCCGGTAGAGAACCCATGATTCAGAGCCGAACAGGAGCGTGGGTATGACAACGGCTCTGTACATGCTGATCTTTGTGTATTTCTTCAGGTGGTTGTTTTTCCACTCTTTTGTGTAGTCTTCCAAAGGCGCTATATGCCTTGGCGAGTTTGTTGTCTATCTCTTTGTCGATCCTTGCATCAGATGAAATGGTGCAGCCGAGGTAGGTAAACTGGTTGACCATTTTGAGTTCTGTGTGCCCGATGGAGATGTGGGGGGAGCTGGTGGTCATGGTGGGGAGCTGGCTGATGGAGGACCTCAGTTTTCTTCAGGCTGACTTCCAGGCCAAACATTTTGGCAGTTTCCGCAAAACAGGACGTCATGCACTGGAGAGCTGGCTCTGAATGGGCAACTAAAGCGGCATCGTCTGCAAAGAGTTGTTCACGGACAAGTTGCTCCTGTGTCTTGGTGTGAGCTTGCAGGTGCCTCAGATTGAAGAGACTGCCATCCGTGCGGTACCAGATGTAAACACCGTCTTCATTGTTGAGGTCTTTCATGGCTTTATATAGCAAAGATAAAGTACATAACCAACGTTTTGGGCTTGAGTCCATCAAGCCCACCGCCATTTTGTTCAGGTGCCTGCCCACATTTTTCTCATACCATGATTAAGTGCTCAAGCCCAAAACATTGGTTATGTATCTTTACTATATAAGGACACTGGTTGACCTGATGAGTTTCCAGCAAAGTGATTTTACTTAAGGCTCATCATCCCTTTCTGAATTTGTTGGAAGAACAGTGGTGTTCTTCCTGGTACCCAGTGCAATGATTTATCTCAACTAATGCCACTGTAAGTCATGACCAGATCACATACGCCATTGCAATCTTCACTTTTTCCACCAATCTATCGATGACATGACAATGAAACTCTGTTCCATTTATTTGAGGACTGGGATTGGTCCTCTTCTACTTCAGGAAGATATCCAACTCCCACACCTGGTTGGGTTTGATAGGCAGATTTGAGGGATTTGAACCAACTTCAGGGCTTGCAGCTTACTGATGCTGTGAAACAGGATTTGCCTCTCATCTCAGGAAGCTCCTTCCAGTGCTACCAGAGCCCACACGAGAACTCCCACCACCAACATTCCAACTGCAGTTGTCATAATATTCACCTTAAATGATTCATGTTATTCAGTCAATTTGCAGTGAGGTGTGCTTTCCTTTCATTGATGATTTACTATGGAATTTAAAAGTCGTAAAGGGAACGTGTCAACACACACCTGAGCTACAGCGATCTCTGAAAGGCTGTAACTAAAATGACAACCGCACTCTCTTGTACCAACAACTGCAAAAACATGAAATCAACCCACTATTTAACCCCTGTCAATTCTGCAGATGTTGATAAATTGCCTCTGACTTAATGGGAACGAACATTTCAGAGAAAAATCAGGCCCAGCTCAACCCAGTCATCAACCAGTTTAACCCAATGATAACTGCTCCAGAGCTAAGGTTCCACAAGGTGTGGGAAGCTCACCACCTTTTCCAAGGTCTCGTCGTGAACACTTATGGGCAAGAGGACATCAGGGACGAGTCGATGGAGGAGCCAGCCTTGCAAATGTTGAGCGGAAGGTCTATCGCCTCCAATGAATCTGGGCTTCTGGGCATGCATAAATGCAAGCAATGGCCGCACCACGTTGCCTGATGACAGAAAAAGTCCTAAAATCCGGACTGCTCGGGGGATTGGGTCCGATCCGGATTTTCAGATTTTACGGATTCTCGGGCAGTACTTTTAAAATTCAAATTTGAGGAGGAATAAAGAGATGAAGAGATAAATGTCGATTTTTTTTATTCATTAGCAAATACAGCACATTTTGTTTACCAAAACAAGCAGTTTTAAAGAAAAATAAAGTAAATAAAAATAAAAACATTTGACAAAAACGCATGCATAACTTTTTTCACTACAAATACTTGAATTTGTGTGAAAAAAATGAACATCGTAAAAGAAAATACAGTCAGTATATAAATGAATTTCTTTGTGACAAGATCACTGTATTGAGCAAGTTCGTTTGTTGCTGCTGTGTATCAGTGGCGCTTACAAAAACCCGCTAAATTTTAAAAGTTTGAAAGTCCAGAATTTTGAGGTTTAGGTAATCTTGGTCCTGGAGCACATCACTGATTGAACAGTTTCCCATTTATTCTGAACATTAATTCCACTCCCACCCACACGTGTGCAAGTGAGTGTTATTGTTACCTCTTGTAATTAAGACCAACACTTTTATAAGGCGTTCTCCAGCTGAAGGATAATTAGCCAGAAGGGGCGATGAAAACATTCTAACGCAGCTTGTCGTGGTCTGGAACACACCGTCTGAGAGGATGTGAGAAACAGGTTCCATGGTGATTTTCAAAAAGATATTTGATGTAATCGTGAACTTTCTTTTGAATATTTTATTGATGATTTCCCAAACTTAAAGAGTTTTCAACATTATCTGTGTCAATGTTAACAGTATCAGCCTTGACTACAGTTTACAAGTAATCGTAAACTATGGAGAAAAAGCAAGGGATTGGGACTGATGGGTAGTTTTGTCAGAGGGGTGTTGAGCCCCTTCTGTGCCGTTAGCCGTGTTTAAACTTCTGCAGTTCCTCAGTCCAGTTCGCATCACTTTTGTTTCTGGTTGAGTAAGCAAGAATTTTTCTAGCGCGACCCAGAAATAACCTTTAAGTAAGTGGAACATTTGTTTGCCTCACAAGGGCAGCACACAGTTAGCGTCACACTAGCACAGCGCCAGTAACCCAGGTTCGAATCCCGCCCTGTCTGTGAAGAGTTTGTACGCTCTCCCCATATCTGCGTGGGTTTCCTCTGGGTGTGCCAGTTTTCTCCCACCCTTCAAAACATACGGGGATTGGGAGAGGGGGGGAGTGTAATTAGGTGAAAAGGGACTGTTATGTCTCAGTTTTAAAAATTTTTTTTTTTAAATTTTTTTATTTTTCACACCATAAATCACATTAGCCATGATATACACTATTTCTTTTCACACATATACAGTGACTTTTTCTCCCCCCCCCCCCTTTCCTCCCAAAGTTTTAAAAATTTTAATGCATGGGAGTACCACCCTCCAAACTACCCACCATCCTGACTTGGATATCTTATGCCATTCCTTCATTGTCTCTGTTTTAAAATCATGAAACACCATTCGTAACATAGATATACCCACACCAAAGGACCAGAGTGATTTGAGAGAACACACCATCAAAATCAAGAACGAATGGGAAATTAAATGCTGGCTCAATGTCGCCCACATCCCTGGAATTCATTTTTTCTTTAGAAAAAAAATCAATGGAAACTCAACATTGGACGACTCTTTCAAACAGATTGAACTGAGAACAGTTTCACTTTATCATGCTCTGATCTTCCATCGAGTTGATGTCCATCTCTGTCAAAGACTTCCCCCTCTTTCATTGTAATCAGTTAAATCCTCAATTTTGATTTATTAACTCCCAAACGACTTCCTACTTTAACAAATTGGACTGTAATTACTTCCGAAGAGCAGAGGAAATGCATAAAATGGACAAAGTTGGAGCAATTCTTTCATCCTGATGTTTCAGCTATTTTAAACAATCAGGAGTAATAATTTGTGCTAAATACTTCCTGCTATGTGCCCCCGGAAGTCAAACTGGACTGCAATTGTGAGTTTAAACTGGTATTAATGCTCTAGTTTCCTCAGGTTTTTCCAGAGGGCTCTAAGTTCAAATGAACCACGCAATGATAGTGTGATGACATCTATACTGTGTAACGCAAGAACAAGTACCACATGAGCAATGCAAATTGAGCGCAGAGAGTAAAATAGGAGTCGTCTCCCTCTTTCCGCCACCTGTTTTTAAACTGTTAATTCAATATCCAATTCTCCAACTTTATGCAACCCTTTCTTTCTGTCTGCATCATTTTGGCCTCATTTTTCCAATTCCATCTGCATACTCTGATCTTTTGGGCAAGTCCGATGATCTTTCTGTTAACACTTTCCAAAAGAAAAGAATGCCGTGCTCGTAACTGCCTTAACCACACGTTTGTTCTCGCCCTATCAGAGATAGTCCTCTGGGACTGAACACTGACTTCTTTTTCTTTGCCCGTTATGAGTGAAGTGTTCCGGGTTTGAAATGCTATCTCGGTTCCTCTTTCCACAGATGCCACCTGGCCCAGTGAGGTTTCTTATTTTCACTTACTGTCAGTGTGGCTCAATAAAGGACAAACCCAGTGTTCTCAACCATTTATCCCCCACTCACATATCACCTCAATTAATCCCGTACTGATAGGATGCCACAGGTGCTCTGTGGTTAGTAAGGGATTACTTAAGGTGGTATGTCAGGGGGAAGAAAGGTTGAGAATCAGTAGACAACCATTTGCTAATCACAAGATAATGTGGGAAAGAACCTTAAGGTGTACTCTGTGCGTACCAAACCAATACAGTGATATATACATCTGTAGTGAATCCAGATGTACTTGGGTTCCAAACATGATTTTAACCTCCTTTTTACACTGGTCTGGAAGTTAGGCAGAGCAGAAAGCATCTTATATTATCGTTGCACCTCAGCAGACCATTGCAGGTTTGGGGCCTTGTGCTAACAAATCAAAACTTCACATTTTGCAGCCTGTGGAGTCCAGGATTGAGGGAGGCTTCCAGATAGTGGGAGGTGGGGAGCACAAGTGGTCGAAGGCTCAAATCGGATTATGAGAGAGTAGTGCGGACATCTGAGACCCAATCAGGATTGAATGGAGAATGCGCATCAGAATCTCCTAGGGCCTGGTCTGAGGGTCAGTGTGATGATAGTGGTTGGTGGGTGGGGGAAGCAGGTTTCATTGTGCCGGAGATCTCTACTTCACTTGGGTAACAGCCAGACACTACAAACTTCAGAGAAACATAAGACTGCAGATGCTGGAATCTTGAGCAGACGAAGAATTGTTGGAGGAACTCAGCAGTTCAGACGCCCTCCATGAGTGAAAATCGTCACCATTTTGAGCCTAAACCCTTTTTCAAGACTTCATTAGGGTGAAGCTAAACATAAACTTGAGGACTGACACATCACAGCCTTAAACAGAACAGTGTGAATATTGATTCTTCTCATATTACATAACCCCCACCCCCATCAGAATCCTTTGTTTCCATCTCATTTTTAGCTACAATTGTACTTTTTTTTCTCTTTTCTTTCCCTCTCTCCTTCCTAATTGTTTCTCCCTCTATCTGTCTCTCCATCCCTCACACCTCACTCCACTTATTTGACCAATTTGTAAATCTCCATACCCCCCCCCTCCCCAACCGCGGTTGCTTCCGCAAGAGCTCTGGACTGAACGATTTCCAATAACCACTCCCTCTCATCTCTTTCCCCTTACGTCTATAGTGCGACCTTCCTGTTTCAGCTTGTTTTCATTTTTATTTCTCTCTCTTATTACCATTTTTTAAGCTAATCATTGTCTTGCCAACTTTGGTCTTCGCCCTCAAACTTCTCCTCCTCTCCACCTCACCCAAGCTCTTTTATCCTCGTTTTTCCAACTCTGATTCATTGCCTCTGCTTCTCTCTCCAGAGATGCTGCCTGACCTGCTGGGTGCTACCAAGTAACAATAACAGAGAAAAACATATTCTTATTGAATCGCAAGTGGTCACAGAATTTTTACCCCCAATTTCTAACAGGTGACAAAACAAAGTTGATTCTCTCTATCAAAGAGCCAATTGATTTTTTTTAGTAAACATAGAGAGAAACAAGTAAATACAAGTTAGAGAGAAGCTAAGGAGAAAATTATAGGGGTCTCAATAAAAATAAACAAAGCCAACTAATGAAAAATACATTGTTAAGGAATGTTTAACATGCAACACAGTGGATTGCTTTAAAAATCCATCTTCGAATGCAATAAGGGTCAAAAATCCACGATAATTAAAAGCTTCAAAAGTGATTTCAAGAAAATAATGCTGTCAAACACATAAAAATGCCAGCGGCATTTAAATAAAACCACTTTACTTGCTCGATGTTTGCCAATAAAATTTGTAGGTATGAAGACACAAGTTTAAAAGACAGCATGGTCGGCTAGTAACACGTAGTAACAACGGTGTTACAGCGCCAGCGACCAGGGATCAGATCCGCCGTTATCTGTGGGGAGTTTGTACCTGCTCCCCATGTGTGTGTGTGTGTGTGTGTGTGTGGGCTTCTTCCCACTGTTCAAAACGTACTGGCATTGGAGGTCAATTGGGAGTAATTGGGCGGCACGGGCTCATGGGGCAAAAGGGCCTGTTACTATACTGTATCTCTAAATTCAAATTAAAAAAAAATACTAGTTACTAGCTATGCGTGGTTAGAGCAAAATGCATGTTTCTCAAACTCAGATGGTCAATGTAGCCCTCTCTATGGAGGTTTTCGGGGTATGTATTAAGGGCACACTTGGCTTGTTGTCCCCTCTGGAGCTGAAAATGCAGCTCGCCAATCGTACTCTGTAGAAGAACCATCCTGAAGTGTTTGGAGGCAGCCCGAACCCTCAACTTTCTCACTTGAAGCAAAGCACCACAGCTGAGATTCGCAGGGAGGATATAACAATGGATAAGGGGAGGGGGGGGCGGGTGTAGGCTAATTGGATGTAAAATGGGCGGCTCGGACTCATGGGCTGGTTTGAAGTGATTTCAAGCAACCGAGCCTAATACAAAAAGCAGGCAACCTTTCGCAAGGGGTAGAAACAGATTTTAGTGCAGTTTAGCTATTCTGATGTATTCGTTTTGTGGGTCTTGTGTTAAAGCTTTCTGCATTCAAATGGACTTTGAACATAATGAGCTACTGTTCAGATTCTGATTGTTATGGAGAGAATCAATATAAGCATAATTGTACAACAAATAATTAGTCTTAGATTGCAGACCATTTGATAATAATTACTGTAGGCAAGAGCAAATTGAAATTTGTGAAATACTCGTGGATAAATAAAACTTACTTCATTGCAGCAGGAATAGAAATGAAATACAAGCATAAAGTATTCTGTACATTTACATGGAGATATAAATACAAAAGATGTAGATTTTGGGGTCTTGAGTAAACAATGAAGTCCTGGAGGAACTCGGGATAGAAATGGTCAGTCAACATTTTTGGGTTTGGATCATTTATAAAAGCGGTGAAATTACATATCAAGACTATAACGTCTGCAAGAACAAAGTGAAGAGAGGAAGGTTTAGTGGAGACATCAAGGGTTAAGTTTTTTAATGCATTGCCAGAGATGGTGGTGGAATCTGGATCAATAAGGGCCACTTAAGAGACTCTTAGACAGGCACGAGGATGGAAGAAAAAAATAGAGGGTTATGAGGTAGGAAAAGCTTAGGTTTTTTTGGGGAGGAATATATTGGTTGGCACAATATCATCGGCTGAAGGGTCTGTGTGATCTGGTCTTCTATATGGTGCTATCGGTGCTATGCCATTCATGTGACTTGCTCATACTGATAAATTGAATGACAGTCGGTTGAAATGATGAAATAATGACCTTTTTTTGAAGCTAGACGTACTGCTTGCATAGAAAAGGGACGGATTCTACATCCAGCAGTGTGTGGCGGATGGAATCCAGCTGCTTTGCAACTTCTAACAATTCTATTGGTGCATGCAAGCGTGCCTTCATTCCCAGCCTCCATACACATCTCCCTGTGTGAAGTGGTGAGGCAGCTCCACAGCTGTCTTGTACAGTTGGGACTGTGACTGGCAATTATAAGCTGGCAGCCAGAATTTTACCACAAAAGCTGATATGGTGTGCGCTGAGCTAACTCAAAGAACTTTTGTTAAACCATGCCAGGATAAATGAAATTATACACCACTAAGCACACACGAAGAATTCTACAGTTATCCAGCAGGTAATTGAAAAGTCGCAATTTTCTGACAATCAAATCTTCAGTCTAAATGTAAATTTTGGCTTTCTCCCTGTGCATAACAACCCCAGCTCATAAATCTTGGAACCTGGGAATTATTCAGGCAATTAATTCACCTCTGAACAGAATTTCCAACTAGGGAAGAAATTGTTTGATTTCCTTTCCTCCAGGAGGTTTCAGGTGTTTTTGGATAGATTTCTACATAGTAAGGAAATTAAGGGATATGGGGGAAAGGCAGGTAGGGGTAGATGAGCCTTTCGTCAGATCAGCCCTGATCTCTTTGAACGGTGGAGCAGGCTCGACGGGCCAGATGACCCACTCCTCCTTATATTCTTAAGGTTGGGCCTATATTGACGGGAATGATCGTCCAGGTTAGGCCATGATCTATAGAGCAAGTCATGTGGACACTGTTGTGGCCCTGGCTTAGTAGTTGATCATCAGAACGCCGATCATCAGAACTGAATCAGAATCTGTTTTAATATCATGTGTCGCAAAATTTGTCGTTTTGTGGCAGCAGTATTTTCCAGAACAAGGTATAAAATTACTACAAATTTTAATTCTGTAAATAGAATATTTTAAAAGAATAAATAATTAGTGTGAAAAAAGAGAAAAAAGTGTGGTAGTGTCTCAAAGTTCATTATCTGTTTAGAAATCTGATGGCGGATGGGATGGGGGTGGAAAGAAGTTGTTTTTGTAATGTTGACTGTGTGTCTTCGGGCTCCTGTACCTCCTTCCTGATGATAGTAGTGAGAAAAAGGGTATTGCGTGCTCTTTAGACATGGCCTCCGTGAGATCACTCTGAGCTATGGTCAAGGAAGCAGTAGAGAAAAGCTTAATGCCAACAGTCCTCCCCCTAACAACGTGCTTGCAACATGGATTTGCCATAGTCAATAGCCTGCTCTTCAGAGAAAATAAAGAAGGGTAGAAGGCAACATCTCATTCCAACTACTAACCAGGGCCACAACAGTGTCCACATGACTTGCTCTATAGATCATGGCCTACCTGGATGATCATTCCCGTCAATATAGGCCCAACCTTAAGAATATAAGGAGGAGTGGGCCATCTGGCCTGTCGAGCCTGCTCTCCCGTTCAAAGAGATCAGGGCTGATCTGACAAAAGGCTCATCTACCCCTACCTGCCTTTCCCCATATCCTTTAATTTCCTTACTATGTAGAAATCTATCCAACCTTATCTTAAATATATTTACTGAGGTTACCTCGACTGCTTCAACAGGGCGCACTTGCGGCAGACTAAAAGTAATTTTGTGCAATATAGACAATAGACAATAGACAATAGGAGCTGGAGTAGGCCCTTTGGCCCGTCGAGCCAGCACCGCCATTTTACAGATCATGGCTGACCACTACTATCAGTACCCCTTTCCAGCCTTATCCCCATAACCCTTAACTCCTTTGTCCACTAGAGTCTTATCTAACTCTCTTTTGAACATAATCAGTGAATCTGCCTCTACCACCCTCTGTGGCAAAGCATTCCACAGATTCACACTTCTCTGGGTAAAAAAATGTTTTCTCATCTCTGTCCTAAAGGGCCTACCCCATATTCTTAAACTATGCCCTCTAGTCCTCGTCTCCCCCATCATTGGGAACATGTAATCTGACTTCACCCTGTCTATCCCCCTGATGATTTTGTATACCTCAATCATGTCCCCCCTCATCCTTCTAAACTCCATCGGATACTATTTTTATTACATAACAATAAAGAAATCTTGAACTCTGGACATGATGGAACTCGGAATGGAGCGTCTACATCAGGACTCTTATGCCAGCCATGGCCTACTCAATAGGGATGACAAAGTACTATCAATCTCAATGCCAGACTAATGTACGGTACATTATTGTCAACTCATACTTTAGCTATGAGCCACATGTGGTTGATTAAGAACACAGCAGAGCTAAACTGCTTTTTAATTACTAATAAGAAAAGAATAGCTACTATTATTAATGCACTCAGATGGAATATTGATAGGAACTTCAAACTTGTATAGATTTGTTGCTGAAATAATTTTTATTTGTCATATCAATACATTATTTCTCTGATATGTAGTAGAATTGGAGTGTGAATTACATTTAGCAGTAATAACCTGTGTTTATGTCGAGAGGTTTCAACTAAAGATGAGGTGTCTTGATTAAAATGGTGTTGCCATAACCAAAACTGTGACTGGTCAGACCCTTTCCTCGGACAACACTACATCACCATCACACAATGTAAAAGCAGATTTTTTTTCCACGCGTTCTACTATATCCAAGCTGCCCAATCATCCTTTCTCTCAGACTTCCTCGAAGCTTTGTCTTGAATATTGCACCAAACTGACAGAACTGTTAAAACTTAGCCTCTGACTGGCGCACACCCGTGATCCCAGCAACCATCAACAATAGATCACCTTCACCTTTCCGGTTGGGATTGGAGCCCAGATTATAAAAGAAAGCAGTGTGCACGAATAACTAACTTAGTCATTGGAGTGTTCAATCAGCCAGTCAATTCTGCATCTGCTGCCAAGTGTTGTCCCATAAAGACTAATTACTTCCTCAACCTTGGCTTGGAGGTTGAGTCAACTGGATGAACTCCCTATAGAAAAGACAACCTACAAATCATTATCCTTTTGAACATATTAACATAAGCTGTCATGAACGTGGGCTCACTCTGTTTTAAGAATAAATTGGATAGCTATATGGATGGGAGAGGTCTGGAAGGTTATGGAATGGGTGCAAGTCAGTGGGACTAGCAGAATGATGTTTTGCCACAGACTCAAAGCGCCAAATGGCCCATTTTCTGTGTTATCGTTTTCTATGGTTTCCAAACACCTGAAGTTCAAAATGTTATTTGTGAATTGGAAATGTGCTTTGTGTTGTAATCTTGTTGCAAATAAATGCCCTACTATAAACAGTTCTGATTAAAAATAATGCATGATTTCAGAAATTGGGATTCAAGTTGAAGATCAATCACCTTCTTGTAGTAAAGTGCAATGGCTGTGGTCTTTGTACAATCCAGCTGGACGTAAACATGGCCGATACATGACTGGAAAAACTGCTCAAGTTTCAGGTTAGGAAAATGACAGCACAGAGGCAATGGAGGTGTCGAGAAATGCCATTTGAGACAGCACTTTCACCCCCCTCCCCCCACAGTGACGGCTTTCATGGGGAAGTCAGGAGGTCGAGGGGTCAGTCATTGCAATTTTCGCGAAGTATTTTTTTTAAAAATGTAACATTTAATTTTAAATTAAAATTTTTAAAGTTTAGGCATACAGCAGGGTAACAGGCCCTTCCAGCCCACGAGCCTGTGCCATCCAACCCTCAACCCCTGTATCTTTTGAAGGGAGGGAACTGGAGCACTAGGAGGACACGGGGAGAACATACAAGTTTCTTCCAGGCTGCGCCAGATTCGAACCCAGGTCGCTGGCGCTGTAACAGCTATGTAAACTATGATGCCCTTAGCATGTGAAGAAAGAGTATCTGTGGCTGGAGGTGCTCGAAGCATTTCAGAAGGGAAGGGTGGTTGAGAAAAGAGCGCCACCAGCTCGTCGTAGGCTGAAAGTTGAGGACAGGAAGTGCACAAGTCTCTTTGCCACTGTACACGTGGGAACAATCATGAGAAAATAAAATGGTATCACATCTGCTCACTCTCTTGGTGCCACTCCTCTGTGCGCCCGTCTCTAGCCCACTGATTCCCTGAAACCCTCCCCCACCTCCACAACCGGATGACTGGCAAAACCACTGCTGGAGGACATAGCAGCAGGCTGCAGGAGTCCTTGCTGAGTATCTATGGGCCTGCCCACTACTAGCCTTGGGCAACAGTTCAGCTGGATGACGGATGAAGGAAGAGCACAGACACTGAAGGAGTAACGGGAGTGGAAACATCAATTCTGTCATGAGCAACACAGAAACTGCAGATGCTGGCATCTTGAGCAAACAATGAGAACCTCGGGAAACTCAGCGGGTCAGAGAGAGAAGTGGTCGGTCCACATTTAGTATCGGGCCCAGTTATCGGGTCAGAGAGAGAAATGGTCAGACAACATTTAGTGTCGGGCCCAGTTATCGGGTCAGAGAGAGAAGTGGTCAGACCACATTTAGTGTCGGGCCCAGTTATCGGGTCAGAGAGAGAAATGGTAAGACAACATTTAGTGTCAGGCCCTGTTATCGGGTCAGAGAGAGAAGTGGTCAGACCACATTTAGTGTCGGGCCCAGTTATCGGGTCAGAGAGAGAAATGGTCATACCACATTTAGTGTCGGGTCCAGTTATCGGGTCAGAGAGAGAAATGGTCAGAAAACATTTAGTGTCGGGTCCAGTTATTGGGTCAGAGAGAGAAATGGTCAGACAACATTTAGTGTCAGGCCCTGTTATCGGGTCAGAGAGAGAAGTGGTCAGACCACATTTAGTGTCGGGCCCAGTTATCGGGTCAGAGAGAGAAATGGTCAGACAACATTTAGTGTCAGGCCCTGTTATCGGGTCAGAGAGAGAAGTGGTCAGACCACATTTAGTGTCGGGCCCAGTTATCGGGTCAGAGAGAGAAATGGTCAGACCACATTTAGTGTCGGGTCCAGTTATCAGTCAGAGAGAGAAATGGCCAGACAACATTTACTGTTGAGTCCAGTTATCGAATCTGAAGTAGGAAAGGGCAATATCAAATATATCACAAGGGGAAGGAAAAGGAGAGGGGATGAGGTAAGAGGTGATAGGGTATTAGGCTAATTTTAAATTTAAATGTTACATTTATTTAAATTTATTTTAAATTTAGACATACAGTACGGTAACAGGCCTTTCTGATCCATGAGCCCATGCCATCCAATTATACCCAATTAAACTACAACCCCGTATGTTTTGAAGGAAACCGGAGCACTCGGAGGAAACCCACGCAGTCACAGGGAGTATTCGAACCCAACAGTGTTGCTACGCTAACCGGCCTAGGAGGTGCTGGAGAAGGTGGGAGAGGCGGAGAGAGAGCACACTTTTCTCTCTCTTGGTAAATCTCCTTTGTTCGGAGAAGGAAGGACACCTTTCCTCCCCACTGACTCCTGGAAAATAAAAAGTTTTAAATCATCCTTCTTCGAGGCTCTGATTTAGTCCATTTCCTTGCTTCCAAGCCTCTCGCCTCTGCTCAAAAGCTGCTGGTAAAAATGTAGAGGCTGGGTTCCAATGACAGGATGAGACCCAAGGGGCACATGGCCACCTTGAAGGTAAATGGCTCATTATCACCTGGTCATCAGAGAAAGTTCAAATCGAAGTGCATCACCTCCCAGGCTGGGGAGATTTTAACTAACTGCTTCCACTTACAGGGAGTTCCATAAACAGAAGTCCAATGACTAACAGATGGCAGCATCCCAATGGAGCACAAAATGACTCATGTTTAGCATGGTTGATGGAGTGGATGGAAGCGCTGGAGAAACTCAGCAGGCCAGGCAGCATTCATAGGCATTAAAAGGCGGCCGACGTTTCAGGCCTGAGTCTTGCATTGAGAGTATGATGAAGAGCTCAGGCCCAAAATATTGACTGCCATTTAGTGCCTATGGATGCTACCTGGCCTGCTGAGTTTCTCCTGCACTTGACCCCGGCATCTGCAGCTTTCTTAACCCATGGCAGGGAAATGATTCAGAGGTCAATCCACAGGACCATAAGAATAACAGAGAAGATCACCGGGGACTCTACTGGGATCAAGATCTACTGGGATCATGGTCCAAAGAAGGCACACAAAACCATTGAGGACCTCTTTCACCCCACACACAGCTTCTTCCAGCTGCTCCCATCGGGGAAGAGAAACAGGAGGATCAGAGCCAGCACCACCAGGCTGAGGAACAGCTCCTTCCCACGGGCAGCGAGAATGCTGACTGACCATCTGCGATGCTCATATGTACAAAACAATATTTATTTATTGGTATGGTTGAAATACTTGTCCTGCATAAGTATTGTTTGCCTGTATGTGTGTTATGTCTGGTTGCATGTCTGCATGTTTTGCACCAAGGACCGGGAGAATGTTGTTTCGTCAGGTTGTACTTGTGCAATCAGGTGACAATAAACGTGACTTGAAGAGATGCTTTGCTCATTTACAGACAATGAACCACTGTAGTTTCTGCAGTGATAAACCTGCCACCACGACGGACCCAAACTAGTCCCATCAAACCTCTGACTCACACCTCAGCAGCACTGTTGGGGATGAAACACAAAAGTCTGCAGACACTGTGATTGCAGTTAAAACACATAAATGCTAGAGGAATTTGGCCGGTCTTGCAGTGCCCATAGGAGGTAGAGATGAAGGCCTAAGCCAAAGGCCCACCAGGCTTCCGGCCTAAACATGCCATCCCCTACTAGTGGCAATGTCTGTGCAATATTTTCAAGTCAAAGGCAGCTCTTTAAGAAACGCACCTTTATCTAATTTAACATTTTTGAAGGCCCACAGGTGGCCCCTTTAATGGGCTGTGGCCCACTGGTTGGGAACCACTGCTTTGCAGAAAACTGATATCATGGTGCTAGCATTTATTTGTAGCTTTCCTCTTTAATGACATCAGAATACAAGACCCAAAGTCAGTTTGGCTACATTTCGTTAATAAATAAACCTCTCCCCCCACTCCCCATCATGGAAGCAGATGGTGTTTTACCTTTTCCAGTCGACGCACTATGCTCCAGTAACATGGCGCCACATGGCGCAATATTTCTGAATCTGCAAACCACAGAGACACAAAATGCCTGTCGGATCAACCCCAAACCCTAATTCTCCTTGCAGATGGCATTAATATCGACTTCTCTGGCTTGCGTTAAAACTGCCCCCTCCGACTCTTGCTTCCCCCGTTGTCCGTCCTTTCCCCATCTCCTTTTGCACAGACGTGATCAATTCTCCTCGTCCCTTGTCACATCCAATTAACACCTTTTGATGGCCTGGATTCGTCCTCCATTGTTTGAATTCTGAGACTTTCTGATCTATCCTGCTTCTCCCTTTTCCGATGTCTCCTTGAAGACGGGCTCAGGCCCAAAACGTTGGTAATATATCTTTGTCTCCTGCAGATGCTGAACAGACCAGCTGAGTTCCTGCAGCATTTCAGTGTTTTTAACTAAATCAATGGCCTCTGGTGCACAAAGAAGTTTCCTGCCCTTCTATATCACTCAAAGGTGAGGAGCTTAGCACTTTCTGTGGAACGAGTGCCAGGATTCCCTGATTTTTCACTGTGCGTGACCTTTGGTAGATGTCAGGAAGAATGCAGACAGACTAGCATAAGGCGACAGTTGTTTTAATAAAATCCAGTCTGATATCTCCAGCCCCTCTCTGAAGCAGTTTGAGTGGCAGCAGACGGTAACTGGTTTAGAGGACGGACGGTGACTGGCTGACTCAGTCAGGATAGTGCTGTGACTTTAATTAAATTGTAATTTGATTTAATCTGTCCTCCAGATCCTCAGTGGATGAGACTGTGTCTGAATCTTCTTATTTAATGCAAAATGATGAATCTCAGCTCTTTTGCAATCTAGAGATTCTCCCAGCTGAGTGTGATTGTTTTTCTTTGGATGCGAAATGCAGAGAGTACAACTCTGGACCTTAACTGTTTTCTCTGTTCATCGTTTAATGATTTGGGAAGTTCATCTGGGAAATGTATTCAATTTGCTCCTTTCAGTCAGTGAACAGCAGAGGATTAGAACAAGATTTTCTTTGTAAACCAATCATAATTTCATTATAATACTGTAATGGAGAAATTTGCAATTCATGCTGCCTGGATGGAAGTGTTTGGCTACAGTGCTCCATTCCCATAGACCACTCGGTCCTTGAGATGTCATTGCAAACACAAGGCCAAGGTACCAGGGTGTCTCTCTCACTCTATTTCTCTCTCCCTCTCCCATTTTCCTTTCTAAATTTCCCTCTCCCCTCCTGCACCCCTCTCTCTTTTCTCTCTCCCTCTTCCTCTCTCTCTCTCTCTCTCTCTCTCTCTCTCTCTCTCTCTCTCTCCCTCCACCTATTCTCTCCTCCCTGCTGCAGCTGTGCAGGGCCTTGGTGAGACTAGTTTTGGTCTCCTTACCTGAGGAAGGATGTCCTCGCCATGGAGGGGTGCAGAGAAGGTTCACCAGACTGATACCAGGGATGGAAGGACTTGCACATGAAGAAAGGTTGATAAACTAGGATTGTATTCTCTGGAATTTAGAAGATTGAGCGGGGAATCTTATAGAAACATATTAAATTTTTAAGGGTTTAGACAGACTGGATGCAAGAAGGATTGTTTTCAATGCTGGGAAAAACCAGAACCAGGGGTCACAGTTTAAGGATAAGGGGAAAGTTTTTTAGGACTGAGATGAGGAAAAATTTCTTCTCTCAGAGAGTGGTGGATCTGTGGAATTCTTTGCCACAGGAAGTAGTTGAGGCCGGTTCCTTGTCAATATTTAAGAGTAGGTTAGATTTGGCTCTTGTGGCAAAGGGGATCAGGGGGTATGGAGAAAAGGCAGGAACTGGGTACTGATCAGCCATGATCATATTGAATGGCAATGTAGGCTTGAAGGGCAAAATGGCCTACTCCTGCACCTCTTTTCTACATTTCTCTCTCTCTTCTCACATTCTTTTTTACTCTCACTCTCTGTGCTGCCGCATGGATAACAACTGCACTCAATGTCCTGACTGAGAAGGCAAGCATTTGCCAAATTCCTTCTTCACCACCAATATCACCATTTTTATCTGTTCTACAACACTCGACAGGGCCCTGTGCAATTCCTACCCTGGATCAATATCTCACTGGCCTGAGATTCCCTTGCTTGCCCCTGCAGCTCTTTTTCTTTAATCAGGGCACATCATTAGTCCTCTCCAGCCCTCTGATACCTCACCCATGGCTAATGATGATCCAAATATCTCCACCAGGTTCCATCAGGCAAGGTTAGTAGAGCTAGGGCTTTTCTCTTTGGAGCAAAGAAGGATGAGAGATGCCTTAATAGAGATCTATAAGATTATGATAGGGTAGACAGCCAACACCTGTTTCCCAAGGCAGGAGAAGGAAACACCAGAGAACATCTGTACAAAGTGAATGGAGGAATGTTTAGGGGAGACGTCAAGGTTATAGAGTTGTGTGTGCCTGGAACGCATTGCCAGGGCTGGTGGTGGAGGCTGAAATAATAGGGGCATTTAAGAGACTCTTAGACAGGCACATGGATAAAAGAAAAAGAGGACTATGAAGTAGAGAGGGTTTTGTTTTGTTTAGGCACAACTTCGTGGGCCGAAAGGCATGTCCTGTGCTGTATATTCTTCCTCACCTTCCCACAATATCCTAGGATACACTTGATCAGGCTCTGGGGTTTTGTATACATTAAGATCTCCAATAACACCTCTTTTGTTATACCAATATGTTTCAAGACATCACTATTCATTTCCCTTAATTCCTTCATTCCATGCCTTTTTCCCCAATAAATGCAAAATATTCATTCAGGACCTCGCCCATCTCCTGCAGCTCTACCTCATCGATCCTTCATCACTCTCTGCTCCTAGAGTCTCTTGGGATTTTCATTTTTCTCATCCACCAAAGCCATCTCACGTCCTCTTTTTGCCCTCACCACCATGACCCTCTTATGTGAGCTCCTGCGCCGCTTGCCCTCCTCAAGGGATTCGCTTGAACCCAGCTGCCGATACCTGGCAACATGCTTCCTTTCTCCCAACCCGATCCACTCGTTAGCAAAACCTGAACCAAGCACGAAGACCCTGGGGAAAATCGCCTGCTCATCTCAGATCAATTCGATCAGGTTCTGACCACAACGATGCCATTCCGTGGCAGAGTGGAGAATCAGTAGTCACTGCTTTCTCCGCCGATTACTTTTTACTGGGAATTGAACCGAATAAATAAGGCATTACAGGCGAGTAATCTGCTTGCAAATACTGGCCAAGTATCAGCCAGTCAAGTTATTGTTCATTTATGGGAGATACGCAAGAGTATTTTGTTTAAAAACCTCAAAGATTCTTTGGAACAGAAAATTTGCAGGAATCTCTGACAGCGAGCGGAGCGGATTGAAAAAAATCACCACGGCAAACCCACTGGTCACACATCACCCAAGCCCCTTAGACAAACAAATACATATTTTTATCTATTTATGAATACTCACATTTAATAGCTTGATTTCCATCTCAGTCACAATAGAGGAAGGACTACATCAGAGTATTCCAACTCCACGAAGCAGTTACAGACACACAAAATGTTGGGTTATTAATGAGAGCAGCTTTATGGTTTCACATGCTGACAGGACAAGAGGAAATCCTCCTCATCATTCGTTAGCACTTGGTGGAACCCTGCTCTCACCATGGTTACAGCCCCTTACTACAGCAGCAGGCGTGCCACTCTATCGCCATGGTATCCAGAAAAGCTGCAGCCAAACCGTATTCAGGGGAGCAAAAATAACAAGGCAAGTGCTCAAACCCGGAATCATTCGCAACGCCCTCGATCAAAGCGCTGGCTGCTCGGGGTGGGGGGGGGGGAGGGCATGCTTCTTACCGAGAGCTGGTGTAGTTGGAGTCGGATGTGGAATGGGACTCCCTCCGGACAGTCTAATGAATGCAGTCTGCCACTATAGCAGCGTGAGCTGAAAAGGGCTGTTCCCGGGAAGCATCGCGTCGAAGACCCTCCGCTGAAATTACAAGCAAGGGTCACACTGTATCGCCTGCCAATAGTATCTCATTGGTGAATCCCAGAGGAGTTGTAATGGGGGTCTGGAGTTAAAGCAGATCGCAGACACTGAAATCCTTGCTCTGAGGCTAGTTTCAACCGAAGGATTTACAAAGCAAAATGCAATTTACATATCCATTCATTTCACATTATCCCCTCTGTCACTCCGCTCTTTCATTCAATTCATTCTGCCACGATTGTGTTACGTATTAAGCCGAAATTGATGTTTGTAATTAATTATCAGGGTTTTTTTCTTAATGGCCACTTCTTTTCATTCAGATTAACCGAGGCGTATCTTTGTTCCTTGCTACCTGCTTCCTGGAAGGAGAACAAATCTTGATCTATTGTCTACAAGTCTGCAATCATCCCTTGTTAAATCACACTACAGACGGCAGTGCAATGCTGGTCTCATAAATTGTAACCCATTATGGTATCAACAAGGCACAGTTTAACGCCCATTGTTGTGCACACTGAGCTCAATGTTCCTGAATGATCCACTTTTCTTTGCGTGTTTACACCTGTCAGTTATGAGACACGACCAAGGTTTTCAATTATCGTTCAATGCAGATTTTCCCACAAATACAGTGCAAATGATATTTGCACAATTCTCCAAAGTATCCTAGAAATGACCACTTCTGCACTTAACAGTATCAGGCTAGTATTAACATTGCTAAACTAATCTAATTAACAAATTAAATGTGTTAATACAGCCACAGAGTTTAACAGCACAAAATCAGGCCCTTCAGCCCAACTTGACTATCTTAGCTAGTAAAAACCAATGCTGGAGAAACTCAGCAGGTTATATAGCAAAGATAAAGATACATAACCAACGTTTCAGGCTTGAGTCTTTCAACAAGGTATAAGCAAAATGAAGGCCGGTGCCCAAAGCAAACAGCCTGCCTACATATTGTTCATACCTTGATGAAGGGCTCAAGCCTGAAACGTTGGTTATGTATCTTTATCTTTGCTATATTAATTGATAGGCACTGCCTGTAACCACAAAGACGAGGCTGAGGGAACGATAGGCTTCAATATACAGAAGAATCGGAGGAGTCACGCGATGGAGTAGTGGCCGGACGGTGAACTCCAGCCCTCTCCAGAAAAGTCGGGAAAAACAAGAGAAAACACAAAGGCACAGAAATAAAAGTTACAGAAAAGTGAGTATAAAGGTGGAAAGAAGATGGCGACAAAAAAAGAAAAGTTGAAAGCAACGGTAAGAAGAGAGGAAGAGAAGACAAAGGAGGGAAAAGGTGAAGGCCTTACCTGTCCGAAGAGGCCCGCTGCGGAGAGAGAAACCCGCTCCCTCAGGTCGGTAAATAATGGACTACAAAAATGGCTCGCAGAGCCGAACAAAAGTGCGCAACCGCGCATGCGCGAAGTTTCGCGCATGCGCGACGCGAATGAAAAAAAACACACCGACGGGAGGGGGGACCAGCTGGGGAGTCGATCTCCACAGCCGGCAACGACAGCTGCAGAACACCTGCAGCAAGAAGAGACCACAGAAGACAATAGAAACAAGATAGAAGAGGAGGAAAGGGCAACAAAGAAACAACAGATGGTCAACCCAGAGGAAGAAGAAGAGGAAGAGTATGGTGAAATAGAAGAAGAAAAGAGAGGCAAGGTAAAGGATATACTTGCTCTTATTAGAGGATACATGGAATCATTTAAAGAATGGCAAACACAGGAATTTAAGGATTTAAGAAAAAGAATAAACAACACAGAGGAGAAAATAATTAAAATGGAGATGACCTTAACAGAAATGGGAAAAAAAATGGACAAGATGGAAGAGCGGGCAGTAGCAGCAGAAATGGAGGTAGAAGACTTAAAAAAGAAATTGGAGAAATCTAATAAAAAAACTAAAGAGACACAAGAACTACTAGCTCAAAAAATAGATACAATGGAAAACCATAACAGAAGAAATAACATAAAGATAGTGGGCCTTAAGGAAGATGAAGAAGGCAAGAATATGAGGGAGTTTATAAAAGAGTGGATCCCTAAGACCCTAGGATGTCCAGAACTACAGCATGAAATGGAAATAGAAAGGGCACATAGAGTATTGGCCTCTAAACCACAACCACAACAAAAACCAAGATCTATTGTAGTAAAATTCCTAAGATATACTACAAGAGAAAAGGTACTGGAGAAGACAATGGAAAAAGTAAGAGAGGGCAACAAACCACTGGAGTATAAAGGGCAAAAAATCTTCATTTATCCAGATATAAGTTTTGAACTCCTAAAGAAGAGAAAAGAGTTCAATACAGCAAAGGCGATTTTATGGAAGAAAGGGTATAAATTTATACTAAAGCATCCAGCGGTATTGAAAATATTTATTCCAGGACAGCAAAACAGACTATTCTCGGATCCAGAAGAAGCACGAAAATTTGCAGAACAATTACAAAAATAGACTGAGGGAGGAAGACGGGTAATGAGAGTTAAAATGATCACGACTGATATGTATGTGGGTAAAGACAAAAATAGACTGAGGGATGAAGACGGGTAATGAGAGTAAAAATGATCAAGATTGATATGTATGCAGGTAAAGAGGTATAAGAGTGAATAGAGACAATGAGCATACATGAATGTATCTGTACTTAGAGGAAAATATAGATAGTATAGACAAGAATTAATAAGGGAAGGTAATGGAATAGAGAGAATAAGGAGGGAATTAAAAGAGGGACCTTTGTGACATATGAAAAGTGAAATCTTTTCTGGGGGAGGCGGGGTGGGGGGAAATAGCGGTCACTGCACAATCAGTTGACGCTTGCGAGTGGATTCGCAAATCCAAATGGAGAGGGGAGATGTGGTTGTCCGACAAGGGATAAAGGACAACTCAGGAGGTGAAGGGGAGATTGGGGATAAATAAGATAGAAATAGGAGAATAAGGAAAATGTTAGATGTTGTAGGAATGTTGTCTTATGAAGAGTTGAAAATAAGAAAACAGAAATGGAAAAGGAGGAAAGGTAATGATGGAAAAACGGAAAGAGAAGATAAACAAAATATAAAAGGGCTACGCTGAACTATATGTCTTTAAATATTAATGGAATACATAACCAAATTAAAAGGAAGAAACTACCAAATTTAAATGAATAAATGTATTCCATTAGAAAAAAATAACATATTGGTTAAGAAATAATATTGAAATATTCGAACAAGTATAGGAGCCTTACATTAAATATAATAGCGAAAACCTACCGGGGACAAACATTACCTAAGTTGATGGAAGGAGAAGGAAAGAAAAGAATGGACTCAGTAGAATTTCTGGTGTAATTTTGTTGAATGACAACATTGTCTGACTGGATTAATGCAACCTAGATTGTATACCTAAAATGGATGAGAGGGGGGGGTGGGGGGGTGGTTTGGGAGGAAAGGGGGGGGGGGGAGAAAAAGTCACTGTATATGTGTGAAAAGAAATAGTGTATATCATGGCTAATGTGATTTATGGTGTGAAAAATAAAAAAATTTAAAAAAAAAAAAAAAAAAAAATACAGAAGAATCTTGAAGGCCCAAATCCAGGTATAGGAATGGAGGGAAAGGAGAAATGGCTCAACCTTATGGCCCAGGACCATGGGGGAGGAGTCATAGGGTAGGAGTCATCAGTGGGTGGGCCAGCTCCATATATACAGTAACCAACAATAACTATATACAATGGAGGAAACATCACCACATATATAAAGTCCACTGTTTGACCTGCTCAGTTTCTCCAACATTGCGTTTTTACTTCAATCACGGTGTCTGCAGACTTTCATATTTTATTCTATTTAAGCTAGTCCCACTTACACCTTTCCATTCCACGCGATGGGAGATTTCATGAATCACCACGCCTTACAAGAGATGGAGATTGGGAGAGCAATGTTACCAACAATAGATTGCTGAGCATTGGAGGGATATAAGTATACATAGTTATAACCATAATTTGTTTAAAGCATCCCAAATTCATTTAGATTCAAATCCCTGCCCAAGAGTCACGCAGTCAGTATCTTGTAAATTTCACAAATTCTTGAGAGCACTTTTGCCAAAATAGAGAGATTGGGGTTGGGGGGTGGGGTTTGAACCAAAAGTGGATCTTGAATTAGATAATACTTTCTAATAACCCCCAGGTGTCCTGAAAGGTTCAACAACGAGTTGACTACTGTTTAATTCCAGGAGATGAGGTAGATAATTTAACAATTAGATTATAGGAAGGTTCACAAGAGCAAGTAGTCTGTTTTTCATGGTGTTAACTGGCCATACTCTGGGGGAGAGTCCGCATTTGCTGTGATTGGAGTAAAAACACAGAAATACTGGAGGAACTCAGCCGATCTTGCAGCGTCCATAGGAAACAGTGATCATATTGCCGTCATTTCGGGCCTGAGCCCTTAAACTAAGAAAAGGAATGCACAGAGTAAAGACAGTGCTGGCATGGGGAGGAGATAAGACCAACAAAAAGGTGTTCAATGGATATAATAAGAGGAGAGGCGAGAATTGATTTTGACTCGGTGAAAGAAAGGAGACAGAGGGTAAATGGAGAGAGACTGAGCTGGGGAAAGGTGGCAGGGGGAAGAGGTGGGAGGTAAATGAAAGTAAGGGAAGTTGATGTTAATGTTAATGTTGATGTTAATGCCTTCTGCCTTCTGGAAGGTGCCCAGATGAAAGATGAGGTGTTGATCCTCCAATTTGTAGGTGGCCTCAAACTGGCAGTGTATGAGACCATGGACAGACATGCCAACAAGGGAATGGGATGAGGAATTGAAATGAGTGGCCACGGGGAGATCCATGCCATTGTGGTGGATAGATTAGAGGAGCTCTCCCCATCTGCGCCCAGTCTGTCCGATATAGAAGAGACCACACATGAGCACTGGATGCAATAGGTGACCCCTGCATGTTCACTAGTGAAGTGTTGCTTCACTTGGAAGGACTGTTTAGATCCCCTAGTGGTGGAGAGGGAGAAGGTGTGGGTGCAAGTGGAGCATCTCTTATGGTCACAGGGATAGATCCCAAGGGAATGATTGGAGGGGAGAAAGGAGTGGAGTCATGGATGAAGCGGGCCCTGCAGAAGGCAGAGAGGGGAGGAGAGAAGAATATGTGTCTTGTGGTGGGATCACATCATAGCTGGCGGAAATGGCAGAGGAGGATGTGTTGGAAGTGAACTCAGCCGCTTTGACATCCACCTGAGATCCAGCCAGGGCCCCGATTTTTCATCTCGTCTAAAGGTTATTTCCTAAACAGTGCAACCTTTCCTCTGTACTCCACTAGACAGTCAGCTAGATTTTGGATTCACCCACCAGCAGAGATACCCACAGACATCCAAAAAGAGAATAACACAACTACTAGAAACCCGAACTAAACAGAAAATACTGGATACACTAATCAGGTCAGGCAGCTTATGTGGAAAGGGAAACAGCTAACATTACAAGTCAATGAAACTAGATTTTGGATTTATTGTCACACTACTGACAATGACATCACATACAACCCTGAGAGGCTTTGTTTCTCTATCCACAGATGCCGTGTGGCCTGCTGTCAAATTTGTGGAGTCAGATCAGGTCAAAAATACAGTAAAGACCCAGTATCTGGAACCTATGGTGATTGGTAGATGCCAGATAAGTATATTTGCTGGTTGCTTGAGATTGCATGTTGTATGAATTGATGATCTGACCGCAGGGCGGGATGGGGGAGGGGAGTGATTGTAAACGTTCATTTTTTTTAAACCTAAAGTTCCATTTTTTTAACCCATTTCTACGATTTGCTTGAGGTTGCCACTTGCTTCGATTCCAGATAGTGAGGATTTTAGTGTACGTCCAATTTCAGTTACAATATCCATTCAAAATAAGTTCAATCTCTTGGTTATACAAGGAAGGAAGCTTACATTGTTTTGCGTCCATTCTTTGCAACTCTCCTATTGAACCATCATCCCTTAAGAAACTCCCTTGTCAAGATCCATCCTTGTGACCAAACTTTCCTTTCCTTGCACTATTTCCCTTTGTTTCCAGTGAAGCAACTCGAAACAGTCTACATCGAAGGTCGCAATCTCTTCGAAGTACATTATCTATCAGGCATTGAAACACAGAGAGCACGGTCAATTTAGAGTGCATCACATGAAACCTCCCTTACAGTAATTACTAATACTAACAATGAAATTTAAATTACATGTATTCAATTGAACGGAGCTTGAGCGAGAGTGCCTGCTGCAGGGATGAATAGATATTTCACACCAGCGGAAGTAATAAAATAGTCATGAGCAAATGCTGAGACTTCCACCAGAATATACACAGACTCGGCTCTGTTTCCCATTACTAAGGAAGTATCCAAATGTAATTTGGTGCATTATTAGTTTGAGTTCTCCTTCTTTCTTATCCTCTATGAAAGACCAGGAACGGCACCCGTCAGCATTCCCACATTCCCATTGCAATTCATTGAAACTATCGTCCCAGCAAAGGATCACCTCTGCATTAGCTATCCTTGCTGTGTTGTAGGGATGATGGGATAGTTGCCCTCATGGTTACATCAAGGCTGCTGCCCTTCGGCTGAACTCCTGGGCAGGCTAGGGCAATTTAGAAAATATAGAAAAATAGGTGCAGGAGTAGGCCATTTGGCCCTTCAAGCCTATACTGCCATTCAATATGATCACGGCTGATCAGTACCCGGTTCCTGCCTTCTCCCCATACCCCTTGATCCCCTTAGCCACATGGGCCAAATCTACTCTTAAATATTGACAAAGAACCGGCCTCAACTACTTACTGTGGCAAAGAATTCCACAGATCTACCACCCACTGAGAGAAGAAATTTTTCCTCATCTCAGACCTAAAAAACTTTCCCCTTATCCTGAAACTGTGACCCCTGGTTCTGGTTTTTCCCAGCATTGGAAACAACCTTCTTGTGTCTAGTCTGTCTAATCCCTTAAGAATTTTATATGTTTCTATAAGATCCCGCGTCAATCTTCTAACTTTCAGAGAATACAAGCCTAGTCTATCCAACCTTTATTTACAATTAGCCCAGATGACCCATCCACAATCAGTCCGTCCACAGGAAACATCACCACCAGTGCATGGAATTACTCCCCGTATGTGTCCCTCATAAATGAAATCACTTTCATTGGGGAATATCCAAATTCTCTCTCTCTCTCTCTCTCTCTCTCTCACACACACACACACATTCTTGACATGCAAATTAAAAACTAATCATTGGGATTATCTTGTAAAACACACAGGGGAGATTTCTCAGAGCATTAATAAAAACTGGTGTGTTCCATTTTCTTTGAAACTCTTTGATTATTAATCATCAAAAAGGCTGGAAAACGAGGGTGGTTTTATTGATAGCAATGGAGAATCAGGAATGTGAGCAACTGGAGTTGGGAACCATGATGTACCCTGAACAATATTGTTGCAGAATACCTGCTGAACCCTAATTTACAAAATGGAGTCCTTTGCATCATGTCACCTGCCATGCTGTAAGTCTAAAAAAAAATCTAAAAGGGCCGTAACCATGCTGCAAGTCTAAAACTTAAAAATTCACACAGTCCATCTGCAGAGAAAAAAGTTAACATTGGAGTTCTCAGTATCTGCAGGGTTTTTTTTTCCAACGAAACCTGTGATTTGGTGCACCAAAACGAATCCTTGCATTCAGCTGAAGTTGTACGCCTCTGTTTGGTTTCTGCTGCAAGCACTTTTGAATCCCATCATTTCAAGTTCTGAATTGTTGCTTTCAGTGTAATTCGAGCATTGGAAAAGGATGAATTTGCTGATCTTATTTTGCAAATGTTACCTCTTCACTCCAGGGTTTAAAAACTATATTGGCCTTATCTTAAAATGTACCCCCTGCTGTCCAATTAGGTTTAAAATGAACGCCAGAGACCTGAACTGCTGAGGGAGACGACAGTGAAGGCGTTTCACGTTGAGAAGTATTTGTGAAATCGACCGCCACAGAAAATAGGCTTCATTAAACAAGGGGTTATTTCTGGGGGGAAAATAATTAGTCGTTGGACAACCTATCAGGGCATGTTTAATGCAAAAGTAGCTACAAAGTAGTCAAAAGAAGGCATTGTGGATGAGTGTAAAGTTATAACCCTATCAATTCAAGGGTCATGTGCAACCTGATCATCCCTTCAATTTTCAGGCCCTAGGATCTTCCCCAAACCTTCCATCCATCTATCTACCTTCAAAATGCTCTTTAAAACCTCCCTCTTCACCGTCGTTTTCACCCATCTGACTCAGATTTGCTCCTTGAAGATTATAAAGAAATGCAAATTGCAGAAAGATTCCCTTCCATTTAGAGACCACTCACAGCACAGAAGACCAGTTCAGTGCTTTTTTTTTCTCTGGGATGCTTTAAGGAGTCTCTTGGATAATGCTTTTCTGAAGTCGCTGCTGTCTGATACGATATTCAGTGAATAAATAAGAATTCAAAACACTATTTTTCTTTAAATCTCCCAGTTGAGGAATGGGGGAACAAAATGTACTCACATACAACAATAATGCAGGTACTAATTAAACTGCTCCTTGGTGAAGCGAGTTCCCTTGGACTTGATGTATTTTTCAGTTTAATCATTAAATGCCCGCAGTTCTACTTTTCAAAATCCAGCACCACACTGAATGACCTGAACCTTGAAGTGTGTGATCTGGGCATACATTTAACAAATCAGCCATTTTCTGGACTAGAAACCACAGTCAGGACAGCTTTACTCTATTGCAGGACTCGTCTGCTCTTCAGAAAGTGAGGGGTTGCGTCAAACCGAGTTCAAAAGGATACCACCTCAGCAATAAAACGGGGCAGTCTAGTCAACATGCTCACAAGAGGCATTGAACCAACTGCCAGTGAGAGAGAGAGAGAGAGAGAGAGAGAGAGAGAGAATACTGAGCCATGGCCCACGGTGAATTGAATTGGTTATTGTCACATATACTGAGATATCCAGGCAAGTCAATCTCTTGGTAGTGCAATAATAAAAACATAGAGTCACAAATGACCAAAGAGCAAGGTATAGTGCCATAAAGAAAAAAACAAATAAGGTGTTTAAGTCACATTTTCATTTAATTTGGGAAATATCAGTCATTCTCCATGTGGATGCCACACCTCTGAAACATTAGTCCCCCTCCATATGACAATTCTCTGCGCACCCCAGCCCCCCACCCCCACACCCACTGCAGTTGCCACAAAGGCGCGGACACCCTTGATTGAGAGGAGGAAGGGACAAAGAAGAGATTGGAAACAGACACATGGTCAAACAAATTTGAAGAATACCTGCCCTCATGAAAGCTAACGTGACCTGCATTTGTTTGTTTAGGTAGGGTGTGGGCATTGGTAGTGATGTCATTGTTCCTCATTCACCTTAAGCAGCCAAGGTGAGATGGAAATGCTGCAGTTAATGTCGGGGAAAGAGTTCCAGGATTTTAACTCAGCAAGCACAAAGAGAGGTTATTTCACCGTTTTCACCCATGTGCCAATCTCTGTTACAATGCCAACCTTCAGCATCAGATTTCAGATTTTACATTTATTGTCAGAGAACATACAACCCTGAGGTTCCTTTTCTTCAGGGTGAGAACAGAGCGTGTGCTAGGTGGTGTGGATCTTTGATGACTGCTGCTGCTCTCCAACCGATGTTCTCATCAGTGGGATGGGTTTTCCCTGTGATGTCCTGGGTGGTGTCCACTATTTTTTGCAGGGCTTTTCACTCAGGGGTGTTTGTGTCCCCTTACCAGACCATGATGCAACTGGTCAGCACACTTTCTCCCACACATCTGTAGAAATTTTCCAAGGTTTCTGATGTCAAACTCCTGAGGAGGTAGAAGGGCTGACATGCTTTCTTCACATGCATTAGTGTGTGGCGTCCAGGAAAGATCCCCCGAGATAGTGACGCCCAAGAACTTAATATTTGCTCACACCCTCCACCTTTGACCCCTCAATGATCGCTGGATCATACACGCCTGGTTTTCCCTTCCTTGGATTGGGTGGTATTGAGTGAGAGGTTGTTGTTAGTGCACCATTCAGCCAAGTTTTTATTTGGCAAAGCAGCCATGGGTGAGCCACCTTCTTAGAAATGCCACAGTCTTCGTTTTGGGAGTGCTCCCCCAGTTGGTGTTGGGGAGGTAGTTTCAGGATTTTGACTGAGCAGGCATGAAGGAAAGATAATAATTTCACCATTTTCACGTAGGCATCAATCTCTGTTGCAATGCTAACCTTCAGCATCGATGCCCAATCCTTCAATATGTTCACCATGCCATGACGGAAGCCTTCTCTAATCCAAATTTCAGGACTAGTTTTCCAGAAGTTCAACATCGATACTCATCAAAAGATTGCAGCTTGCTGTTGTTAATATTCAGTAGCAGATTAACATATAATTTGCATACAACTTCTGCAATGTTACTGAGAAAATTATGAATTTTAACATGCAAATGAAGTATTGTTGTAACCTGCCTGGACATTGTTGCCAGTAATTGGCATAGATAAATGTGATCTACAGTTTTTGCATTACTCGCTGATCGCAATCAGAAAATCTTGCAAATGGACGCTCGACTCCTTGTCTTACAGACTGCAGGAGGGGAAGCAACACTTCCTCCACCATCATACTCAACCCTGGCGCCCCACAGGGATATGTGCTATACTCCCTGTCAATCTACAATTACTACTCCAACTCCTTCTTTAACTTCACTGATGACACCACACCTTGTAGGCCACATATTAACTAATGATGAGACAGAATATAGAAAAGAGAATGAGGGTTTGGTGTCCTGGTGCCAAAATATCAACTTCTCTCTGAAGGTCAGTGATACAAAGGAGCCGATTACAGGCTTCGGGAGGGGGAAGGTGAAGCCCACTCTGCATCAATGGGACGGGTGAGGTGATAGCTTCAAGTTCTTGGGAGTACATTCCTCCCAGTCCTGACTGTGACCAACACTATGGTTAAGAAAGTGGTCCGATGTCTCTATTTCATTGCAAGGCTGAAGAGTCCAGCCGATGCCTTAACAACATCTCGAGGTTCACCTTCAAGGACAACCTATCTGGGCACTTCACAGGCTGTGACAGGAACGGCTCCGCCCGAGATCAGAAGAAGGGGCAGAAGGTGGTGAAGGAAGTTTGGAATCTTGTATACTTCCCCCACCCCCCCTGTAAGGCCTGTAAGGCTGTGCAAATCACATGAGGGATCTGCTCAGGTATAACAGTCAATCCTGAGACAATCACTGACACTGTGAACATGATCTGAGCCCAAGGACGTGAAATTGTTTTATTACCCAAACCCAACCACAGGTATCCCATCCTGGCAACGTGTACGTGGCAACTACCCATTCCACTAGCCACCCCTTTGGTTACACTCAGTTGGCTACATCACTTGTACCTTCTCTATCATGGGAAGAGATTACCTCCTGGGGAAAAAAAAGCTGTAATGTCCCCACTAATTCATGGGAATGTTTAGCAGTTTATTGTCGAGAAGGAGCTATCAGGAAGCCGGGAGTCCTTCATAAGGATGGTAATGTGGCTCTGCATTGGTACGCCGTATAAATTGTTGACAACTCCTGCCCTATCTGCTCAGTCCGGCATCAAATCACAGTGTAATAATGGCAGCTGATCTACCTTAAAAATGCTGGATGTGGGAGATATAAACTCTGTCATGATGAAGTAATGTCTTTGGATCTGTTCTGTCCATCTGAGAGGGTAAACTGAAAGACGATGCCTCAAACAGTACTTTGCACAAAGGTGACAGTCTAGATGAGTTGCTGTAAACTGTCTCCTTAATGCTACTTGGTTGTCTTTCTGACTTTAAATGCTCCATTCAATATACATATCTGCCAAAACATTGCAAAAAAACCTAGAAAGTCAAAGAAAAGCATTTGCTGGAAATTACCTTGGTGGAATACACAGCAAATATTTAAAAACACGATGATCGTAAAACTCAGCAGGTCAAGTAGTGTCCTTTACATAGCAAAGATATGTAGAAAGGACACTGACCTGCTGAGTTTCTCCAGCATTGTTTTTACTTCAACCACAGCTTCCACAAATTTTCATGTTTTACTACACAGCAAATATTTATCAGATTCAAATGTTTACCTTGAGCATCTTTGGTTAGAAGGAAACAATGGATTAGTTCTGGCAGATTTGTATTGGGTCATATCCAAGTAGGTGTACAATATAAGTGAATTATTCATCAGCTTCAAGAATTATTGTCATGAACAAGTCATGAAATTTGGTGTTTTGCAGCAGTATCAAAGGGCAAACATACATATTATATCATTTGGGATCAACTTGGAGAAAGCCGAAGTGGAGAGACTATGTAAGATGCACAGTCGTTCCTAGAATGCAGTACATTTTACAGCTTTCTGTCGACGTGAACTCACCACCGCAGTACAAAATATGTACTCGATGCTTTCAGTTAGTTTCTCAAAGGACAGCACATGAACAACTGGAAGAAAGTTAACCAGCCCACAGGTTACACAACTCTATTAACAAACATATCTCGTTTCCTTCCAATATGCATGAATCATGGTAATTTATTTAAATTTGGACTTTTCTCAACTCTTCAATCTGTGCTCCAGGCTACATTCAGAGTTGTTGGTATGCTGTCATTATTTCTAATCATTGAGATAATATAACTTCTAAACAGTGCAGACAGAACTTCCCTTGATTGTCGTCAGTGACAATCATTGATTTCTTAAATTTTTTTACTAAGATTTAAGTTAATTTGGGCATGGAAACAAGCCCTTCTGGACCACAAGCCAGTGCTGCCAAAATACCCCAATCAACTTAAAACTCCCCCCATACATTTTGAAAGGTGGGAGGCAATCGGAGCACCCGGTGGAAACCCATGCAGACTACGAGGAGAACGTACACACTCCTTACAGACAGCTCCAGATTCGAACCCAAGTCGCTGGCGCTGTAACAGCGTTGAGCTAATCGCTTGTATTCTCTGGAATTTAGAACATTGAGGGGCAATCTTATAGAAACATATAAAATTCTTCAGGGATTAGACAGCCTAGATGCAAGTAGGTTGTTTCCAATGCTGGGAAAAACCAGAACCAGGGGTCACAGTTTAAGGATAAGGGGAAAGTTTTTTAGGACTGAGATGAGGAAAAATGTTTTCTCTCAGAAGGAGGTGGATCTGTGGAATTCTTTGCCACAGGAGGTAGTTGAGGCCGGTTCCTTGTCAATATTTAAGAGTAGGTTAGATTTGGCCCTTTTGGCTATGAGGATTAGGGGGTGTGGGGAGAAGGCAGGAACCGGGTACTGCTCAGCCATGATCATATTGAATGGCAGTGTAGGCTTAAAGGGCCAAATGGCCTACTCCTGCACCTATTTTTCTATGTTTCTATTCACTTTTTAAAGTTACAGCTACTCAACCAATGCATCTACACCACCACAGGTCACTGTAGAAATAAATCTCCCCATCTCCTCTCTTGTTCTATCGCCATTTACCACAATCCTACTTACTCTGCTTCAAGAAACAATCTCCTACTGTTCGTACGCATAAACTCTCCACAATAGTTAACACCTCTGTTAAATTTCTCTTTGACAGGAATAAAAGCAACAGTAGTTTCTCTCGCCTATTTGCAGAACTCCAGTTGTGTACCTCTGGCGCCATCCTGCTCATTCCCACCTTCCACAAGGCCTTGACTTCCTTTTGAAGTGCAGTGCTCCAAAAACGTACACCGCCCTCCAGCTGAGAGGTTTAAGCATGCCACGTAGTGGGCTGCAGGATTTGTAAACCATGGGTGAATAACATTATGCTGTGCACAACAGTGCTGGAGAAACTCAGCAGTTCACGCTGCATCGATAGGAAGCAAAGGGTACCCAATGCTTCAGGTGTGAACCTTTCATCAGGCTAAAACCTTCTGAAGCTTCCTCTGCAATCTTTCATTCTTCTGACTCAGGATAAAAATGGAATCAATGATTTTTGCTGACACACAAAACGAAGATTATTTAAGGAGACATATTTCTGGTAAACATGCTGTTTTCCACAGCAATAAACCTCTCCATTGATATTCCTTTGTGTGCAATTTTAATGCGGTAAGAAACCGGACCTGACTGTTCACAAAGTGCTTGAGGAACTCAGCAGATCTTTGCATGGCTGCTTAGTTTCTCCAGCATATTTGTGCACTACATTAGACCCCAAAAGATGCAGATATTCTTCTTAACCTGCACCTTACTGCTGTGGATTTTTAAAATGGGAGATGAAGGGCATGTACGTTGGATTTGTTCACAGAAACATTTTCACTGTAATATTCCAGGCAACCTAACCTATTTTGAGAACTCCCCCATGGTCGCAGATCATTTATGTTAATTGTGGACATCAACATTCTCCACAATAGCTTTGTTTAAGTACTGGGGATGCAGGGATATTAATAAAAACATGTTGCACAGGCGGCGAGATGGAGATTGTCAACATGACCTCTGAAATCCATCTCCACCTGCCTCCCCATCAATCTCAGGCCTTCTCTCCATGGAGTTGAGTGATAACTGGCTGAGCATATAACAGAAGTCCACACGGACAAAGCAGAGTGATCCGCTCTCAATGTTTTTCAACGTCCCCTTCCATTCCAGTGAGCCAAATGCAGCAGACACCATTACTTCATGCAGCTCAATGAATGTTAGAGTGGACCTGTTAGACTGCTTGCAGAAGAACCCTTCTCACTGAACCAACTGCAATGTGTCAAACAAAGTATGACAAACGGAGATGCAAGCAATTTCTGGAGACTCCATTTTATGTGATCCACTGATAGAGATTGGATCAGAAGGACATATTGATTCCCCAATCAATTAAATCCCAGAGGTTCCTATCGCTTCATACCTTCACCTAAGAAATATTTTGCAATAATATATTTAGCATTACAATATTTATCAACTTCAGTCTTAAGAGCACAAAATAGTCCACCCATCTTCCAAAACCTCATGGGGACTTTTCTCCATATACAGTATCCGGAATTCAAATAACTGGCAGCCTCAAGCAACCGCAATAAAAAAGAGGAAAACAAATTTTTAAAAAATAAATAAAATAATAAGCAAAATACCCAAGTTTACAATGTTAAAAGTAGGCATTCTTTGAAGTAACAAAACCTTTGGTGAAGATGGGAGCAAATATTCAGCTGTTTGAAACAGCAACGGCGTCACACAGGATGAAGAGCTGGTTGATGCCACTCACTACTCGGGTGACTCCCTTAACGTGTCTCCTTATCCCTGCTGAGTCAGAGTCCCCCCAGTCAGAGACTTTATCTGTAAATTCAGGGTGGGGGTGGGGAGAAGTGAATTATCTATAATGTTATTGTTCATCTTTCGGGTGGCTCCGTGGAGGGGGAGGAACCAGCAGATGCAGCGATCGTTAAATGTTTTCAAAGAATGTAACCGAAAATGAGGTAAAAAATGGTTTAAAGTTCATATATTCATGCAAGTGAAGTTTGTTCAGTGCAGGTTGATTTATAGAACTAAGTGTTACAGTCCGTGACATTTCAGTATCGGTTAGATTGATCCTCTCTCAATTCAACATAATATTTTTGTCTGTTTACTTTTAATGCAGGTAGACATTGTGATTCTCAAGCAACCAGAAAATACACATCCGGTGTATTGGTCTCATAGGTGCCAAATACTGGCCACCGTGACAGAGGTGCACCAAAGAAAAGGTACAAGGACTGCCTAAAGAAATCTCTTGGTGCCTGCCCCATTGACCACCGCGAGTGGGCTGATCTCGCCTCCAACCGAGCATCTTGGCGCCTCACAGTTCGGCAGGCAGCAACCTCCTTTGAAGAAGACCGCAGAGCCCACCTCACTGACAAAAGGCAAAGGAGGAAAAACCCAACACCCAACCCCAACCAACCATTTCTCCCCTGCAGCCGCTGCAACCGTGTCTGCCTGTCCCGCATCGGACTTGTCAGCCACAAACGAGCCTGCAGCTGATGTGGACTTTTACCCCCTCCATAAATCTTCGTCCACGAAGCCAAGCCAAAGAAAAACTCTATATAATACGCTGTGTAAGATACCCAGGGCTCCTCCTGAAAAGGCCAGCTTTAAGATTCTCTCTCTTCATTTTTTGTTTCCCCAATAAAAGGAAAAACTTCTAATCAGATCCTAAGATTCAATTTGGATTCATTCTCTGGAGCCGAATGCTGTGATTTTCCAACAATATACATAGCCTCTATATTGGTAGTCAGTCATCAAACCACTTCACAGGAAAATGACCAAAAGGTACAAACATCAGCTAACACACAAAATCTCCCACACTCAAGACAGTACAGATTATGCTGGCAATGAGAATCAATAACTTTATTCCAGTCCAGTCACTAGCCTGGCATGGTTTTAACCTCACAACTTTGGTATTGTAGCAGAAGGAATCTGAGCAAAGGTCATAACCAAGATTTACAATCAGACCAATTTGAAAAGGAGTTAGGGGCCTAATAGGTTGCACGGCTCCAGCCGAATTCTCTGCATAGGCATACAATAAAACATCACTGCAAAACCAGAACACTTACCCAGCCCACTCCAAAAATAGTTCATCTCCACTCCAGATGTGTTCCATTTTCTCTTTCGCCGCCTTCTCTTTGATCAGGCCAGATGAATAACGTTAACCCTTCAGGTGGGAGAACAATAGCACAAGTCACACTCTAAACTTGCACCCTTGATGTTCACTGCACAGTGATGACAGCCACCAGCACTTTCCACGTGAACAGCTGGAAGCCACGCTTTGTTCTTGTTCACACTGGACTAACTCAACCGTGGCTGGAGCATCAACCTGATCCAATCATGATGTTTCCAAATCTGCTTCCATTGTATAGGCATTCTTGAACCAAGATAAATCGAAGCAGACTATTTTGACAAGCTAATGCTCTGTTTATCAGCACTCAGTTCCGGTGAATCCTCTGTGGGAACACACAGTACTGTTTTTTCAACAACGGACATCCATACACCCCCTTTTAATAGAATTAAGCAGTGGTGCAAAACTTCATTTGCAAGAGGCCAGATAATCTGAATCATTACTTGGGTTTCTCAGGAGACGTATGCTGTATTTTAATCAAACGCATACACAAGACCCGGCTTTATTAACTGCCTAATTTCTTAATGTCATTTTATCCTTTATCAGTCCTGGAGATTTAATAATATTTTAGGTCTACATTTAAGCAGCATTTAATCACTGAATTAAAAAGACATTTATTGTTTTGCAAGTTAAATAAAATTTTAATGATCGAAACACTGCCAGTTGATCTCTCTCCTGGCAAAACCAGAGGCTTGGAATTGACGCACGAGTTTACAGGCCAGTTGTCTATGTCCTCTATATCATCCATGGGTCATGCTGTAGGGAGCCAACGTACACATGGTGCTGTGCTCCACATGCTGGCATGTGCTGGGGAAGAGCCCCAAGGAAGACCAGAACCTGATGAACTCCAGCCATTGGCTGAAAATCATGAAGGCAAGAGGCACCGGATAACACGGATGTTACCATGGAGGCATCCCAGTAGAACACTTCCTCACCTCCCAGCAGAAAGCCTCCTCACATCCAAGCAGAACACCTCTTTACCTCCCAACTGAATGCGCTCATTCCCCCCAACCAGCAGGATGCCTCTTTACCTCCCAGAGGAGGCTTTGACTACATGCTCCATTCAGGGACTCCTTGATAAAGAAGCACTTATCGTCAGGATATTTCCCAATCATTATGCGCAGTCCAGGAGCGACACTCCCTGCCCTTCCAGTTCTAACAGCAACATGGTTCGAAAGCAATCAGCTGAGAGAGTCCTGATGACACATTTTAGCCCTCACATCCCCCTGTGCAGGACCTCAAAGCACTTCAATGGTGGAACCCCTGATCCAATCAATTAAATGTCTAGCTACAATTGCCTGACCTGCATCATACTTCCAGTATTTGATGACTTCAGAATTCCAGCATTTTGATTTCCAATGGGGTGAACTCCGCAGTCCAGGTAGTGTGGGTTGTCCAATGGAATAGATTTAACATTTAACCCACGTTGAGTTTCTGAGCAGAAAACTGTTTCCCCGATAACAACCCTATTCACATTTAAGTACACTTGAAGATTCACCCAAACTCTCTGTGAGGATATGTTGGATCTTTGCATTAATTGAATTAAAATCACCACTTCTCATATTCAGAATTCAGATTTATTGCCAGAGTACACATATGACATCACATACAACCCTGAGATTCTATTGGCTGCAGATAAACCAGCCAACAGTTCAAGACCACAGTGAAACAAGGTAGTTGCCTCACGTCTCTAATGACATGGGTTCAATCCTAATTTCCAATCTGTGTGGAGTTTGCATGTTCTCTGTCACCATATGGGTTTCCTCCAAGCTCCCTGGCTTCCTTCCACATCCCAATGATGTGCAAATATTTAGGTTAGCTACCTCCAAAGTGCCCTTGGTTTCAATGGTGGTAAAATTATTGGGAACACAAGAAGAAAGGGTCACAGGGAACTTTAATAGGGGAACAGAAAAGCTTTGGGAGCTGGTGAGGACATGATGGACCAAATGCTCTCCGCCTATGTTGTGATGGAGATAAGCCAGAAAATCTGCAGATGCTGAGGTCAAGTGCAAAGCACAACAACATCTGCCTGTTTCTTTCTGATTCCTGGTGAAAGGCCAGAAATATTGGCCACTCTTTACTTCCGGTGGATGCTGTGTGACCTGTTGAGTTTCTTCCACGTTTGTATATTGTGTATGTCATGACAGAATATGGAATCAGTCAACCTGTTAAAACAGGTAATGAATTGTCCTTCTACAGTTGGCTTTGCTTCAGATCAGTGAACTTGAATCTCTTTTAGAATCAAATCACTGTTATTTGATTAAACTCATAAATTCTTTACCATACCCGCAGATAAACTCCGCATATTGTACAGCTTGAACTGCACAAAACCTGGTCTAAATGCTGCTCTACAGATTTCCGATTTATTGTCAGAGTACATACATGACATCATATTACAAGCCCGAGATTCTTTTTCCTGCGGGTGAGGCAGAATCACCACTTATTAGTAGTGCAAAGAAAACTGGAAGTAAACAAATAAAGAAATGTAAACAAACTGACTGCAACATAGAGAGAAAAAAATCAATAAAGTGCAAAAGAGTCCTTAAATACAATTCTTATTGAGTTTGTTGTTGGGGACTCTGAGGGCAGAGGGGGAGCTGCTGCTCTTGAACCTGGGGGTGTGAGTCTTGTGGCACCAATACCTCTCCCCTGATGGCAGCAGCGAGAGTAGACCATGTGCTGGGTGGTGAGGGTCCTTGATGATCGTCACTGCCCTCTGACAGAACTCCTTCAGGTTGGCGTTGATTAACATACATCCTTGAAACAGGTACAAAAACGGCACTAATGGCATTCAAAGGTCAATGCAAATAGCCTGAGTGATTGCCACTGCTCAGCTTTCAATAGGATGCCACCCTTGACCATCTGTTTCCAATTTACTCTTGCTAATTCCTGCATCCCATCATAATTCACCCCTCCCCAATTAAACACTTTCCCACTTTGACTGCATTTATTCTCATCCATAGCTTTGCTAAAGCTCAGGGAGTTGAGGCCATTCTCAACAAAATGCTCTCCCACCAAGGTCCGTCACCTGACCGGGTGTATTACCCGGAATTGGATCCACTATGTCCTCTCCTCTAGTCAGCTGGTCCACATACTGTGTCAGGAATCCTTCTTGAGCACCCCTGACAAAGTCAGCTCCATCTATCCCTCTTGCAGTCAAGAAGTGCCTGTCAGTATGAGGGAAGTCGAAATCACCCATAACTATGACCCTGTATTTCCTGCACCATTCCAAAATTTGCCTGCTTCTCTGCTCCTCGGTGTCCCAAGGGCTATTTGGGGATCTATAGACTACTTCCAGCAGAATGGTAGCTTCCTTCCTATTTCTGACTATCATCCACACCAACTCAGTGGACACTCCCTCTGCAGCATCCTCCCTTTCTATAACTGTGATACTGTCCATGACCAGTAAAGCTATCCCCCCCCCCCACCCCCACCTACCTAAACCCTGGTACCTGCATCAGTCAATCCTGCCCTTCCTACGGCCAAGTCTCTGAAATGGCCACAACATCGTAGTTCCACACGCTGATCCATGCTCCCCTTTATTCCTAATACTCCTAGCCTGTTCTTCCTTACAAACTTAGAGCGCATAGCATCATGCTTTTGACCTTCTGCCCTATTCTCTGCACTCACATTCTGGTTCCCACCCCCCTACCAAACTAGTTTAAACCCTCCCCAACAGCTCTAGCAAACCTTTCCACCAGGATATTGGTCCCTTTCCAGTTCTGGTGCCACCCATTCTTTTTTGTATAGGTTACACCTCCCAATGATCCACAGATCTGAGCCCCTGCCTCCTGCACCAACTCTTCAGCCACACATTCATCTGCCACAACTTCCTATTCCTACCCTCTCTGGCACAGGCCACAATCCCGAGATTTCCACCCTTGAGGTTCTGCTTTTTAACTTCTTCCCTAATTCCCTACACTCCCTCTTCAGGACATTGGCCTATCCCAATATTTTTTTTTCTAAGATGTACAAAACCTCCGGCAGGGATGATCTCCCAACAGGAACGGTTCACAACTTCACTCAAACGACCTCTACTGTGCATAAGCACATTTGCCAAGGCTTCTCAAAACACAGCTAATATACACATCTACAAATCCTTTAAAAATCTTGTAAAACAGGCGAAGTAAATTAGGCGCATGAACAAAAAACCACCATTGGACAAAGTGGCAGATAGGCTTATGTACGTGACGAGGGGACGGGGCTCCAGAGGTGTTGGAAAAAGTGTGGGACCAGGACTAAGAGTGTGCATGCCAACCTGAGGATGAACCACAGATGATGAGCTCTGGTGGTTGGTGTACACAGCTTGCTAGGAAGGCCAAGACTCACAGCTTTGGTCCTGCCCTTATTTATCTGTAGTACAGTAAAATCCACGGTATCTGGAATTCAAGCAACCAGCAAAAACAAAATAAAGGAGAATAAACTTTAAAAGTTAAAACAAATAAGAATAAAATAATACGTATAAGATATATATGATTAAAATTCTAAAAGTAACCGTTCTCTGAAGTAAGACTTCCCTTTGATGAAGATGGGAGCAAGTATCCAGCCAGCGGAGGGCCTTGGTCGTGCTATGCTCATAGCAGCTGCTGTATGCAACAGTAATGGCGTTGCCATGGATGCTGCTTACCATTGGTGCTCCAGTATCCTCCTATACCCTAAGAACGTGGGGGCTCATTGGCCTCTGACCACCAGTCAGAGGCTTTATCTGTAATCATGGTTGGGTGGGGGAGGGGGGTTAATTATCTATAATGTTATGCTTCATCTTCCTGCTCATTCCATGGAGGGGAGAAACCTGCAGATGCAGCGACGGTTAAATGTTTTCAAAGAATGTGACTGAAAAATAGTAAAAGTGCTTTAAGGTTTATATATTCATGCAAGTGAAGTTTGCTCAGCGTAAGTATTGTATTTTTACCTTTAAACTGTTTACCTGTGATGCACGTGTATTAGTTAGGCATTCTAAAGGCAAGTCTCAAGCAACCGGAATATACACTTATCTGCTATAAACCAATCCCCATAGGTGCTGGATACCACAAGGTTTTGCTGTATTATATTTCCTTTTGATATAGAAGGAGGCCATTTCAGGCCATAGCAGCACACATAATAGCACCTCACTTAATATTTCCTGGAAACATTTATCCCCACACCCTCACATACTATCACGTACCAACACAATGGGAACAATTTAGTGGGCAATGAATGTTGGTGGACACTGGAGCACCAAGTTTAAACCCTCGCCGTCTCAGGAGGGATGTGAGAACTCCACACAGGCAGCCCTGGAGGTTGTCTAAACAGGGATGCTGGAACTGCAGGGGGCGGGGGTAGCAACTGAACACTGGGCCATCTTCTCACTCCCATGACAACGAAGCCATCAGTGAGAGACTTGCTTTCAGAATTTTGAGGTATGGATTTGATTGGAGGAGACTGCAGCCTCTGAGGGGACATGGTAGCAGGTGCCAGCCATTCAAGCTGCTCCCCTAGTCAACTCCATCATGGCCGAGTCTCTAGCTTGCCGTGATTCACTTGCACATGTTTTGAGGCTTTTGTGTTTGATTCAGGATATGAGCAAACAATCCAACAATTCAGAACCAGTGGAGTGTGGCAATGGCTTCAAAATAAAGCAGCACCATCATATGCTAATACCTGCTTAATCTAGAAGTATTATATTCCATAAATAGATCCAAAGTATGTTGCATCGTTGATTTTACCACTCGATTTGACTGAGTGCACAGTATTCTGTGGTGCTGACACTACCAGCTACCGTATATTTTTAAAGTTAAATTTATGGAGTCGACTATTACATGCACACTACTTTTGACTGCAATAAGTACCTACGTCGTTCAAAGTGTCAGGAGTTCTGATGGGCGGGCGGGCAGCCGGAACATGGTGGTAAGTTGGTATTTGAGGCGTCGGGAGTTCGGGTGGGCATGTGGCCTGGACTGGGTGGTAAGTTGGCCTTCGGGGCGTCAGGAGCTCGGGTGAGCTTGTGATCGGGGCCCAGGCGAGAGTCTGATGGAGTTCTGATGGATGGGCGGCCAGGGGAAAAAAGATAGAGGGGATGGGTCGACATTTACACGGCATTGACTTTAACATGGGTATGCACGATAAGTCTTTTTAACGTACATTCGTAAGGGAACCACCACTTCTTTTTTAATCTCAAAGATGTATTGCATATTCCAAAGTGAGGGCCTGAAGCTGGGCTTACACAGGTCGAGGGAGACATGGAAGTCAGACTTGGGCATTAGACTTAGGCACAACAATCAATGAGGAGTGGTGGCAAGACCTATGACTGGAGTTGTCAATGCCAGATACCATTTGGTGCAATACAATTTCTTGCACCAGCTGTACCTCACACCACAAAAATTTCACAAATCAAAGCCGGAAATTTCAGAGATGTGCTTTAGGTGTGGCTTGGAGATTGGAACCTTTGTTCATTCCACCTGGCAATGTACAAAGATGAGATCTTTCTGGAAAGACCTGGGGGACATTCTAAAAAAAAATTCAGAAGTGGATTTTCCGCAGGATCCAAAAGTATACCTTTTGGGAGACATTGGTGACGTGAGTTTATGATTGTCCAAATACCTGGCGGTAGCCAGGTAATTTGTATAGCGGTTTCATGGAAGTCCGACTCCCAACTAAATATCACATGATGGAACGTGGAAATGCAGAGTTGCATTCCCCTGGAGAACATCACATACAATCTAAGGAAGAAACATGACACATTCGCTAAGGTGTAGCTACCTTACTTGAAATGTATTGGCACTCAGATTGATTAGCCATCCCCCCCCCCACTTTGAAATAGGGATACTTGAGAGGGGGGGGTGGGGGGGTGGCTTGGGAGGAGGGGGGGGGAGAAAAAGTCACTGTATATGTGTGAAAATGAAAAAGTGTATATCATGGCTAACGTGTTTTATGGTGTGAAAAATAAAAAAATTTTTAAAAAAAAGAAATAGGGGTACTTTAGCAATCTGTCCCAGCAGGGAAATTAATGTGATCAAGGAAGTGGGACATGACGTGTTTTTATTTTTCAGTTTCAATTTGAGTTTTTAAATTTAATTTAATTTCTTTTTCATTTTTTATCCTCTGTTACTTAGTCTTTGTGATTGTTTCTTTTCTCTAGGTTTCTATAGGGGCCTTTGACCTACTGGAATTTTCTCTAGGTTTCTATAGGGGTCTTTGACCCACCGGAATTTGTAGCGATGTAATCTAATTGACTGTATTTTCAGTTGTATGAGGGTGGGGCGGGGAGGTGGGGGGGTGGGGGGGAAACGATAAATATAGACTCTTTATGTTCCATGAATGTTAAAAAATATTATATTGCTTGTTTGAATTCTATGAGTCAATAAAAATTAAAATAAAATATTCAAACAAAATTGCAATGAGGCTCCACTAGCATTCAAAAGCACCAGTTATTTGTAACTGCATCATTAATGGTGCCTTCTTAAAGTGAACTGGAAAACCTGTTGTGTGCTGTCTATGTGGAGTTTGTATGGTCTCCCTGTGTCTGCACGGGTTTCCTCTGGGTGCGCTGGTTTCCTTCAGAATCCCACAGCACAGCTTGATCCCAAATGCGGGTCAGTGGTAGAACATGGAGGGAGTTGATGGGAATGTGAGGGGAATAAAATGGGACAGGGTAGGATAAGTCACAGACTCACTATGTCAAAGGGCCTACGTCTGTGCTGTATGACTCCACGGCTAAATTAAATTCAGACAGAGGAAATCTGTAAATAGAACAAAACATCTTGCTTTTGGCTGTTTACTATACAAGGTGCTGCCCCTTGTAAATTAATATCTCCTTCCTCCCATTAGAGTCTTTTTAATTAACTAACAGGAGGAAGAGGCTCACAGGCCGATCCCCCCTCCCCCCACCACCCTTGTTTTCCTTGATTAATGTGAAACACAAAAGTCGGCAGATGCTGTGATTGTAGTAAAAACGCACAGAAATGCTGGAGGAACCCAGCCAGTCTCGCAGCGTCCACAGGAGGTAAAGATACATTACCGAGGTTGGGTTCAGGCCCGAGTTTTGTCAGCATTGTTTTTTCTTGATTAAAAGGACAGTCTTTTTTACAATTTTAAAAGAGATTGCATTAAAAAAATCACATGAAGGAATGACTACTCAGTTCAGAGTTCAGGCCAAACTACAACATGGTCCCAATGCACATTAAACAAGGAGGTCCAGTGGTAGCAATCACCAGCCAAAAAAGCATTTAGCAAGAATCTGTGGATTTCACCATGTTCTGATGAAAACAAAACAATAACTTCTAGATTAACCATACATTTCATAATAGCCTCCTTTTAGCATATCCCCTTTGATGCGATCCACCACAACACACTGACTTAAATCGCTATAATTACTGGGAGTGACGGGCTGAAATTCCTGCTCACAAATGCTCGAGATTTTGGGCTAATTGTGACTTTGCTTTTGTGTAGATCTAATTTAGTTCAGCTTTTTCTATGATTATATCAGTGCCAAATAAATGTGGTACCACTTAAAGAAACTAAACATCCTCTTGTAGGACATCTGTGACTCAGTTATATTTTAACGTGATTAAATTCTTCAGATGACTATTCTTTCGCACCCTTACTGGATCAAACACTGCAATTGTTTTGATTAAAAAGTCCTGCTCGAAAGTTTTCTCAAAGCTTTGTGATTCCAACACAAGTGAACAGTAGACAAACACAGCACATTTTTTTAAAAAACTAAATCAGGATTCCCTCATTCAATAATTTATCCTGTTTATGAGCTATTTGCAATTTTTTTACCAATTAGAGAAAAAGAGAACTTTGAGTCAATGCATCTAAATGGATTTGCCAAGATATTCCAGCGTGCAGAACCCAAATGCTCTGTATTCACATTTGGCCCAGATCGGGTAAGGATGGCAAAATTCCCCTGCCAACGAACATAAACAAGCTGGATGTGCTTTTACAATGATCCATTGATGAGAGTAGTTTTGTTTTACTCAGTTCCAGATCACTTAATTAACTGAATGCAAAGTCCATGCCTGCTACTGTGATCAGGTTCAAACTCTCGCCCCTGGAAAATTGCTAGTACTTTAACCACCATGCCCTGCGTCTTTCTGATCAAGCCTCCCTGTGTGTCGTACACCATCTTGACGGCAAGCTGCAATACCATTTCTGCCTCCTAATCCTGAAGCATCCTGATCAAGAACACTGAGAGGGCACCTTCATCAGATGGCAGGTCTCCTTTTCAAAGGACACGAAGAATGACAGTAAAGGCTGGACTTGTCACACCACATCCCAACATGGAATTAAAACATGGACTTTTCAGAACATCCTCTCATCCAAGAATTAAATAAATATATAAGAAAGTTTCCCTGGAATGGTAAGATGATGTCAAGGATTTCTTTAGATAAATTATCATGGAAGTTTAAGTTAGGAGGTTTACAGGTTCTAAATTTTAAAATTATTACAAGGCAGCTCAAATGAGGTTTCTTGCATCATTTTTTGAAGAAGTGAAATCGGCATGGATCAAAACAGAAACTGATAAAATAGGAGAGATTTATGTATATATATATATATATATATATATATATATATAATAAATGGGAATCGAAAATTACTATCTGGGGAGAGGAAAGCCCCTTTGTTGAAATGTTTGATTAATATCTGGAATAAGATAAACACTGAAATTATAACAGGGGTTGGGTGGGGGAGGTGTTGTGTTATCTATAATGTATCTGACCCAACATCGACTTATTCAATGGATAATCAATTTTTAAATATTTGGTCATGTAAAGGAATTAGATATATAGAAGATTGTTATGAAGGAGGAAATTTAAAAATTAAAAAATAAATATGGGAAACGAAATAATACATGTTTTTGTTATTATCATCTAAGGGCTTATTTAGGAGTTAAATTGGATCCATCAATGTCAAAATGTGGTGATGTTGATTGTAATAGACATATAAAGAAATTTATTTCATCTATGTACATAGTGTGAAAGGGAACTCCTCAGCAGGGGATACAGTGGTCCAGACAGCGACGGGAGTCAGATTTAAATAGTAATATTGACAAAAAAAATTGGTTGGAGTTATGGCGAGATCGTATGACAAATACAATAAATGTTAGGTACAGATCAGTTCAATATAGTTTACTCCATCAATTATATCTTACGCCACAGAAATTAAATTCTGGAGTTGTAAGCTAGAATCAGGCGAGGTGACCATCAAATAGCAGGACTTGCAGAACTAGTTCAAAATCTGATATTTGCCCGTTGTGGCTGATCCCTCAGTCCAGACCTCGGTCTGCCTGTGCAATATCTCTCAGTAGAATATCTGTGGTTGGTGTTAAGATAGGTGAGGTTGAGAGATCAATTCAATACTGAGATTAATCCAACGAGTTGTGCATCCCCCTGCTGTCTGTTGCAAACATTCCTCTGACAGTTTGGCCAGATGATTAAAAGCCTAATAGTTGAAGGCCATAAATACCTGCTGCAGATGGAGATCAAATCTTAAACAATAAAAGTCTTTGGACACAAGCCCAGGGTCAGTGGGACAGTTCTGGTTGTCTGCCAACTGCTTCCTGGAGTCAAATATGGAAACCTCCCTCAGGGAAAACCTGACCTACTTCAAATGTTTGAGCTTGTGGCCATGTGTGATACCAAAGGGAGAAAAAGCCTGAGATGCCAACAGTTCATTTTGTAAATTCTTGTCCTAAATGACTCTTTCATGTCCATGTAAGGAGAGCAACACTTCACAAAGTTACCCAGCAACCCACCCTTACCTCCTCTCCTGCCGGTGATCTCCACATTGGTAACTCCAGCAACTTGGAACCTGGAGAATTGGAGGAGACCCACCTTATCCCTGACAGACTTCCAAAGAAGAATCTTTCCCCACAGCTTTACAACCCTGACACACAACCCTAACCTTTGGCTCAAATTCACAGGAAGGAAAGGGCCAATAAGTAATTGGCTCAATTGGAAATGGCAGAAAATACTGACAATGCCAGCACAGTAAGGCATTGCCTCACTGCTCAGCATAATGTGAATGGTGGCAGGCCCAGGAAAAATGGAGGGCATACGTTTAACATTTGAGGAGAAATATTTAAAAAGGACCTGAGGGCAACATTTTTCACATGGATACTGGTGGGTACCTGAAATGAGCTGCCAGAGGAAACTTTTCGAATGTTCACAACATTTAGTCAGGTGCATGGACAGGAGAGGTTTCCACTGCTCTGGGCCAAAATGCAGGCAAATGGAACTGTCTCAGGTTGGCGACATGGCTGGCCCTAGACAAATTGTTTTGGTGCTGTGCAACTCTAAGCCTGACCTTGGGTGCTACCTGAAGGGTTTCCCCATTCTCCTTCTGCTTCAATTTCCTCCCGCGGCCCAATATGAGGTGAACCGGAAATTGCTCCAAGGACGTCAGTGAGTGCAAAATCTGCAAGGCACTGATGGGAATATGGTGAGAAGAAAGTAGGATTAGCACAGGATTGTTATGTTATTCCCTGGAAAGCCATTTCTCACATGGTGGTGGGAGCAAGACAAAATGAGCAGCTTGATACTTATCACTAAACCTCAATGCAACAGACATCTGAAGGTGAGATGGAACAAGTCCTTTTTTTTTTCCCATTCACAGCAAGAGGCAAAGATTTCCTTGAATTTTTTTGATATTAGAAAAGAGATGACGATTCCACAAAAGCTATTAAGTTTACCTGACCTATTCCTGCATGGAGTTACTTTAATTTGCAAATGAGAGATGTCAATTAAATACTGTCCGTTGTCCATAATTAGTTTGCATCCATTATTTGAAGGCGTTCCTTGGCAAAGCTGCAGAAACATGAGTGATTTACTGTTAAACAGATTTTTGATATCTTAACAAACTTAAGAAGGCTGGCAATTTGTGTTGATGCACCCAACAATGTACTCAGCAAGGAAATTAATGGGCCAAAATATCCTCCAGCAATGGAACAGAAAATGTTTAAAACATCTTGAAGTGGGTTCAAGTCACACGCCTGAGAACATCAAAAGAAAGAGGAGCAGAAATAGGACATTTTGCCCATCAGGCCTGTTCTACCAAAGGCTCATCTCCACATACCTGCCTTTCCCCATATCCCTTAATTTCCCTACTATGTAAAAACCTTTCCAAACTTGTCTTAAAAATATTTACTGAGGTGACCTCTACTGCTTCAAAGGACAGTGAATTCCATAGAGCAGTTCCACCTCATCTCCATCCTAATCTTGAGATTAGGTTTCCTCGTCCTGGTCTCCTGTACCAATGGAAACAATTTACCTACTTCCAACTTATCTATGACTTTCTTAATTTTATATGTTTTTATAAGATCCCTTCTCATTCTTCTAAATTCCAGTGAGTACAGGTCCAGAAAACTCTATTCCTCCTCATCCCTGGAATCAACCTAGTGAACCTCCTCTGCACCTCCTCCAAAGCCAGTACATCCTTCCTCAAGTCAGGAGACCAGACGTGCACATGGTTCTCCAGATGCAGCCTCACCAGGACCTTGCTGCTCTTAAATTCAATCTCTCTCACAGTAAAGGCCAATGTTCCAATTGTCTCCTTGATAGCCTGCTGCAGGAGTCAGGGAGGTCATCTTTCTCATGGTACATTATACTGAGTTCCTCTGATGGATATAACTGATCTAGTCGGCACTATCTGAAGAAGGGCTCGTGCTCTAATCAAAGATTATCTTCCAGTAATCGCCACTAAAATCACATATTGTCCGATCATGATCGACTTGCTGTGTGGAAATGGCAGCCAGGTTATAAAAATGCCACATGTACTTTCAACATTTCTTTGGCTTATGAATTGAGGAATGTAAATATCACAAAAAAAAATCTTTGATTTGACTGTTGTGAAATTCCCTGCTTGTACATCCATTGCGTTGAATCGCTGGAGGTTGTAGTGTTCACTGCAACCATCAGGTGGGACCAGTACTTTCTCAATGGAAGCACAAACTCCTTGCTGACAATAAACAGCAGCGTGCGTGCTTCAGAGTTCCATCAACCCGGGTTCGATCCTGACCTCCAGTGATGTCTGCTTGGCGTCGGCACGTTCTTCCTGTGACGCTGTGGCTGCCCTCTCGGATGCACCACTTTCCTCCCATATTCCAAAGGTGTAACTGTAAATTGCCTCTGGTGTAGGTGGACGGCAGGAGATTTGGAGGGAATTTATGGGCATGCCAGAGGGAAACATGCAGGGTACCGGCATTGATAAGAATGGTCAGAGATAATGTGGATGGGCAGAATTACTCTTTTTAAAGGTTGTGAGAGAGACCCCATTTCTGTGTTGTACACTCTATAACCCATCATATTTGCACTGAATTTTGTTTCTCTGTCACCAAGTCCATCTTGGGCATCGACCTCCCATCTTCTGAAGACATCTACATGAGGCACTGCCTCAGGAAGGCAGCTGATATCATGAAGGAACCTCATTCCCCTGGTCACACTCTATATTTCAACGTTCAGAATAATCGTCACGGTACAGCCACATATGACATCACATACAATCCTGAGGTTCTTTTTGCTGCAGGGTCCTCTCTGTTCTCATTGTGACTTCCTGGCAGAAAACAATTCTGGGTTCAAGAACAGTCCCCCCCCCCACCCCGCTATACAGGTAGCCCCCACTTTTCGAAAGTTCACTTTATGCCACTTCACTTTTACAAAAGTTTTCACTAACGGAAAGAAATCGGAGGTTTTTCACTTTTATGAGAAAAGCCATCTCAAGCAGCGAGAGAATGTATGTTAGAGTAGGGGCATCAGTGATTTTGAGGGGGGCTCGTTTAGCGGGGGTGTGTGGCTGCTGGCAAGGACCAGTCAACCGGGGAGGGTGGTGCTAGCAGGGCCTGGGGCGTGAGGATGCTCTTTTTATTGCGTCAAGCGTCAGTAGACTCTCTGCGTGATCCACACTAGTGAAGCAGCCGGGAGCGGGTGGAGAGTCGCTAGCGTGCACCAACCTAGACATCTTCCTACTTCCAACTTATCTATGACTTTCTTAATTTTATATGTTTTTATAAGATCCCTTCTCATTCTTCAGACAGCCAGCGATGGCCCCCCCTTCCCCCCCCCCCCACCCCACCGGCTCCGACCCTGGTGGCGCCACCAAGCTCCTTCCCCCGGGAACTACATTCAGCAACAAACTTCCAGAGCTTTGCATAGTAGATGACCCTCTTCCTCTCTCTCTCTTTCTTTCTCTTACACCCCAGTCTCCTGTACCTCCCACTACCCCAATCTCCGACAACTCAACCTTCCAGTGTTCTCACTGTCTTCCTGATTCCGGTAAGTGTAACTCTGATTACATACATTATTTCTACTTTATAGGCTGAGTTTTTATCATATCATTCCCGCTTTTAATAAATATTAGTGTTATTTTAGTTTTTATGATATTTAGTATGATTTGGTATGTTATTTTTTGGGTCTGAGAATGCTCAAAAATGTTCCCATAGAAATTAATGGTAATCGCTTCTTCGTTTTACACCATTTCAGCTTCCGAAAGGGTTCATAGGAACACTCTACTTTCAGATAGCAGGGTGATACCTGTATCTTTCAGGCTTTGGACCTCTCTGTTCTACACCAAATAGAACACTATTCCCAAACCAGGAAAAATCTGCCTGCACTGATGAATCTTTTTAGATTTTTTTTTACTCGCGTGTGCATCATATTAAATACAAATTGCGAACACCTTGCTGGGGATAGTGGTGGAGGCTGAAACATCAGGGGAATTTAAGAGACTCTTAGTCAGACACATGGAATGAAAGAAAAATAGAGGGTTATGGGATAGGGAGGGTTTAGTCTTTTAGGAAGGAATATATGGGTCGGCACAACATCAAGGGCTGAATGGCCTGTACTGGGCTGTATTGTTCTATGTTGTTAAGTTTGCTTTATGTTCCTGTTGAAGCTGCACCAGGCAAGAATTTCATTGCACCAGTACATCACAAGAAACTCAGCATCCAAGATACAAAACTTGTAAACTCGGAAAGGAACTCAAAGGTGGCTCCGACATATCGCACACTTTGATGCTTTATCAAGTGAATTACAACATTAAAATAATATTTTCCAAGCATATTCCAATCACCAAGTAAATTTCAGATTCATAAGGTAACAGTGAGTCAGCCTGCAAAAGATTATCCTCCCAAATTCATATCCTGCTCAGATGAAAGATGAACGCTTGATTTCCTTTCATGGAATTAACTATCCTAGAGTTTGTTCCACAATCAATAATGTGATCGAGCGCATCAGTCTTTTATTTGCTTTACAAGATTTGCTTTCAAGAACCTCTATACATTTCATTTAGACACACTACAGCTTCGCTCTGAGGACATGTGGAATAATAAGTTCAATGCTACCAGCCAGGAATTAATTAGATTAGAAAATTACAGCAGAATTGCTGAAAAAGCAACAATTTCTGCCTGAGCAATCCTGTGAAAGTTACCCCCACTGACACACCAGCCCCTGGAGCATAAAACATCACCTCACTTGACAATTCACTGCCATTTTCCCCCTTGCAACCTGGCAAACAGGGTGAAGAAATCAAAAAAACTACCAATGCTGCTATCTCTTGAGCAAACCAAGAGAAACTGGAGGGGATCAGTAGGTCAGGCAATATCCGAGGTGAGAAATGGTCAGTCAATGTTTCGAGTTGAGACCCCTTAAGCTGTGACAGAGATTTGTTTTGGCGAGATAATTTGGGAAAGGTTTGTTAGTGTAGGTCACATACAAACACTTTAAAACAGATCTTATTTAAAATACTGGAGCTCTGCTAATGCTAAACACGTTGGGGCCTCAGAGCCTTTGAAAAAGCTTTGGAGAATGCCCAAGAGACTTCACTAATGGATTGTTGTTTACAAAGAGGCAACAGATGAAAGAGCCTGTCGGAGCCGCAGATTATCTGGACTAAGAGGGTCATGTTGTTTTGCAAGCAGAGAGAGTGAAAGTGTGTGTGTGTGTGTGTGTGTGTGTGTGTGTGTGTGTGTGTGTGTGTGTGTGTGTGTGTGTGTGTGTGTGTGTGTGTGTGTGTGTGAGAGAGAGAGAGAGATCACTTCTACTGTGATACAGCCAGCAATAGGAGCTGGAACTGGAACAGGACAAGCTGACAAGCTTGTGGAAAATCCCATTGGGAAGATGGGTTCTTATTTCAGCCTGGTCAAAGCCCTTGTGGTTTATGCAAGAGGAGAGGACTGGCTTGGAATAAGAGAAATAAAAAGGCACTCTGTGATGACCTGAAAGAAAGAGGTTATCATCTGGAGAACCTTTAAGTGAAACAAGCCCTAGCACTCACTAAGCCCACAATAATCTTCAACCATCCATTTATTTATGCCAAATTGACATAAATACAGTTTCAGTACCCCTTATCCAAAGATGCAAAAACTGAAAAGATCCAAAACACAATTATTTTTTTTAGCGCTGATATGATGTCACAAGTTGTTAAACAATACACCACCACATGTGGGGCTGATGCTCTGTTGGCGCCAGTCTGGTAACACAGAGCTCTGGTCAACAAAGATATAGTTGAAAATGTCAAAAAGGTCTGCAGATATCACTATGTAAGCAAAGATCATTTTTGTTTGGTAAGTGCTAAATATTATTTCATGTGAACTTCCTACTTGTGGAATCATGTCGGTGCTCAGATGCCTGTTGTTGTTTAACCGCTGATACAGGCATTCTGCTGATGCTATTGTGCGGCTTAGTTCCATGTTCCAAACAACCAAAAAACATCTGCTCCGTAGTGTTTCGGATATGGCATACTCAGCCTGTACAGTTAAAACCCCTAGTAACCGGAATTCAAGCAACCAGCAAAAAAAATCTAGAAAAATAAATTTTAAAAATTAAAAACAATAAGAATAAAATAATAGGTAAATATACGCAAATTTAAAATTATGAAAGTACATGTGCTCTGAAGTAACCCCTAAACCGTTGGGGAAGATGGGAGCAAATAATCAGCCGGCGAAGTGCCCTGCTTGTGCTTTGCTCCCATAAAGTTGTGTGACACTGCTATGGCGTCGCCAAGGATGAAGAGCTGGTTGATGCCGCTCGCCGTTGGGGCAACTCTCTTTTCCCAGCTTAGTTAGAGTCACCCCAGTCAGAGGCTTTATCTGTAAATTTGGGCGGGGCGGGGGGGTGGAGGGGGGTTAATTATCTATAATGTTGTTGTTTGTGTTTCGGCTGGCTCTCTGGAGGGAGAGGAACCTGCAGATAAAATGCTTTAAGGTTTATATATTCATGCAAGTGAAGTTTGTTCAGTGCAAGTACAATATAGCATTTTTGTCTTTTAAACTCTTTATTCTTAATGCAGGTGTATTAATTAAGCATTGAAAGAGTAAATCTCAAGCAACTGTAAAATACACTTATCCGGCATCTACTAATACCCATAGATGCTGGATACTGGGGTTTTAACTGTATTAAGTTTTATTCTCTCTACCCACTCCAGAGCACCTGAAGAAAACACACAGTCATCAGGAGAGGGTGTAAACTCCACACAGGAAGCACTCAAGGTCAGGACTGAACCCAGGTCTCAATACGAGGCAGTGTTCTCTTGGTCAGGAATGATTTAAAATGTTCAGTTTTTCATTTATTGCCACAGAGATTGTTTGTTTGTGAGCTATCCAGAAAATCTCTCCATTCTGAATACAGCAGAATAAAACATCACACAGAGTAGAGTTTCAGTAAGAGATCAGTTCAAATAGAGAAAGGGCAACATTATTTTGCATGCATCAGGTCTGATAATGGCAGGAAAGAAAATGTCCTTGAATCTAGTGGTGAATGATTTCACACTCTTGAATCTTCTTCCTGAAAGAACATTGGGTATTTCTCCTCTCCCTTTGGAGGAGAGGAGGAACGTTTGAATCTCCCAGAACCCAACTTCCTCTTCTTCCCAACTCTCACCTCATCAACATCCAATGTCAAAGACTACTTAACTCTCCTCCCTGCTGCCACAGCCTTGCCTGCAGGGATAAGCTGGCAGAAAGAGCCCAGTCACACAGGTAACTATCATTTCCAGCACATAAATCTATTATTTCCTTCAAATCAAGCCATTATCCCCTGCAGAATTACTTTGCCAGGACCAGAAGACATAATCCAGTTACACTGAGGATAGAAGTAAAACACAGTAAGTCTGCAGACTCCGTGATTGAAGTAGAAACGCAACTCTTTGGCTTGGCTTCGCGGACGAAGATTTATGGAGGGGGTAAATGTCCACGTCAGCTGCGGGCTCGTTTGTGGCTGACAAGTCCGATGTGGGACAGGCAGACACGATTGCAGCGGTTACAGGGGAAAATTGGTGGGTTGGGGTTGGGTGTTGGGTTTTTCCTCCTTTGCCTTTTGTCAGTGAGGTGGGCTCTGCGGTCTTCTTCAAAGGAGGTTGCTGCCTGCCAAACTGTGAGGCGCCAAGATGCACGGTTTGAGGCGATATCAGCCCACTGGCGGTGGTCAATGTGGCAGGCACCAAGAGATTTCTTTAGGCAGTCCTTGTACCTTTTCTTTGGTGCACCTCTGTCACGGTGGCCAGTGGAGAGCTCGCCATATAACACGATCTTGGGAAGGCGATGGTCCTCCATTCTGGAGACGTGACCCACCCAGCGCAGCTGGATCTTCAGCAGCATGGACTCAATGCTGTCGACCTCTGCCATCTCGAGTACTTCGACGTTAGGGATGAAAGCGCTCCAATGAATGTTGAGGATGGAGCGGAGACAACGCTGGTGGAAGCGTTCTAGGAGCCGTAGGTGATGCCGGTAGAGGACCCATGATTCAGAGCCGAACAGGAGTGTGGGTATGACAACGGCTCTGTATACGCTTATCTTTGTGAGGTTTTTCAGTTGGTTGTTTTTCCAGACTCTTTTGTGTAGTCTTCCAAAGGTGCTATTTGCCTTGGCGAGTCTGTTGTCTATCTCGTTGTCGATCCTTGCATCTGATGAAATGGTGCAGCCGAGATAGGCTGCAGTATACTTTATAGAGCAAAGATAAAGATACATAACCATCATATGCTTCCCACCACCATTCTGTTCGGGCGCCTGCCTACATTTTGCCTTGATGAAGGGCTCAAGCCTGAAACGTCAGCTGTGTATCTTTATCTTTGGTCTATAAAGTTCACAGTTTGACCTGCTGAGTTTCTCTAGCATTGTGTTTTTACACTGGGGATGAGAGGTCAGGAAGCAAAATTAGGAGTGAATTCCGATGGAACTGATTAATCAGCGCCAATTCACTGCAGACTTTCAATAGAGTGTTGGACTTGACAATATTGACATACAGGAAAAAAATCCCAATCATGGACAATGTGTTCAATTGCACAAATTTTAGTCGCACGTCGGGGAGCAATTTAGCAGCTCTTTAGGGGGCTTGCACTGCCTGGTCAGCTCGAATGGCCTCATTTTGAGCTGTAAATTCCCCGATTCCAGACTGTGAATGTTGACCAGTCTGAGATTTCAAAGGGGAAAAAATAATTAAACAGAAAGATGAAGATAAATGAAATTCTTTATTTTAAAAAAAAGGCTCAACAATCCCTTGCTTTGATTCCGAACACATCAGTGGAATTGGACTCATAGAATTAAGATGCTCGTTCTCATCTTTATGGTTTCACTTATTTTCACCTTTCTTTGATTTTGAAATTTCAACACTTCATGACGTTTTACTCTCAAGGTCCATTAGTGAAAATTTTTTTTTTTTAAATGGTTAACTTCGTGTTTTAAAATCTAAGTCTCTAAGTGGTAAGTGCTCCAATCACCTCGATGCCATGCACACGTAAACACCCTCATGCTGGGACATCAGATCCTGAGTTCCCTGCCAAGCATCGGTGATTCTGTAAGTCATCCAAATAATCAACAGGCCAGAACTTCAAACACAAGGAGACCAGAGTACAAGAACAATGCCTCCATTTAAAGCTTCTCCGTGCCCTGTGATAAGGTTAAGTGGCAGAAGTCAACACCTGCAAGCAACCCGCACTACGTGAGCAAGAGATTTTATCCGTCCACTGGAGTCCAAAATGTAAACAGGAGTACTTCTATTGATGCTATCGAGACCTACTTTGCACGAATTAAAATGTTTTAAATACCAGTTCATGCTTGCAACGTGTCAAAGATTGTGTCACGTAAAACAGTGCAAAGGCACAACTGCCAAAATGATCAATTACCTTTAGTATCACTGGATCAAAAGGTTTGCTTTGGAAAAAAAAACATTGGGGATTATGATAGACAACTTCAAGCTGAGCGCAAAGATAATTTCAGATTTGCTGTGTCACATAGGAGTTGGAGAAACATTAAATTAACTTTTATTGAATTTAGCATGTATAATCACATAATTATGCTGTCATTGTGGGAGTTTGTTAGGTCTGCTTTGTTCATGAATGAGTGAGACAAACACCAGACTGAGTCGAAATCAGGGTTCTTTGTTCTTTATTACCGGATTGTAACACTTGCGACTAACCATGTTAGTCGGAGAATGCATTCTGCCGTTATCAGCAAAATGGTGATTTTTTATACCCTTGGATACATGCTTAGAACATCATCATATCATTACTTGTCCAATGACTAAAACTGTTGCTATCCTTTCCCTGCTAGCTTCCTGCCTCTCAATCCATCAATGTCTCTCTTATCTTGTAAGTACAAGGATGCATTCACATCTTGTTACAGCCCTGCACATTCCCATCTCATGATGTTTTACCTAACAGGAGTACAAGGACACCTCCCCTTCTTGTTACAGCCCTGCACAGGGTAACTCCTTACACATTCCCATCTCATGATGTTTTACCTTACAAGTTCAACTAACCTAAAATGTTTTACTACTGATTTTGGATTGTACTCAGCATCTGATACCTCTCATGTCAGTGCCCAACAATAGTCGGCCATCATTGATGGATTCCAGTTGCCTTGATACCACTTTTCCATCGATGCAATGTTCTGATGAAACCTTTCACCCCGATTGTCACCGACTGCACCAAGATCAGCAGGGAAGTCGTCCAAGTGTGAATACAGAAAATGAATTTTCACTGACATTACAATGACAGGTAAGGTGTCAGAGAATTCAAGGGTAGCTTATGTTGTCCCGTTATTTAAAAAAGGCGCCAAAAATAAACTAGGTAATTATAGACCCTGATGTCAGTGGTAGGTAAATTATTGGAAAGAGTTCTGAGAGATAGGATATACAGGTATTTGGACAGCTATGGGCTAATTAAGATCAGTCAGAATGACTTTGAGCATGGTAAGTTAGGTTTAAAGAATCTTATAGTTTTTTAAGAAGGTTACCAAGAAGGGTAGAGATGAAGGAAAGGATGTTGACTACATGGACTTAAGTAAAGCCCTTGACAAGTCCCACATGGGAGATTAGTTCTAAAGGTTAAGACACTAGGATCCATGAACGGTGGTAAACTGGATTCAAAATTGGCTGTGTGGGAGAAAACAGAGTAAGAGTGGATGGTTGCTTCTCATACTGGAGGCCTGTGATGAATGGTGTGCCTCAGGGATCCATGTTGGGACCATTGCTGTTTGTTGTCTATATCAATTATCTGAATGATAATGTGGGAAATTGGATCAGCAGATTATCTGAGTAAAGAGATTCTTCATATTCAACTCCACTTCTAGTTATTCCTTTAAATTCTTTACACTGTTGTTTAGACCAAGTGTAGTTTCTATTCAGAATTATTTTTAATTCTATGCAGAAATATTTTTAATAAATATTGTTAAATAAACAAATGGATAAGTTTTTGATTTATATTTACATTAATTTATGATATGACCTGCTATTTATTTTATTAGAGGACTTTGTATGTAGGATTAAACTCAATAAAAAAATATTTTTAAAAAAGAAAATCCACCCAGTCATTTGACCAATATCTACAGCTCACCTCTTGACTTTCTAATCATGGAATCTCCATTTCTAAAATTTGGTTTCCAGATTTCTTACCTTGTTCCAATAACTACTGTTTAAAAATATTTCATGTTCAGCAGACTTGAGGACAGTGTGCTATAATTACAGTTTTCCATGCTCTCCCACCCTCAATTCAGGTGTCTCAAGTAATAAACTTCCCCAGTGCTTTCGTAGGTTAATTTCACAAGATAAAGGAGCTGAATAGGCCCATCGGCTAATCAAGACCTTTCTGCCATTCTTCCATGAGCTGATGCATCCTCCCACTCAGCCCCACTCCCCGGCCTTCTCCCCATAACCATTGATGCCCTAAGTAATCACATATCAGTCTTTCTCTGCCTTAACGACCTCGCTTTCCCTGCCACCTGTGGCAACAAGTTTCACAGACTCATGACCCTCTGGCTATAAAATTGATGCCCTTTTATCCTGAATTTGTCCCCTCTTGTCCTTCACTCCTTGTCACGTCTACTCTGTCCGGGCCTTTCAGCATTCAAATGCCTCGATAAGATCCCCCTTCATCCTTCTTTACTCCAATGAGTACACCCAAGAACTGACAAACATACCTCATATGCTAACCCTTTCATTCCTGGTATCATACTAGTAAATCTTCTTTGAATCCTCTCCACCACCAGCAAGTCTTTTCTCAAATAGCGTGCCCAAATTTGTACGCAGACCACCAAGTGAGGTCTCACCAGTGCCTTAGAGACTCGCCATTACATCCCTGCTCTTGATATGAATACCAATATTGCCTTTTGTGTTCTTCACCACCTGGAGGTTAACCTCGAGTATTCAGCACAAGGACTCCCAAATCCCTTTGCACCTCTGAATTTTGAATGTTTTTCCCCATCTAAATATTAGTCTGCCCGTCGATTTCTTCTACCAAAGTGAATGGCGTAACACTTTCCAACATTGTACTTCAAGTGCCACCTCTTTGCCCGCTCTCCTAACCTACCTAATTCTCTCTGCAGCCTTTCTATATCCTTAGCACCACCCGCCTTACCACCTATTTTGGATTCATCTGCAAATTTAGCCACAAAGCCATTTATCCCATAATCCAAATTATTTATATACAATGTAAAAAGCAGCCTCAACACCGACCCCTGTGGAACACCACTCTCAACCAGAATAGGATCCCTTTATTCCAACTCTGCTTCCTGCCGATCAGCCAGTGCTCTGTCCATTCTAGTATCCTTCCTGTAATTCCAAAGGCTCTCATGTTATTTAGCAGTCATTTGTGTGATACCTTGTCGAAAGTCCAAATACATTCATTGCATCTCTCCTGTTTTCTTCCTTGTGATCTCTTAAAAAAAAATTGAAATAGGTTTGTCAGGCGTGATTTTCCTTTTAAGGAAACCATGCTGACTTGAGCCTATTTTTTCATACACCTCCAAAACCTCTTCCTTGAAACAATTTCCATTCTCAGCTCAAGGCACGACTTGGTCACATCACAAGCCCAACCTCATAAGATCATGGATTTATACTCATGGTCACTTTTTGTCAAAAATGTAGCTGAAAGATCATCAGATTGATGGGGCAAAATGCCACCACACTCTGAACATCAACAAGAAACCTATGGAGGTGGGGTGTTGCAGGGGAGATCTCCAAAGAGCAGGAACAAGACATTATGTAGAGCAATTGCTTATCAAACCATTAGTGAAAGACAAATATAAGAACAGACAACTGCTTCAATACTAGTGGAAATTATCAATGGCTAATCAAGCATTTGAGCTTCAAATTGATGCTCTGTGCTGATACAAATATTTGACTGTCAATTGGTGGCTGGGCCGTCCCCCGCTGGCAACTCACTCCCTGGTAACTCCTCCCCTTGGGACCCTGGAATAAAGGTGGACCTCCCTCTCCCTGTCCTCAGTCGAGCACTTGGAATCGGGCCAGTTACAAGTCTAAAGTATAATAAAGCCTATCGTTCTTCACTCTGCGGCTTTGGAGTTCCTGATGGAGCCTATCATGCACTTTACCGATTCTGCAAGTTATGAGCAAATACACTTACGTAAGGTTGTCTGTTAATGGAGATCTTACTCACTTCAAACAACATCAAGATCTTCAGTGAATCAGAGTAGAACACATAAAAGTTATTCAGCTGCTGTTGCAGTGTGCCTGTATAAGAGAGTTATAGTTTATACTTGTTCAGTACCAACACAGGAGGTGATTTGATCCATCAATTGCCAGTGGACCAATGCAATTGGTCTGATTTCCTCCCGACCGCCATTTATACCCCTGCACCATGAATTATTGTCACAACTGTGTTCAACCTTAAAAAAAAGAAACACCTTTGGGAGTTCAATTCATCAAACAATGCAGTTTTTTTTCCCCAGACATAAGGCTCAGTAACAGGCCATTTCAGCCATGCAGCCCAATTTACACCCAATTAATCTACACCTCCGGTACACTTCAAATGGTGGGAGGAAACGAAGCCCCTGGGGAAAACCCACACAGACACGGGGAGAACATACAAACTCCTTACAGACTGTGCAGGATTCGAACCCCAGACCCAAGCACTAGCGGTGTAAAGGGATTGCGCTAACCATTATGCCACTGATGCCAGAAGAACCTGAAGTTAACCTCACTACCATTCCACCTCAGAATACTAAGTGAAACATGAAAGTTTGCAGATGCTGTAATTGTAGCAATTGTAGCTGGAAGAACACAGCCAGTTTTGCAGCATCCATAGGAGGTAAAGATATATCCGATGGTTCAAGCCTAAGCCCTTCTTCAATGAACAAAAACAAGAAGGCGTCAAAATAAAGAGAATACTGGCAGGGGGAGGAGTCGAGGCCAACAAAATGTATTAATTGGATATAATAAAAAAGGTGAGAATTGATTTTGGCTCTGTGAAAGGAGACAGAGGGAAAAGGGGGTAGGCAGAGGAAGGGAGGGAGGGAGAGAGAGAGAGAACGTGCAAGAGCATGCATACTGCGGGAAAGGCAACAGGGGAAGAAGGGGCCGGGGGTTTAACAGAAACCTGAGAAGCCGGTGGTTAGAGGGTGCCATGTTAGAAGATGAGGTACTGTTCTTCCAATTTGCAGGATGTCTCAGTCTGGTCTGTGCATGAGACCATGGACAGACATGTCAGCAAGGGGATGGGACAGGGAATTGAAATGGGTGGCCACTGGGAGATACACGCCAACTGCGTCACATTTGTTGAGTAATAAACTGGCAAACGCGCTACATTCAGTACAAATTGAAGGGAGATTATTTCAATCAGTCCCATGTAATCGCATTTAAGAATCTAAGAACAAGCATAATCTGCCAAGGAAAATCTTGTTTGTTCAGATAATTCGTGCAGATGAGAATTTGCCGCTGTGACAACCGGTCACAGATCTGCATCGCCTCAGACCACGCAATTGATCATTCATAGCACAAATGTCAGCAGAGAAAAATATTGAGTATCCTGTCAGCCACATAATGAGCAACACTGGATTCTTTCAGTTCCAAATATTTAACATACACAAAGAAACTATATAAGCTTAATTCCATTGTGCCATTTTCTTTTTCAGCAATCATCTCATACATGATACCTCACACTTAAAAACGATTGTAATTATTTTACCATTGCAAGTGACTGATATACCTAAGGGCTGAGCTGTGCGTCTGCATGTGAGACTGCACTCTGTAAGAGGCTGTGTACCCCCTAAAGTCCGCGCACAAACGGGTCGCATTCGGATACCTGAGTGTATGGCTGCATGCAAGCTTATCTGCGCGTGTATCTGCATGGCCGTTGTGGGTGCAAGAGTGACTGGGCCAGATCAAATTGGCTGGCGATTGCGTAGAAACCGTTCGCTCGCCATCTCGTTTTAGCATGTTGTATCACAACATGCATGGCCATCGCTGCAGCGTGTTTGAGGTGCAAGGGCACAAGTTTATTGTCGTGTGCACAAGACCAGTGTACAGGTGTGCCAAATGTTAACTCACTGCAGCCTCACAGATTTGCAACGTACACGAAGAATGAGAGCATAAATTAACATAACATGCTGTGAGACAGAAAAAACAATTAATTTAAAGGAGAAATAAACAAACATTCACAAGGGCAGTTTGTGCAAACAATTGAGGTTTTAGTTGTGCAGAGGGATGCGTAATAATTCCTTCAGGTAAATCTGCGGAACTTGTTGCCAGAGGCTGTTGAGGAGGCCGGGTCGATGGGTGTATTTAAGGTAGAGATTGATAGGTTCTTGATTAGCCGGGGCATCAGAGTTTTGGGGAGAAGGCTGGGCAGTGGGGCTGAGTGGGATAATGGATCAGTTCATCATTGAATGGTGGGCAGACTCGATGGGCTGAACGGCCTATTTCCGCTCTATTGTTTTATGGTCTTATCTTTTGGGGCTCCTGCAGGAGTTAACGGTTAGGATAGCTTGGGGAGGTTGAAGAGCCTGAGAGTTGTTGGGGGGGGAAAAAAGTGTTCATGAACTGTGAAGTGCTGGAGTTCAGGCTTCTGAACCTTCTGCCTGAGGGTAACAGAGAGAAGAGCTTGTGACCTTCCTAAACTCCGCAGTCAACTCCTTAATCTTGACGATGTTGAGAGGAAGATCACTATACAGGTGTCATGGGTGCATATTCACCTGCGTCGGGAGGGGGAGAGTGAGTGTTAGGATCAATGAGCCAACCGGATGGCCAGAGGACCAGTCAAACCCTTGCCATTCAGACTGTGCATCGCCTGTCTTACCCTATCGGGCCAAACTGTCAGCCCTCCAGACCTTTCCAATCGGTGACATCCCTGCATGGCTTGGAGGCTGAGGGGAGGGGGGGGGTGCTGTCACGGTCACAGGAGGAAGAGAGTGAGCGTCAGGATCAACATTGGGGCAGTGAACCATTGAGAAGGTCGGAGGAGTTTAGCTGGGTGGTCAATTAGGGACGATTAAAAGACAAATACCACCTAAAGCAGTCCCTTACTAATTACAGAGCACCAACGGCATAGGGAATATTAAAGTGGTATGCGAGTAGAAAGAAAAAGGTTGAGAACCACTGGTATAGACTGCACTTGAGCTGAACCTGGATATGCAATCATGGGTGTAGAGGAAATGGAGCAGGGGACTAAGCACACAGCCCTGGGGTGCCAGTGTTGATGGTCAGTGAAGATGAGGTGATGTTGCAAGTCCACACTGAATAAGTCTGCCAAAGAGAAAGTCAACGATCCTATTGCAAAGGAAGAATGTCTCAGATCCTGCATTTGATTATTAGTTTTCTTAATATGATGATAAATAAACATTTTACATACCAGTAAGCAGATTCTAGAAATTGGAACTCATGGTTATAAAACTAAAAACACTGGGCAGATGAATCTGCTGATCAGTGGCCAGGGTTGCCCATCCAGTATGGACACTGCAACTGAAGAAGGCAACAGGAAGCCACTTCAGTATTTCTCCCTTGTATAATTGTCACCAACATTGAAGTCCTTGGACAGGCAGAGGTTACCAGCATCGAGACCAAGCTGTTGAAAAAGCAGGGTATGTCTCTAGAATTGGAGGATTATCGCCTGCCCAAGATTGTGCTGTCTGGCAAACTCTCCACTGGCCCCCATGACAGAGGGGCTCCGAAAAAGAGGTACAAAGGCTCTCTGAAGAAATCCCTTGGTGCCTGTCACATTTACCATCGCCAGTAGTCTGCTCTGGCCTCCGATCGTGAGGGTTGGCGACACTCCAATCACCAGTCTGTCTCATCCTTCGAGAACGCAAGGAGGACTGGCCTCAAGGACAAAAAGAGATGGAGGAAGAACCATGACTCAGCAGCACCAAATCTAGAATAGAATTTCCCTCGCAGCTGCTGTGGCCGAGTATCTCTGTCCCGCGTTGGCCTTGTCAGCCACTAGCCAAATTTTGATTCACGAAGCCAAGCCATGAATCATTAACTTAACATCAACTACACTCTCAGCTAAAAGATGAAGCTTTCTCCGAAGAAGAAGAGGCAAAAACTACTATTCGGAGGGTCAGAAGTTGTGGTGGATAGAAAGACATGATCACCTACGCCAAACAGCAAAGGCACCTAAATGAATGATGTCACGTCTCCAGAATGGAGGACCATCGCCTTCCCAAGATCCTGTTATATGGCGAGCTCTCCACTGGCCACCGTGACAGAGGTGCACCAAAGAAAAGGTACAAGGACTGCCTAAAGAAATCTCTTGGTGCCTGCCACATTGACCACCGCCAGTGGGCTGATAACGCCTCAAACCATGCATCTTGGCGCCTCACAGTTTGGCGGGCAGCAACCTCCTTTGAAGAAGACCGCAGAGCCCACCTCACGAACAAAAGGCAAAGGAGGAAAAACCCAATACCCAACCCCAACCAACCAATTTTCCCTTGCAACCGCTGCAATCGTGTCTGCCTGTCCCGCATCGGACTTGTCAGCCACAAACGAGCCTGCAGCTGACGTGGACTTTTTACCCCCTCCATAAATCTTCGTCCGCGAAGCCAAGCCAAAGAAACATTGGAACAAACACACCAGGTCAGCACATCTGACTCCAACTCTAATCCTAGACTTAACACCAAATCCAGGGCCATTTCTTAAATCAACAGCCTTGTCTTCTGACAGACTTTGTATTTTTCCCATTAGCTTTACCCCAACTCTATTTATTACAGTGAGGTTTCTGACCTTCAACAGAAGCTTGTTTAACTTTTTGTCCATTTTTCAAGGCTTAAGTAATTAACAGTAATTTAATGTTTTCAAATACTTTAAATTTTTTTGTGAGCTAAATTAGTTTTGACTGTTTGCAAGTTTATAAACCATGAGGTAGGCTAGTGGTCTAAACTGTCAGAGGCAGGGCAGGGAGGAGTCTGAGAACCTAATCCCTAAAAGGCTGGTCACCACTCCCCAGACTCTCAAGGGCTCCAGGTTGCTGGGGTCTGCACAGCCACCAGAGGTCAGTGCAGTTTGTCGACTAGCCCAGGGTGGGTGGGAAGGCAGGGCAAAGCTGGCCTGAGCACGGTTCCACTCTAAGTGTGAACTGTTCCTGTCAGCAATATGCCAATGCAGCTCCCTCACAGCTGAGCAGTGAGGCACATCTGATTACAGGTCACTTGCTGAAAAGGCCCCTTGTGGAGAACAGAACATCATGCCAGCACGCCTCACAGGCTCTGGTTAAAATCAATAAAAGAGTTAACAATTAGAAGTCCCTTCACTAAGAAGAATGGTTGTTTTAGTGTTTCACATAACAAACCTTTGCTCTGATGTCAATCACTGTTCAGTTAAACTCTGGGAAAGAAATTATCCTTATTTTGATTTTGCACATGATCTATAAATATCTCTGTGAGTACAAAGTGCATAACAAAATGTTAGAGGGGGCAGATTGAGAAGGAGTGTGTGTGTGTGTGTGTGTGTGTGTGTGTGTGTGTGTGTGTGTGTGTGTGTGTGTGTGTGTGTGTGTGTGTGTGTGTGTGTGTGTGTGTGTGTGTGTACACAAATTGACTGTGTGCAAATAGACAGAGTGTGTGAGCAAATTGAATGAGTGTGTGTGCAGAGATTGACAGACTGTGTGTGTGTGTAAGTGAGAGAGAAGAAAAAAATAATTGCTTCTGTATTCATAGAGTGTGATAATGATTTGGGGGAAGGGATGTAACCAAGTCTGACAGCACAAGGCAATTCAAGTGTCCATCAACACTATATTAAGCCTTTGGACCTTAAAAAAACCCACAATGGAACTGCAACTGGAATTAGTCTAACTGACATTCTATCCATATGCAGCACTCCCAAAAGAGAGACAACTCTGAAATGCCTTAAAGCAGCAGGAATAAACCGCATCCATTGTGTTTAAAGCGGTGGCTTCTGCCTCTCAAGAGCAATGCAGACACAGGCCTCGCAAACAATTGAATCTGAAATGTCTGTGTACGTGAAAATGAACCACATTGTTTCAAAAATTGAATGTCAACTCATTGCCAGATTTATGAAAATGTGACACCAATTAACGGGATAATTATCTGCTTGCTTTCCCGATGCATACTTGAAGTGTAAATTGAATGGGTGTGAATATGAAATTACTGTTGTAATTGATAAAAAATGTCAGTAAATTTGTCTACAACAGATTCCCAAAAACATTTACATGATAAATAACCAAACAAACAGTCTGTCTTCATGATGTTATCTGACCAGGGCATTAATGAAAACTCTCGAGAGAATGCCATGGTTTGATAACTCCCCTGAATGAAGGCATCCCCAACAGTGCAACGTTCCCTCTGCACTAACCTGGTGATTCTCCAAAGTAAATTCTACGCTTTGAAAAGGCTCAAATGTGCAATTATGGAACTGTGGATGACATCCTAACCAGTGAACATGAAAAAAAGAATTTTCTACAGGATTTTTGTCACAAAAAATGACATGAAAAGTAGCTGGAGTTGACCAATTAGCCCTTCCAACTTATTCTGCTATTCGTATCTTTACAAATAATTCTTCTCTACCCTCCCCCCATTACCTTGTTAGCCTATGCTCCTCTCCCACCCACCCACCCCATTCCCCTTCCTCCCTCCTCCTCCAACCTTATTTGGGCTTTTCCATATTCTACACAGAGTGCTCAGGGTCAAACATTTCAATTTTAATTTAGACATACAACGCGGTAACAGGCCATTTCGGCTCATGAGTTTGTGCCGCCCAATTTACACCCAATTAATCTACACCCCCCCGGTACATTTCAAATGGAGGAGAAAACAGGAGCCCCTGGGGAAAACCCATGAAAACACAGGAGAACATGTAAACTTCTTATGGACCGTGCAGGATTCAAACCCAGGTCACGATCGCTGGCACTGTAAAGGCGTTGAGCTAACCACTACGCCAACCTTGCTGCCCAAAATGCAGGTTTATTAGTTAGGCATTGTAAGAGAGAGACTCTCGAGCAACTGGGAAACTCACTTATCCAGCATCTACCAATTCCTTTAGGTGTCGGATACCAGAGGTTTTACTGTAGTAATGAAGCATTTCTTTGTCCACAGGTCCTGCTAGACTGGCTGTGCATTGAACTGAAATTACAAAGGTTGGGGCCCATGATTCAGCTGCAAAAGGTATTGCACTCTTAGAGTAGTTTTTGCAGTTCTGGTTGCCCAGCTACAGGAAGGACATTAATAAATTGGAAAGGGATTCACCAGGACGTTGGTGGGAAAGGTCAGGATCTATCGCCATGTACATGACGCAAAATTTGTTGTTTTGCAGCAGTATCACAGAGCAAACATTAATAAAAATCACCTTACAAAATAAATAAAAATAGTGCAAGAAAATGTAATTAAAATATCAACAAAATGCTGTAAGGCAGTGTCTGTGGTTTATTGTTCATTCAGAAATCTGATGGCGGAGGGGAAGAAGCTGTCCTTGTGCCGTTGAGCGCTCATCTTCAGGCTCCTGTTCCCCCTTCCCGATGGCAGCAGAGTGAAGAGGGGGTGGCCTAGGTGCTGAGGGTCTTTGAAGTTAAGACACCACCTCTTGACGATGTCCTCGGTGGAATGAAGACTGGTAAGGCTGAATTAACAACCCTTTGGAGTTTTTTCTTGTCTTGAGCATTGGCACCTCTGTACCAGGCGGCGATGCAACCAGCCAGAATGCTCTCCACAGTCCACCTGTAGAAGTTTAAGAGAGTCTTCGGTGACGTACCGAACCTCCTCGATCTCCTCAAAAAGTATAGCTGATGGTGAGCCTCCTTCATGATTGTATTGACACGGGAGGACAGATTCTCAGAGATGTTGACACCCAGGAATTTGAAGTTTTGACCCTCTCCTCTGCTGAGCCCCGATGAGGACTGGTTCATATTCTCCTGACATCCTCTCACAGACTCCTGGATAAAGGTGGCTGTTCCACAGCCCCCACCCCAATTCAGGATTAGTCAAGCAGCATGGACGTATGCCTTCTATAACCTATCATTTTGGAGTCATTGACAATAAAGGAATCTTGAATAGAAAGGGTTAACACTTTCTAGTGCAGGATAGGAAACCTGGCTGTTACAAGCAACCTGAATTAAAACTATAGATGGGAGCTGAGAGCAACGTTCAGTAATAGGCAGGGTGCCAAGAATTCCAATAAACAGACATTAAATCTTTGAGGTAGAAGTGTCCACAGTAACTCTAAAAGAATGTTCAGCATATTAAACAACCGATTGATCCTGGATCTTGATAAGACTGAGTTAATCCTGTTAAAACACTAAGCATGGTAAAAGATGGATTGAGTTAACCAATGAAAGATTCAACAGACATTTCTTATTAAAAGATTTATAAGAGGGAATGTAAAGACAATCAAGTCAGCTTGTCTGTTTTCTATTATATAAATATGAACTTGTAACACATGAAATTTAGAGTTCCGATAGTGGTTTAGGCTTGCACAGGCTCTCCGTGATATCACCACAAGGCCAACATGCAGTAGTCAGCATGGAATGTTCTGCAGACCCTGAGAGATGAGGACTCGATGAATCCGGTGAGCTGGTTCATTGAGCAGACCGCCCAGGTCATCTGGTAGAACACCTCATCGCCGGGGCTCACAAACGAGAGCCAAAACTAGGCCTGATTGGCAGTGAGAGGAGCCCTCCCAATGAGATCCTTCCTGTTCAGCCGGAGCATCGCCCCACAATGCACCTTGTCCCCATGATGACTGCAGTGGGAAGGAGAAAGTCGCCCACCTCTTTGCTGAAACCAGATCGCGAAGAGTGTGTGGAGGAGGATGCAAGGGTCCTTGTCACGGTTCATCCCCAGCAGCGTGACAGAGGACTCTCTGATCTATGGAGTGCTCTGGGGATGCACGCAGGGTCAGCTATCCAGAGCTGGTGGACAACCATCATCTCTATAAAAGATGCACTTTGGTCTGCCTGAAACCTGTTCGGGAAACGTGACTTAGTATGCCTACCTAGTGTAAAACATTTTGGAAGCTATAAAGTGCCACAGACGTTAGCAATAGTCAAGTGCCAGGCTCAAACTTCAGTCGAGGATAAGGCCTCCAAGGGAAATCTGCTGAGAATCTGAATGAGTACACCAAGGCTGTCACACACTTTATCAAAACAGCTGTGGATGAGGGTGTCCCCACCAAATCAATCAGGGTCTTCCCCAAACTAGAACCCCTGGATGAACAATGAAATCCAGAACCCACTAAGAGCCAGATCACAGACACTTAACTCCAGAGATCCAGATCAGTACAGCAGGAGCAGGTATAACCTGTGGAAAGCTATCTCCTGGGCGGTGGAGATTCTGGATGAAAATGGAAACCCGACAACTGCGGCAGGGCCCAAATGTCATAACTTGCTACACAACTAAATCCAGTAAAGTAGCTGATGGCAAAGCTTCTCTCTCAGAGGAACTCAACACCTTCTATTGCGGATTTGACAATAGTATCAGGGTACAACTACCTCTCTGCTGATCAACTTACCAAGGTACTCACGGATATCTTCAATATCTCACTCTAGCAGGGTGTGGTACCCACCTGTTTCAAACAGGTGTCAATCATACTGGTTCCCAAGAAGAGTGCAGTAACCTGTCTTAATGACTATCGACTAGTAGCACTTACATCAATAGTGATGAAGTGTTTTGAAAGGCTGGTGACGAAGCAGATCAGCTCCTGCCTGAGCGGAGACCTGGATCCATTCCAGTTTGCCTATAGCGGCAACAGGTCTACGGTGATGCCATCTTGCAGGCCCTACACAAAGCCCTGGACACCTGGCCAGTAAAGATGCATACATCAGGATGCTCTTTATTGACTACAGTTTGGCATTAAACACCATCATCCCCTCAAAACTGATCAGCAAACTCCAAGAATTGGGAGTTAACATGCCACTGCGTAATTGGATCATGGATTTCCTCACCTCCAGACTACAATCGGTGAAGATTGGTAAGAACGTCTCTTCCACAATCTCTATCAGAACCACAGCACCACAGGGCTGTGTACTTAGCCCCCTGCTCTACTCACTTTACACCTATGACTGTGTAGCTCGGTACGACAATCACACCATCTACAAATTTGCCGACATACAGGATGGAGATGGAAAACTTGGCTGAATGGTGGATCCCTGAATGTACTGATGTCCTGCAAGAAAAAGGTAGCTGGACCAAATCTGGAGGTGACCAGGATACCAAGTTATGGCTTCACCCAGATTACCAAGTACTGCCCCGGCTCACTTGGCACACTGCCAGGCTCACACAGGCATAGCAGGGATGCAACATGCCATCACTCACCAATGGTATTATGGAATTGTTTTACTTACTAAAAATAGACTTTATTCACGATAATTTTTTACAAAAGGAAAATTGTTCAAAGCCTCTTCCCACCCTTAGTGTTGTATCCATACAATTCCGTCACGGTACATTGTTACATTTGTTTCTATTCACACCATTACCACCACTGCGGCATCTTGTCATCAATGTCCCCTCTGTTGTTTGAGGGACTTCCCCTCAGTCTCAGCCCAGTAATGGATGGACTCTGGTCCTTCCCCTCAATGCCTGTGCGTCCCTCAGCCAGTCGGCAGCATTCCCTCCATGTGCTGAATGACCAACAGGTTTCAGGCAGATAAAAGGGCATCTTTCACCAATTCTGGATGTCTGACTCTCTGATCCAAAAATCAGGGAGTCCTCTGTCATGCTGCAGTTGGGGATGAACCACGACAAGGACCCTTGACCCCTTCTCCACAGGCTCTTGACGAATCTGCATTCTGCAAAGAGGTGGACAACTGTCTCCGCTCCATCTCAATCATCTCGGGGACAACCTGCTTTGTGGGTGATGTTCCAGTTGTGCAGGGAGGATCTCCTCTCATTGCCAGCCAGACCAAGCCCTGGTGCTTGTTCGTGAGATGACTCTGGACAGTCTGCTCAAGGAACCACCCCACTCATTTCTCAGCGTCTACAGGACGTTTCGTGCTGACTAGTGCCTGATTGCCTTTTGGTCAAAGGTGTTGATCTGGAAAAACTTTTCTATGAAGGATAGGTGGTGTGGCAAAGTCCATCTGACTGGGACATTGTGTAGCAACAGAGCCAGGCCCATCTTTTGCAACACCTGGGACAGGAAGAACATCAGGACACAGCGACATTTGGTGCCCTCTTACTTTGGTTCCGCACACAGCCTGATGCAGTCATACAGGAAAGTGAGGGCCACTTTGGGTATGTCCTTGCACTCATTGACTAGTGACTTGCTCATGGTGACCCTTTCCATTTCAGATTCCCATATGAGCCTGAAAACTGCTCTGGTGACCGCCGGGGGGATGGTCAGATTTATGTCACATACATCAGTACCAAGAGTACTTCACACCTGATCACCAGGTTCTTCCCTGCTATTGAGAGGGAGCGCCAAGCCCACAGACCCAATTGCTGATGGACTTTTGAGATGCACTCCAACCAATTCTTGTTGCACACCCTCAGTCCCCTCTGAACCAGATCCCCAGCACCTTTAAGTCATCAGACCTGACTGTGAAAGAGATGGTGAACTGGTCAGACCAGTTAGCGAAGAGCATTGCCTCATTTTTCTTCCGATTTAGCCTGACGCCCGATGCCGACTTGAATTGGCCACAAATGCTGATCAGTCTGTGGACCTAGTGTGTGTCCAACCAGAAGTCGGCAACATCATCCATGTACAGGGAGGCCTTGACCTGAGTGCATCACCTGCCTGGCAACATCACTCCTCTTTTATGCACTCGTCCTTCCTGGTGGATTCAGCGAAGAGCTCCATGCAGCACGCAAATAAGTTTGGAGAGAACAGACAACCCTGCCTAACTCCAAACTTGATGGGGAAGTTACCTGCTTCCCACCCATTGATTTGGACTGCACTCCAGATGTCCGTGTGGACCAGTTGAATCCAATTCTGAATTCCTTCCCCAAAACCCATTTCGGAGAGCATATCTATCATGTACGTGTGTGATATTCGATTTAAGGTCTTCTCCTGGTCTACAATAATCAGGCGGGTGTCCACCCATCCCCCACCCCGTCCTGCTCATAGGCAATGGTATCCCTAACCTGTGCAGGTTTAACCTGGTTTGATCACCTTTCCCAAGATAGACTTTGTTTGATTGGCAATGACTTTGGAAAGATTTTGTAGTCAACATTTAACGATTATATGGTTCTCCAATTCCTGATATCCTCCTTCTCCCCCTTCTGTTTGAAGATGAGGCCCAATGATTCCCTTCCTCATGGAGTCCTGCCAGGAGCATAGCATTGCATACTTCCAGCAAGTCCCTCTGTACCACAGAGCTACGTACAACTCAACCGGTAAGCCATCGCTTCTGGGAGTCTCACTCAACTCGAAGGAATGGATGGAGTCCATCAGCTCCCTCAGATTTTCCCACTTACTGTCTCAGACCTCTGTGATAGACAAGAGGGAGGCCATTCTGTCAGTCAGCATAAAAGCATCTACACGGATGTGAGTGAGCCATCCTTAAGGCTGTGGACATGAAGACAAAGTGCAACTGGGACCATCCTATCCCGACAGTGGTCTGTGGCTGTGCTCCACTGCAGGGGTGCAGAAGCCATTGAACAGCTATACGTCCATCTCTGCCAGGAGTCTGGAGGAGCTGCCCAGTCTGCTGCCAGATCGACCAGCCATGACAGCCCACAATCCTGTATGAAAGTAGCACCTGCCTTGACTTTGCCAAAGTGTTGCAAGGTGTTTACACATCACGTAATGCTTTTAACACTGCGCTTATTGAGGGTTGCTATTTCAATCAAAAAATATGCATAAACATTGTGTCAGGAGGCAGGGTATTTACTTGGGAGGGTCCAGTTAACCCCAAAGCCTTTAACTGAAGGTAATGTGCACCCATTTAAACCAGGAGATAAAATACATGTACATGAAATCAATAAATAAAGATTCCTTCTCTCCCAGGTGTAAAGGCACCTACCCAGTGCGGCTAACAGCCAGTATAGCTGATTAAGGAGAAACCTGTCTGGAATCATGCCACCAGATGCAAGCTGCATCAACAGGAAGAAGAGATGTATGGTGAAAGAAATGCACCTACACCGGGAGAGAGGAAGAGTGCTGAGAGCTATGCCACCTTCCCCGGGCAGCAGAAGAATGCCAGTAGGAGACTGAAAAACCCATCCTGTAACTCATGTCTTTTGTATTTAATAACTGATTAAGAAAAACATACACTCAAAATAGGACGAACCTGAAGGTAGTAGTATCACGTCCCTTATAGGACTGATTAGAGCACCCCAGGGAATAGGGAAGTGGAAAAGAAGCTATGAGAGTGTGCAGGAGGGACAGACTGGCTCAGACTTACAACAAACATGCTAGCAATTTATTAATTATACCGCACACTGGGCAAATCTAACCATTTGCTATCTTTGTACGGTTGTTCCCCACTCAGTGAAGAGTCTTTCCCTTCCAGTGGAAAGAGAACCATCATTCTGTACACTGGTAGAATTTCAGGCCTACACTATTTCAGGCTAGCCAGTATCTGGTCTTGAGTAATTTTAAGTTCTGGTCAAACACTACCTTTAATTTTACTTCACTGTGCTCCCCCTTTTGTCTCCAAGTGTGCATGTAGAAATTCCAGCTCTAGTCTATGTTCAGAACTAGATCACCTTCCTGTGTGACTGCATCAGGCTGTGTGTGGAACCGAAGTATGAGGGAACCAAATGTCGCTGTGTCCTGATGTTCTTCCTGTCGCAGGTGTTGCAAAAGATGGGCCTGGCCCCATTGCTACACAATGTCCCAGTCAGATGGACTTTGTGTGTCAGGTCCTTCAATCCCCTAACACAGTAGTCCAATCAATCTGCCAATGTTACCAGTAGAAAGTATTGGACGGGTAAACATTGGACCAATGTAACTATTTACTATTCCTATAGTACCCGGAGATCAGCAGAAATATATAGGATGCCCAGTTAAAGTGGGATCTGTGGGTCTAGGGCATATTCATGGCTCCCTAAATGATGAGCTGGGTGTCGCTGTCTGGGAAGGTCATGATTATAGTCCCACCACCCAATGTGTCCATGTAGGTACAGCACGGTTGGCATAGCGGTTAATACAATGCCTTTACAGTGCCAGCAATCAGGGCTGCACCAGGGTTCAAATCCCATGCAATCTGTAAAGAATTTGTACATTCTCCCCTTGTCTGTGTGGGTTCTCTCTGTGGGCTCAGGTTTCCTCCCACCATTCAAAATGTACCAGGGTATGGGTTAATGGGGTGTTAATTGGGCATCATGGACTCATGGGCCGAAATGGCCTGTTACCGTGCTGCATGTCAAAAAAAAAATTAAAATCAGGCCACTACACTCACAAGGTCTTCGAAGTTCTTCAGGGTCTTTAGCAGGATTACTTCCTGGTGGGGTACTGTAAATCATGCATAAGACAGGAAAAGGGTTCAGCATTCTCAACCCGGAGATGCAAAATCTTCAAATGGTAGTGTTACTGAACAGAATGGATCTAAAAGACTAGCCAAAGAAGGTGTGTCCTTCTTTGGGAACAGGGACCAGTCAAACCTGCTCTGCTATCTAAAGTTGTCTTCTATAATCCTTAATTGACTCAAGTTGAAAAGTGCAGTGAACAGTAAGGACAGTAACAGGTTTCAATCAGATGGAGGTAGACCAGCAAAATGGCTAGGCACACGGCAGATCAATGTGCAGAGCCCAGAGGGAAAATGTGAGGGGGAATATGAGGGGGATATAATTTTATGTTAAAAGATATGCAGGATCAAGTAACACCCCGGAATGGACATACTCAAATCTTTGAAGATGGCATTTTTTTTAATTTAAAGCCTATCACTGGTTCTATCACTAGATGCATTCAATACAAAGGAAAATATTAATGATAACACTTCAGGCCTGACACTTTTGAAAGGATGGTAAAGGTGTGGAGGAGATTTGCTTGAAATGAGAGGTTTCATTCATGCACAGAAACCAGAGGGCTCTTCTCCCGAGATGATTAAGGGGAGAAAAACCTCCAGTGCAGAAAGCTGAAATGAGGTGAAAGAAAAAGAATGAAATTCCATTGAAATGAAACACTGACCATTAATTTCTTTGTAAGTGGCTTCTTGTCCTTTTGAGTACCCAGGGGAGATACGATCAATGAGGAGATATTTGAGGGGGAATATGATCAAAATATTAAAAATCATGAAGAATTTTGACAGACTGGGAAGGAACTATAAGTAAAAGCTGTTAGCCGGCATATGGGTGCCAGCTAATCCAATCTGTTGAATAATCAACAATACTGTTATCCAACAAATGGATTATACTGTAAATAAAAAAGATTTAAAAATAAGATCAGTATTATGGATATAAGGAAACTTTTGGCACATACCAGTGACATTCAACATGACACTTAGTAAGGTCACCACAAGGGATACAGTTTATATGTTGATAGCTCTAAATGTGAAACCTATTAGAATTGAGAAGGTTCTGAAATGTCAGCTACTACAGTATGTCAGATCGTAAAATGAAGGGCATTCAAGCTTTTACCATCTCCACTGACACAAGGGTTAGAAAGTATCTACTTCAGATAATAGTTTAAAAGAAATCATCACTAGAAAGATTGGGAGGAAAATTAGGATTTTTTTTAAAATGCAACTTGTTACAACCTCTTACCAAATGTGCTCCTCCTCTCATTTTAACCTCTCCTGCCTTTATATTCAGATGCCTTCCCGTTTTTTTGTTACAATGTTAGTTACTCTTTGCTTCCTCTGGATGCTGTGTGAACTGCTAACTTTCTCCAGCTGGTTTGTGCATTGACCGGTCATCCTTGCCATCTGGAAAGGGTTTTGGACAAGTACTTTAAGAGCAGAAACCAGTGGAACTTTGGAGACGTTGTGCAGCAAACAGGAAAGAGGTTTCCAGAGCTGGCGCGGACAAGCATGGGTTCAAGTGCAGCGAGTCCAAAGAGCAAGTAAAACTCCTCAGTTAGCCTAGCGGTTAGGGCAATGCCGTTACAACGGCAGCAATCAGGGCCGGGGCTCGAATCCCACGCTGTCTGTAGGAGTTTGTACATTCTTCCTGTGTCTATGTGGGTTTTCCACGGGGGCTCCGGTTTCCTCCCACTGTTCGAAATGTACCAGGGGGTGCAGGTCAATTGGGTGTGATTGGGCGGCATGCGCTCGTGGGCCAAAATGGCCCTGTTACCATGCTGTAGGTCTAAATTTTAAAATACTTTTGAACATGCCCAATCCCACAGGGAGGTTCAGCAGAAGTAAGCCATGTTGACTGACCAAATGGGAAATTGTTGTGCGCTGATTAAATTTCACTGTTCACTCATCAGAGGGCACAAAATTAACCCATCTCTAGTCCAGATCTCATCAGAGAGATGGTAGGATGTGCAAAAAAAATTTCCAGATGTTCCTAACTTCTTTGAAACTTAGTACACTTTTGTTCCAGCTTCCACTTCCTCTAGCAATCCCTATTCTGCATCCCTCTCATTGAAATGAGGCAGAGAGTCTTGCACACTATACAAAAAAAAAGGCAGATCGTATAACCATGGTTTCAGCCAAAACCTCACAAGACCATAAGAGCAGAACTATGCTATTCAGCCCATCGGGTCTGCCCTGCCATTCAATCATGAGCTGATCCATTTTCCCAATGTATAACATTTGATGCCCTGGCTCATCAAGAACCTATCAATCTCTGCCTTAAATACACCAGTGAGTTGGCATCCACAACCACCTGGGAGCAAATTCCAGATTTACCACCCTCTGGATGAAGAAATTCCTATGTAACTCTGTTCTAAGCGGGAGCCCTTTTATCCTGAAGTTGTGCCCTCTTGTCCTGGACCAGTGGTTTTCAAACTCCTCCCCCCCCCCAAACTCACATTCCACTTTAAGCAATCCTTATGCCATAAGTGCTCTGTGATTAGTAAGGGATTGCTTAAGGTGGTAGGTGAGTGGGAAGAAGCAGTTTTAATCGTGCCTAATTGACTCATTATGTGCATGGTTTCAGAACTCCAAAGGAAATGGGCCAATTTTTCTCAAGCAAACTATTTCAGTAACAATTGGGTTGAGAGCAGTGATTCTCAACCTTCCCTTCCCACTCACCTACCACCTTAAGCAATCCCTTACCGATCACAGAGAACTTATGGCATAAGGATGGCTTAAGGTGACATGGGAGTTTAGGAGGCAGTTTGAAAAACCACCGCTGTGAGATGTCTCAGGATGTTTTGTGAATTTGCTGAAGGTGCCTGCCAGTGGAGGTTGTTGGTGACCAGCAGATTTAAAGTGCTGTAGCACCACCACTGGTGGACATTATAACTGCAGCCGTTATATATTACAGTGTATAAGATGTCCCCCAAAGTTCCTCAACATGATTATCCAACTGCACGAAAACCAACAAGGTCGGGTCAGATACAGCAATGAGCTCTCTGAACCCTTCTCCATTAACAATGGCGTGAAGCAAGGCTGTGTTCTCGCACCAACCCTCTTTTCAATCTTCTTCAGCATGATGCTGAACCAAGCCATGAAAGACCCCAACAATGAAGACGCTGTTTACATCCGGTACCGCACGGATGGCAGTCTCTTCAACCTGAGGCGTCTGCAAGCTCACACCAAGACACAAGAGAAACTTGTCCGTGAACTACTCTTTGCAGACGATGCCGCTTTAGTTGCCCATTCAGAGCCAGCTCTTCAGCGCTTGACATCCTGCTTTGCGGAAACTGCCAAAATGTTTGGCCTGGAAGTCAGCCTGAAGAAAACTGAGGTCCTCCATCAGCCAGCTCCCCACCATGACTACCAGCCCCCCCACATCTCCATCGGGCACACAAAACTCAAAACGGTCAACCAGTTTACCTATCTCGGCTGCACCATTTCATCAGATGCAAGGATCGACAATGAGATAGACAACAGACTCGCCAAGGCAAATAGCGCCTTTGGAAGACTACACAAAAGAGTCTGGAAAAACAACCAACTGAAAAATCTCACAAAGATAAGCGTATACAGAGCCGTTGTCATACCCACACTCCTGTTCGGCTCCGAATCATGGGTCCTCTACCGGCATCACCTACGGCTCCTAGAACGCTTCCACCAGTGTTGTCTCCGCTCCATCCTCAACATCCATTGGAGCGCTTTCATCCCTAACGTCGAAGTACTCGAGATGGCAGAGGTCGACAGCATCGAGACCACGCTGCTGAAGATCCAGCTGCGCTGGATGGGTCACGTCTCCAGAATGGAGGACCATCGCCTTCCCAAGATCGTGTTATATGGCGAGCTCTCCACTGGCCACCCTGTCAGAGGTGCACCAAAGAAAAGGTACAAGGACTGCCTAAAGAAATCTCTTGGTGCCTGCCACATTGACCACCGCCAGTGGGCTGATATCGCCTCAAACCGTGCATCTTGGCGCCTCACAGTTTGGCGGGCAGCAACCTCCTTTGAAGAAGACCGCAGAGCCCACCTCACTGACAAAAGGCAAAGGAGGAAAAACCCAACACCCAACCCCAACCAACCAATTTTCTCCTGCAGCCGCTGCAACTGTGTCTGCCTGTCCCGCATCGGACTTGTCAGCCACCAACGAGCCTGCAGCTGACGTGGACTTTTACCCCCTCCTTAAATCTTCATCTGCGAAGCCAAGCCAAAGAGAAGATAAGATGACCACCACCCCCCTCCCCTCCAGAATTTACCCTTAGGTTTTCAGGTATAGTCGCTGTGTAAGGCTACCCTCAGTCTTACTACTGAGATCTTACTGTCCACATCCTCCGGAATCGCTCGGTGTGCAGTGCCTCCTCTCATTGCACATTTTACTCCTGGGAATACGATAACCGGTCATTGCGAGATTCAATGCAATTGGCCTGACAAGGCAGAGTCAAGGCTTTCCTCGAAAAAGCACTCAGGCCCGTAAGGTTGGCAATATCTTTAACTCCTGTGGGCACTGCAAGATTGCCTGAGTTCCTCCAGCATTTCTGTGTGTGTTTTCAGGCAGCGTGAACAGAACCCAACCTGGCTGTCCGCTTTGTCTGCTGTGCTATAATTTTAAGGTATGCTCGACAGGTTTATAATACATTACCTTAATATACCATTACTATTAATCCAGCTTCCCAAATGCAAGTTACAGTAGAAAAACATGTAGTGGTCGGACTGTAGGAGTTTTGCATATGGTGTATGCTGCTCTCCATTGCCATGCAGTTGAAATTACAGGATATTAACTTTCGGATTTTTTTTACTTGCCGTACAAGTTGACCTTGGTTTTTGAGAGACACGTTTAAGGTGCAAGCACCGTCTCATTCGCTGACCTATATGGTATATATTATAAATGTGAACAAAAGAACATTAAACTGGGGAAAGGGTAAAAAATATAATTATTAAAAGTGGTCAAGGATAGCACTGCTTTATGAACAAAAGTTCTTTAACAGCTCAAAATGCTATCAGATGCCTGAAGCCGAAGTCCCCCAATGGCCATCAGATTTCCCGCTGCCATGGACATCAAACTCCATTTCTTTTTGGCACAAATGCATTTTTTTTTAAATCTAATTTATAGCAACATTTACATCTGTAACGCTGCTGCCACAAAACTATGAATTTTGTAACATTCCATATCTGATACATTTTCAATTGATATCGGAATTTGTGTACAATGCCAAAGTCATCATATATACCACAGTTGGCCCCACAGGTCTGTGCTGACCAGAATGCAACCATCTACAATGAAACTGTTTTATTCTCCGCACATTCTTATCAACTCTCCATTCGCCTGCACCGAACGATCGACCCATGTGTTATTGGGATAGCGTTGTGGTCACACAGACGTAGCAAGGCAACAGGCCCTTCTGCACACCGTCCAGAAACAACACATTTTCCTTGCTCCTACGTTAATCCCATAAAACATAAACAGAACAGCACGGAAAACAGGCCCTTCCAGTCCGTGCTGAGCTATTATTCTGCCCTGATCCACTGACCCTGCACTCACCTCTCTCATCTATGTACCTGTCCAAATATTTCTTAATGTGAAAATTGAGCCCGCATTCAGCTGGTAGCTCATTCCACATTCCCATTTCTCTCTGTGTAAAGAAGTTCCCACTAATGTTCCCCCTAAACTTTTCCCCTTTCATCCTTAACCCATGTCCTCTGATTTGAACTTTACCTACACTTAGTGGAAAAAGCCTACTTGCATTTACCTTATCTATACCTCTCATCATTTTGTATACCTCTAGCAAATTTCCCCTCATTCTTCTATGCTCCAGAGAATAGAATCCTAACCTGTCTAACTTTCTCTGTAACTCAGTTCCTGAAGTCCCAGCAACATCTTAGTAAATCCTCTCTGCTCCCTTTCAATCTTATTGATAGCTTTCCTGCAGTTAGGTGACCAAAACTGCACATAATATTCTCCCCACACTTTCATCAACTCCCCTAGTCTGCCACTCCTCTACACAATAGGGGCAATTTACTGTGGCCAGTCAACCGATTTACCTCCAGGAATTTGAGTGGAAGGGACAAGACCACTGGGATCACGGGTAGAACGAGCAAACTCCATACAGAAAACACACAAGGTGAGGTAGAAATTCTGCTTGGCCCGCAGCAAAAAGAATCTCGGGGTTGTCTGTGACGTCATGTATGTACTCTGAACTTTGAACTTGGGCCTCTGGTGCTGTGAGACAGCAGCTCTACTTGCAGTGCTTTTGTGCTGTACAACTGATCAGGAAAACTTGTGTTAACCTAAATATAAAGAACTAATGTGAGTGCAACCCAACTTTATTCACTTTGAAGAGTGGGTGGTCTGTTACACGGGAAGACCTGCTGTAACCTGAAACAAGGTCCTTCTGCAAGAAGCCCATACGCAGATAGGCACAAACCTTATTATGGTTTAGCTTCCCAATCTACAGCCTGTTCACAACTATTCACATGACCTGTAATCTGCAGACTTCAACAAAATTTCTATCATGAGTTTCAAGAACTGCATGGCCTTGTTGGCTGCGCTACCAAAAGAAAACAATTTCTTAGCAGACTAATATTTCCCCCATTAAAAAATTGCTTTAAAACCTTTTCTTTCTGCTGAAATTTATAGAAAGGAAAGAAGCAAATCTCTACAATCTAAGATATAATCCAGGGATGCCCAACCATTTAATTTTTTAATTTATACATATAGCATGGTAATAGGCCATTTTGGTCCATGAGTCCATACCAGGAGAGTAAGTTAATTGGGTGGCACAGATACGTGGACTGAAATGGGCTGTTACTGTGCGGTATGTCTAAATTAAAATCTAAAACGTTGGCCACTCCTGGATTATAGCATAGATTATAGTATAAAACAAATCTATATAATCACTTGAATGTGAGGATGTAGTAATGATTGCAGAATTCTGGAATTTTAGCTCTAGTGTTGGCCAATGTCCACAAGGGCGCAACTTCCAGTCTGCCTGCCGTCTCCTCTGTTAACTGTCCCTGCACAGCACTGACAGAATCCAACAGAGCCATGAGATTGACTCATTCCTCCCCACACTCAGGCTGAGAAATCTGTCCACTAATATGGCAGCTTAAATCAAAAGGAGAACAGAGTGTGTAATGAGTGTAACGCAGTAAAAGCCCAAAAATCCAAACCATCCGAGAATCTGGACGTCTCAAAAACTCTCGGCTTTTGTGTATGTGCATGCATAAGCGCTCCAGATACACAATAGAAACAAGCAATCACGCAGAAGTCACGGAAATGTAAGGAAAGATATTTGTTTTTAAGTACTTTACATTTTGGCTGAAAAAAAGATTGGTTATTAAACTATCAAAATGTACCTGTTTCTTCTCTTTTAAAAGCCCAAGAATGTGAAAAATCCGAAAATCTGGATTGACCCAATCCCCGAGCAGTCCAAATTTTAGGACTTTCACTGTCTACAAAAGTGCTGGAGAAACTCAGCAGCTGACGTGGTGGCCATGGAAACCAATGTTTCAGGCCTGAGGCCTACTTCGAGGCATGAACAAAAAGCAGGGGTGGAGAGAAGCGAAGGCAAGAAGGGGCAAGGGGAGGGGCACAGGCCAGTCATGGGTGGGAGGGCAGAAGATTAAAAAGAAAAGCTAAGAAGTGATAGCAGGAGGGGTGTTGTGCGCTATCGGTAGCCCAATAATTATACAGACAGAAGACTGAGGGGAATGATAGTCTTTATTGAGCAAGAGACTGCTGGCTCGGGGCTAGGCTAGGAAAATGAGCGGGAAAGAGAGGGCTCTCAACCTTTATGATCAGGGGTCACATGGCAAGGATCAATGGAGGAGCTAAGGTAGAGAGACCCCGGAGGGCAGGCCAACCAGTACAAACAGTCATATCACCACAAGGGGATAGATCTCTGAATTTCAACAGGAGGGGAGCTGGAGGAAAGGAAAGATAGGAAGAGGTGGGGGGAGAGGGAGAGAGAGAGAGGGGAGGGAGGGAGGGAGGGGGGGGGTGGGCCTAACAGAAACCTAAGTCAATGGTGTCCTTTTGGAAAGAGAGGGAATAAGGATCCAAATTGATTATTCCGAGAAAAACAACATTCAGTGTGAAGCTGTTAGCAATAAAACGAATAAACTGGAAGAAGTACTTGGCTCCCAGGAGACAGGGGAGTTATTAAGAGTTTTTATTATTTAACTATATTAGTTTTAATTAGTTTAATTCATTTTGTGTGTGCTTGTATTTTAGATCTTTGTCAATGTGATAATGTTTCGCTCACATTACTGTTTAAAAAGAATTTTTAATATTTTGATGTTTTCCAAGCCTTTCAGATTGTGAGTGTCAATGTCGACCCAGAAGTCCAACTGCAAGAGGGGCTCAGGCCTTTATCTCCTATGGACGCTGATAGACCAGCTGAGTCCCTCCAGCATTTCCGTGTGTTTTTACTAGAATTTTATATTTCACTTTTTCCCTAACTGCACTGACAGCTTCGATGCCCCCTCCCAACACCACCCCCGCCCCGCCCCCGAGTTTGTGATGCAGCCCTCTGCCTGTGCAGAGAAAATACCTCCACTGGGCAATGCCAAATTGTCGTTAGCCACTCCAGGAGGGGACTACATGTATCCACAGCAGGAAAATGTCTTTGCATTCAGATTGAAAAGCAGCAAGGCAGTTAGTTGAGCATGCTTTGTTCTATCTCATTTAAGCAAAAAGACAAAAGTAGTTTAAGATTGGAAGCTGCTGGTTAGTTTTGAAGTATGAGTACCAGGAGATCAACTGAACGACAATTTTGACGTTGCATTTTCATTTAGCTCCGCAGCAGCTCATGACAACTTGGTACTTGGGCAAAGGACCAGCAATGCTGAACGTGGAAGATCTCCACCATTCTTCCTGGCTGAGCAATTCATCTCGCATCTTCTCTCATTTGCCCATCATGGACTGACTGCCTCTGGGCTCACCTGCCCAGGAGAGAAGAACTGCTGCCAGACCAGTTTACTGACCCAGGTTCAATTCTTCTTGGTACTGTGACCCAAATCCTTAACTGACCCATTCTTGCCACACGTGCCTGACCAAGGAGAGTCCTTCCAGCTTCTTTTCTAAATTGTAAATTAACCTTCCTCCCACCGGTACATTTTTCTACTTGAGTTTCCAGAACATGCAGGTTTTGTGTTTGTCCAGGTAATATTCAGAAATCCCAGTGTTGTCTGTGTGACCAATCATTCAGTCTGAGCTCACAGGTCATGATACTGTGGCAAGGATAGGTGCTAATGAACACATACAGGCGAGGGTTCGAGTGTCTGCTTGTGAGAGGATAAAGCTATGTTTGCACCAAGATGCGTCTTCCATCCCATCTCTTGCCTTGAAAGTACAAGGCAGCTGTTGTTAAAACACGAAGAAGGATGTGGGTCAAAGTGCTCACAGAGAGAGGAGAAGCAGCAACGCCAACCATCTGCTTTAACAGCTTCAATGTGAAACTTCCTAAAACCAGAGTTCAGCTCAAAGCAACAAAACACCTTTCGGACTAAAAAAATATATGGGGATAAAAATTCACCATGGTGAATCAAAACATTGAATTCATTGGATCTTGAAAAATGATAGAGAATAACCCAAAACTGGCCATCAAAATGAAGCAGTTAACAGCCACTTGTACTTTAAACAGATTCTGCCTTTAATACTCACACTCTGTGTTCATTGGGTATGATCATTAGACACATCTAATCACCCCCGACACTCTTATGAATTTCTACATTGTCAAGAGCTGTTGTGGAGCTAAATGAAAATGCAACGTCAATATCATCGTTCGGTTGATCTCCTGGTACTCGTACTTCAAAATTAACCAGGCAGCTTCCAACCTTAAACAACTTTTGTCTTTTTGCTTATATGAGATGAAACAAAGCATGCTCAATTAGCTGCCTTGCTGTTTTTCAATCTGAATGCAAAGACACTTTCCAGCTGTTGATATATGTGGTTTCCAAACACTAAGCTCCCTCGAGACAGTGAAAGATTAAACTTGAAGTGTTGAGAAAATCCTACAGGAAAATTCTATTCATCTGAGTGTTTAAAAGTCTCATTGGTTTGGCCTCTCACACCGGTTCCTGGGCTCCCTGTCGCACACTGGGTCCTGGCTCCTGGGCTCCCTGTCTGTGTAGCTGCAGGGGCCATGGGAATGCTGGAGGAGAGTCCACGAACACTCAGTATCTCTGAAAGGGACTCTCTTTTGCTTTTGTTTCTCTGACTGTAATTCTGCTGATGGAGAATCTGACTGCCTTACGGAAGTCTACACCAAATTTTATGTAATATTACACCTGTTTTATTATGTGACAATAAAGGAATCTTGAATGACCTTTTTCATTGCTGTTAGAAAACATGAAAATAATATGAAAATATTTTGCCAAATTGGCTGGTTCTCTGCGATTAATGAATAGTGCAGTGTCTTGGATAGGTTTAGCTAATCATCTGCAGTGTGGGATGTGCAATAAATATGAAATTGGGTTAACATTATCCATAGCAGCATGAACATTGAGTGTCTCAGTAATTCAGCAAGTAATGAAAGAGTGGGCGAGACTGCCTTCTAAATTGCATTTGGTCCATCACTTAACCCTGGCAACTAATAATGCCTCCACCCTGACTACTGTTCTTGAGAAATGAACAAGACAAAGGCCAACTAACAAGCGTGAAATGTAGGCTTCTGTATGAATAGATATTTCAAAAGTAAAAGCACAATGCGGGAGAAACATAACTAATGTTTCGGGCTTGAACCCTTCATCAAGGTATGGAGAAATGTAGGCAGGCACGTGAGCAAAATGTAGGCAGAGGGCGCAGGGGGAGGAGCACAGGCCCACAGGCAGGAGGTAATAGGTGGATAAGGGAGGGAGGACATAACAGAAAACAAGGGAAGGAGGGAAGGCTCTGTGAATTGAGAGGGAAGGGGGTGGAGAGCTCAACAAAAGAAGAGAGGGAAGGAAAGGAAAACGGAGAGAAGGCTATCAGTAACCAGTGAATTCGACGTTAATGCCATCGAGTTGGAGAGCGTCCAGATGGAAAACCAAGTGTTGTTCGTCCCATTCACGGGTGGTCTTGGTGGGATCTCCAATTTACAAGTGGATGGCATTAACATCGGCTTCTCAACTTTCTGCCAGCCTACTCACTGTTCTCCCTCCCTTTCCTTTCCCCTCATCTTCTTTCCTGCCCCTTCCCTCTCAATTCATGGTGACATCCCCCCCTCCCCTTGTTTTCTGCTATGTCCTTCCTCCCTTATCCACCTATTACAACCTGCCTGTGTGCCTGTGCTCTTCCCCCTGCCCCTCTATGCCACCATTTCATTTGGGTGGCTTTCTACATTTTGCTCATACCTTGATGAAGGGCTCAAGCTCGAAACGTTAGTTATGTATCTTTATCTTTGCTATATAAAGGACACTGGTTGACTTGTTGAGTTTCTCCCGCGTTGTGTTTCAACTTCAACCACGGTGTCTGCGGACTTTTGTGTTTTACTTTTCGATATTTTAGAATGTATAACAATGCAATTTCAGTGGAACTTCCTTTTATTTTATTTGATAGACGGGGATCAAAGAATGCTGTTCTGAAACATTTAATCTTGAATCATATGACAGTAAAATCCATGATATTCAGCACCTATAGGGGATGGTAGATGCTGGAGATTGTGTGTTGCGTGATTGGCAAATTAACCGTTGGGGAGCGCCACTTTTAAACGTTCATGTTTTTACCTATTTATTTTCCACGATTCTTTTTGGCGGTTGCTTGAATTCTGCCTAACAGGGATTTTTTTGCATTTTAGATTAAGTAATGGAAACAGATGATTTGCAACAATCAATATGATTTATCCATATGAACATTGAACAGCAATAAACCACTGTCGCACAATTTCCTTCCAAACAATTTATATGAATAGTGTTATTTCACCCACAAGTGGAAAAGTCTCAAGGTTGAACATTTATGTCAAGTCTTGCAGAAATGTGCTCTTTCTACTCCCACTCCTCACTGCCCTTTCCTGATATAAACAGCCGTCTGAACACAGAGGCTGTTCAAGATTGATCACCAATTCCTCACCTTCTGCGCTATTGGGGGAAAACAGCCTAAAATGCTTGTTTTTTTTTAAAAAACACCCCAGTTGGTTCTTTTTAAAGCCGATATGATTTGACTACAGATGTATTCATTAAAAGAAGGAGGCCTCCTGGTGACCTTGAACTCCCAGCCCTGCAGCAAAGGGCCAGCTTTGCCTTTGAGTGGTCAGGCCGGAGGCCAAATCAAGTTTATTGTCATCTGATTGTACAAGTACAACCCGACAAAACAGCATTCTCCGGTCCTCAGCATAAAGCATGCAGACACACAACCAGACATGACACACATACAGACGGTGGAAGGTGTACAGGCTGGTTGCATCTTGGCTTGGTTTGGTAGCTCAAACACCCAGGAACACACAAGGCTGGGAAAAGTGGGAAACTCAGCTAAGTCCATCACAGTTAATGACCTAGCATCACACAAGAAATGTCGGTGAGGTCAAGTAGACAGCCAAAAATCATGGAAGATCCCCATCACCTTGGCCAATGCTTTCTTCCTGATGCTACCTGAAATCCAGAACTACTTCCAACACCTATCAGGCTCACAAACCTCCCCATATCCACCAAAATCATAACCCGACGACTACCAAAGATCGAACTTGGGGAGGGGCGGTGTGGTGGTGAAGGGGGGAGACTCCAGTAATCCTCTCTCCCACTCTTGTTGATCTCTGGTCCATTTCTCTACAGCAATAGTAGCAAACCGGGATGTAGTTGGCCAGGACGCTCTTGATAGAGCTCCTGTAGGAGGTTGACATAATTTTGGCCGGTAGTCTCGCCACTTCAGCCTTCTCAAGAGTTATTATTCTCACAAGATTACCACAACCACAAATAATGCCTGATCTGCTGATGGCATTCACCATTTTATTTCAGATTTACAGCTTCAGCAGTTTTTCGATTGTCAAGCACGTAAGGAATTAAGGTTACATCGATGTGGTAAGACGCAATGAGATGGTTAAATGAAGCAAGCTCTTCCATAAAGCAGCTCAACCGAACAACTGAAATCTCCACCAAAATCTCATTCTAATAGAAACATCTTGTCACCTGGCACTTTAGAAAGAAGCAGTTGATTTCACAATGAAGGAGCCCCTGGATCTATATTTTCATCCTTCTCACTTATACTAATCAGCTTTTCAAGTTCAAATTTCACAGTTAACATGCTCCGTTACAGGGATTAACTTGCCGTGGTAAAGACTTGATCTCCTGCCGTCAGTGCAAGATAATAATCGCAACCAACCAACTCTGCAACTTACGGTGTAATTCTGCTACTTGCAGTCGACAGAAGTATCAATGCTGTCTGGTCATTATCAAAGCAACATCCTCCGGGCTTCTCAGTTCTGCTCCTTTGTCATATTATCCAAAAAAAAGAGACCAGTTAATGATTGCTCAATTTAAGGTTACAAGGTCAATGTAATACAGTGAGTTACAGTCATATGGGCGCTCGCTACAGATGGGGCATTTTCTGCCCAATATCCAATTATGTCATTGCTATTTGTCTGCAAAAAGTGACAAATAATCTAATCCCTTCATAACTTCACTTCAAAACCCCTCTACTTTGAATTGGGAGATGTGCATTCCATTCATAGGGAACAACAAATTAAATGCAAGACCTGCTAATTTGAAATGAATTTGATCGTTCAGTGTTTTACACTGTACTGACTCGCTAGAAGCGATAGATGGTACAGCTAATGTCTAGAGATGTGTGCAGCTCTGGATATTCCGAAAAAGCCTGCTTTCTAAGTAACCTGGTTTGACATATGTCAAACCTAATAGGACAAACTGGTTCCATTATTCTTTCTTAATTTTATCTGCCTGAAATCCAACCTATGCCTTCAGTACACAGGATTCCTGCAGTATGAAGGCACCACCAAACCACAGTTAATACATGGCTGTAAAATGCTGGGTGTTAACATCTCTGAGGATCTGTCCCAGGGCCTCCATGTCGAAGCAATCATGAAAAAGGCTCGCCAGCATCTATACTTTGCAAAGAGTTTGAGGAGATTCGGTATGCCAGGAAAGAACCTCGAAAATTTCGACAGGTGGGGAACATTCCTTCTGGTGGCATCACTGTCTGGTATGGAGGTGCCAATGCACTGGATAGGAAAAAAACTCCAAGGGGTTGTTAACTTGGCCTGCGATGTCACAGCCATAAGAGGGCATCTACAAGAGCTGCTGTCTAAAGAAAGCAGCCTCTATCCTCAAGGACCCCACCCCTCCCCCAACCACCCAGGCCAGGCCCTCTTCACACTGCTACCATCAGTGAAAAAAAAAGGTACAGGAGCCTGAAGACGAGCACCTAGCGGCATAAGGACAGCTTCTTCCCCTCTGCCATCAGATTTCTGAATTGTCAATGAATCTCAAACTTTCTTGGACTATATATTTATTTTTGAAATGTAATTTATAGCAATGTTTGCACTATAACGCTGTCGTAAAACAACAAATTTCATTACATGTTCATGACAATAAATTCTGATTCTAAATTGGAGGTTTCAAACAAAACTACATTTTAAATAAAGTCACGTCCTACCAAAACACGGCATGATTAACATAGCGATTAGCGCAACACTGTTACAGCGACAGCGACCTGGGTACGAATCCAGCACTGTCTGTAAAGAGTTTGCAAGCTTTTCCCAGGTTAGTTTCAAAATATAAACGTCTGATGTTCTGTAAAGTTCTTCTGGTCACTCTGAGATAATGTAAGATCTAGATCACTGGTTCTCCACCTTCTTTCCACTTACATCCCACTTTAAGTAATCCCTATGCCTTAAGTGCTCTGCGATTAGTAAGGAATTGCTTAAGGTGATATGTGGGCGGGAAGGGAAGGTTGAAAATCACTGCTCTAGACCCAATTGTTACTGAAATATTTTGCCTGATTAAAAATTGTCATTGGTCCATTTCCTTTGGAATTATGAAACCCTGCACATAACAAGTCAATAAGGGATGATTAAAACAGTGGTTTTCAAACTTTTTTTTCCCCATTCACATCGCACCTGAAGCAACCTTTTACTAATCGCAGAGTACGTATGGAATAGGGATTACTTAAGGTGGCATGTGAGCGGAAAGAAAAAGTTTGAAAACCACTGATCTAGAATAAGAAATGCAATGTTTTCTTCTGAGGGATTTTAGATATGTAGAGTTCTTCAGAACAAAACCAGGCCCAAAAAGTCCAATGTAGTCCCATTTGCCTGCATTCGGTCCATCACTCTCTAAACTTTTCCTATGCATGTTACCAGTCTAAATGCCTTTTAAATTCATACCTTCTTATGCATATGTTTTCTGCATGTCCCTTTAAAAGTTTTTTATGTTGCTTTGCAAATACCAAGTAACTGCAATTCAGGTTAGATGGATATAATTACGCTCAGTATGAATCTAATCCCTTCAATGTTGAATCGTCTTCGATCATACCTGCCCCAAACTTCCAGCTGTGGAAAGTTCACCTTCCCTTCTGCTTTATTAATGAACTGTATTAAAAAAAACACAGAATCAAATTACCTCTGTGCAAGATAGAGATAAAAATAACTTCACGGGCATAAACGCCCAACACGAATATCAAAACTTGTGATAGTTTTTTTAGTATTAATAGTCTCCTATTTTCAGTTATAAAGGTAAGTGATGCATGAGCTACCCCTTTGCTGCACTGAGCGAGGCATCAGCTCTCAAGAAAGATAAATTATGGAGAGGCAGAGGTGGACGATGGTAGGCATGATACAACACAGACCGTGGAGGGATGTGGACATTGGGGATGGGCATTAACTGCTTACCCAGCAATTGCTTCTCACCCATGTACCTTGCTAATTTGCCTTTTGGAATCGTTTTCCACATCTGTACTCCTTGCCGAGAGAGGAAAGTTCAGGGGGGATTTGGCAATCAGGCTTTCTGCTGTAATTCATGTGTTAATCCATTCCTAATCAGTTAATCTTCGCTTTGTAGCCAAACCATAGTACAGCTCATGCTCAGTGCTGTCCTTTGTAGCACGTAACATTGACTGATTTATAATGAAAAACATTATTTCAATTTCACAATTTCAAAATACTTTGCAATACAAGACGCACAGTAACCACCATAAACACAGAAACATCCCAGATCATAGAACAGTACAGCCCCTCCTCCCTGATCAATCTAACCCTTCCATCCTTCACAGCCTATAAACCCTCCATTTCTGTCACATCCACGTGATTTTCTAAGAGCCTTTTGAATTTCAAGATTCAATTTTTTTGTCATGCAATAAAGACAGTGCAATATTACACAAAAATTGTTTTCATCTGCCATAAGGCAGACAAATTCACCATCGGCGGAAATTGCCTGAAGCACCTCTTACAGTCAGAGAGAGAGAAGCATAAGAGAGCTGCCTCAGGGTCACAGGATTCACCTCCAGCTGCCACACAAGAGCTCGAGCTCCAGATCCGAACCTCTGACATGATCAGGAAACCACCACCGCCCCCTGCCCAGTGCCCTCGGCAAACATTTGCATCCCTGCTCCAACATGAGTACCCCAGTTTTGAGCCAGTCTCCAGCAGTCTGCAGCCTAATGTGAATCCTCGGATCACAGTTGCCAGCAGCCCACAGCCTGCAAGGATTTCTCTCCTCGAGTCGTCAACAGCCCACCACCTGTGTGTTCTTCAGCCCCCTCACTGGTCCGCCACCATGGTCACTGTCGCATGTGTCATCTCCTCTGCTTCTCCTTCTCAAATGGATATTGTTCTCCGTGTTTTCTGGTGCATCGCACCAGTCCTCCACTTCCCTGAAAGTCCTCCACTTCCCTGAAACTCCTCCGCTTCTCTGGAATTCATGTGCTTCACTGGAACTCTTGTGCTTCCCTGAAACTTCTCGTTGCCACTGTTGATCAAGGGCACCACTGTCCCGGGTGCAGACCGCACGGTCACGGCACTTCAAATAAAGCCACCATCAGCTCCATTCACAGGCCATTTAAAGTCTGTACGGGCTGGACAGTTTAACCCTATGGGCGTTCAGTGACTCCGCTCCCAGCTTTCCACGGTTCCACACCAGTGGCAGCACTGCTGTTACAGCAACTCCCCATTTTTTTTTTTAACTGAGGTCCCTGTTGAACCAGCCTCCACCACCACCCCCAGCAATGCATTCTAGGTACTCTAAATCCTCCCTGAACTTTCCTCTCTCGGCAAGGAGTACCAATGTGGAAAACGATTCCAAAAGGAAAAATTGGCAAGGTACATGGGTGAGAAGCAATTGCTGGGAAAGCAGTTAATGCCCATCCCCAATGTCCACATCCCTCCACGGTCTGTGTTGTACCGTGCCTACCATCGTCCACCTCTGTCTCTCCACAATTTATCTTTCTTGAGAGGTGATGCCTCGCACAATGCAGCAAAGGAATAGCTCGTGCATCACTTACCTTTATAACTGAAAATAGGATACTATTAACATTAAAAAATTATTACAAGGCGGCACGATTAGCATTGTGGTTAGAGCAATACTGTTACAGCGCCAGTTCCCCAGGTTCGAATCCAGAGCTGACTCTCAGGAGTTTGTAGGCTCTCTCCGTGACCACGTGGGTTTCTTCCGTGCGCTCCGGTTTCAGACGAACATTCATCCCAGTAACAGGCCATTTCAGCCTATGTGTCTGCGCCGCCCAATTAATCTACACCCCTCCTCCGGTACGTTTTAAGTGGTGGGAGGAAACCAGAGCCCCCGGGGGAAACCCCACCCAGACAGGGGGAGAACGTACCAACTCCTTAGAGACAGCGCAGTCCCGATCCATAGTGCTGTAAAGGGGTTGTGCTAACGGCTACGCCAACCATGCCACCCATTCCTCCTACCCTTCAAAATATACCGGGGGTTATAGGTCAATTGGATGTAATTGGTCAGCACGAGCTCGTGGGCTGAAATGGCTTGTAATCTTGCTGTATGTCTAAATTAAAATTAAAGACACAATACCCTTACTTTTTTCTCCATGTTATTAACAAAAACCACGGTGGGGAGCTGGCTGATGGAGGACCTCAGTTTTCTTCAGGCTGACTTCCAGGCCAAATATTTTGGCAGTTCCCGCAAAACAGGAGGTCATGCGCTGGAGAGCTGGCTCTGAACAGGCAACTAAAGCAGCATCATCTGCAAAGAGTAGTTCACGGACAAGTTGCTCTTTGTATGGTGTGAGCTTGCAGGCGCCTCAGATTGAAGAGGCTTCCATCCGTGCGGTACCGGATGTAAACAGCATCTTCATTGTTGAGGTCTTTCATGGCTTGTTTCAGCATCATGCTGAAGAAGATAGTAAAGAGGGTTGGTGCGAGGACGCAGCCTTGCTTTACGCCGTTGTCAATGGAGAATGGTTCGGAGAGCTCATTGCTGCATCTGACCAGACCTTGTTGGTTTCGTGCAGTTGGATAACCATGTTGAGGAACTTGCGGGGGCATCCGAGGTGCTCTAGTATTTGGCAAAGCCCTTTCCTGTTCACATTGTCAAAGGCTCTGGTGAGGTCAACAAAGGTGATGTAGAGTCCTTTGTTTTGTTCTCTGCACTTTTCTTGAGGGCACATCTCCATCGGGCACACAGAACTCAAAACGGTCAACCAGTTTACCTACCTTGGCTGCACCATTTCATCTGATGCAAGGATCGACAAAGAGATAGACAACAGACTCACCGAGGCAAATAGCGCCTTTGGAAGACTACACAAAAGAGTCTGGAAAAACAACCACCTGAAGAAACACACAAAGATCAGCGTGTACAGAGCCGTTGTCATACCCACGCTCCTGTTCGGCTCCGAATCATGGGTCCTCTACCGGCATCACCTACGGCTCCTAGAACACTTCCATCAGCGCTGTCTCCGCTCCATCCTCAACATTCATTAGAATGACTTCATCACCAACATCAAAGTACTCGAGCTAGCAGAGTCCGCAAGCATCGAATCCATGCTGCTGAAGACCCAACTGCGCTGGGTGGGTCACGTCTCCAGAATGGAGGACCATCGCCTTCCCAAGATCGTGTTATATGGCGAGCTCTCCACTGGCCACCGAGACAGAGGTGCATCAAAGAAGAGGTTAAAGAAATCTCTTGGTGCCTGCCACATTGACCACCGCCAGTGGGCTGATATCGCCTCCAACCGTGCATCTTGGTGCTTCACAGTTCGGCGGGCAGCAACCTCCTTTGAAGAAGACCGCAGAGCCCACCTCACTGACAAAAGACAAAGGAGGAAAAACCCAACACCCAACTCCAACCCACCAATTTTCCCTTGCAACCGTGCCTGCCTGTCCCGCATCGGACTTGTCAGTCACCAACGAGCCTGCAGCAGACGTGGACATTACCCCTCCATAAATCTTCGTCCGCGAAGCCAAGCCAAAGAAAGATTAACAAAAGCACATAAAAATATACAAAGTGTTTGCTCACCCAGTCTCTCACTGCAGTTTGCAAATGTGGGTCAGAGTAGAACTTTCATATCCCTGGAAACAACTTTAACCTTATTTCTTTCCACTCTCAGCAAAATGCAATAAATTTTAACTGGTGACCGGGTTTTGAAGCTAAATTTTCTTCCTCCATACATTCTGCAGATTTGGATCATTTACACGGCTCTGGCACATTATACAATACTAGAGGTGGAATAAAATGCTGAGATAGAGGAACACTCAGTCTGAAACTGGTAGAGATTGAAGGAGAGTGTGGGGGAGGAGTGGAGATGATTAAAGGCAGGAAGAGAGAAGGAAATGAAATGCAGGAGACGGCAAGATAAATCGAGGAGAGAGAAGAAAGGGACTTTGAATTGAGGCAAAAAAGGATTACAGAAAAAAAGAGAAAATGAAGGCAAACCAAAATAAAAAGGCTGTCAAGGAGGAGAGTTAATAATGGAATGTATTAAAGAGAAAGGCAATGTTTAAAATGTAAATAAAAGTGAAGATTCAACAATATTAAAATTGAGGAAACTCAAAGTTTCAAAATAGACATGGAATAATAATGAACAATTACTAGTATAAGGTTAGTAAAAAAAAATTCTCAGCAATTAAGGTAACAATGATCATTAAAGAAATAGATTAAACCACATAGTCAACACGGTTAGCACAATGCCTTTACAGTGCCAGCAACCTGGGTTCAAATCCTGCGCTGTCAGGAGTTTTTCCGTTCTCCCCGTGTCTGCATGGGTTTCCTCCCACCATTCAAAACGCATAGGGGTTGAGGCTGAAATGGGGTAGTTGGGCAGTACAGGCTCGTGGGCTAGAAGGGGCTGTTACCGTGCTACACTATGTATGTACGTCACATGTAAACTGATTCAATCAAATAACTGATTAATAATTAAACAACTGATTTTACGGTATCTACAGTAGTTCTTTCATCAATTCTTCAAACAACGAGTATCACATCTCCACCCACTCCTCGCCCATGAATGGAGTAGAATTCCTGAGTCACAAAGGCTCATTTGTTAATTCATGGTATTGAATGGGTTCCAACTTCTGACTAAACACGGCCCATCACTTTGCTTCAAAGCTGCCAAGGAACTCCCGAACCATCTTGTCATTCCCCAAAGATACCAAGGTTACGTTTCAACTGAATGGATGCTTGCCCTTCACAAATCCAAAACCTTTTCACCAGCCCCCACGCTGAGAGGGGCAGCTCGGGGAGACAGGCACAGAGTAATGATTGAGGGACTTGGAGGGAGCAACCTGGCTACCCTTCCGCCCAAACCCCCTGAAATGGAGACCTGGATTGACCAGTGGGTAATTTATGAGCGTGAAATGCGATAACAGCCGCACATGGCACCCACGAGGGTCACCACTCCGCGTTTCCTTGGGGTGTGCCAGCATCCTCATGCATCCCAAAGATATCCTGGTTGTTAGTTTGATTGGCCGCTGAAAACTGTCTTGAGTGCGCAGGTGAGTGGTTCGAATCAGAAGAGAGTTGATGAGATTGATGTAGGATTAGAGGAAATGGTCGACTCGAAGTTGTCCATATTGTATTATGCTCTGATTCAATTAAATCATCTAAACCATTCAGCATTCTTGGTTCCACCATTGCCTTCTCTCTGTATCCAGCAATTTCTTGTCTGCAATAAATGTCCAACTCAGCACAGCTTTGTCACATCTGTATCGTAAATATTCTGCATAAGAATTTCATCCTGATTGATACAGGCTGAAGCAGAAACTTGACTGAATAGCTACATAGCATTGTTACTTCTCTATTTCCTTTGCTCCATGTTCTTCCAGGAATCAACAGGAACGGAATACATGGTGTCGCTTCACTGAAAACTGACGATAATGTAGCAATGGACTGATTTATTGTCTGAGTAATCCTAATGTACTGGATTCCCAGACAGCTTTCCAGGCAGTGAGGAGAGTCTGCATTTACATCGTGCCATTCATGACCTTCGCACCTCAAAGTATTTTTAGGATGGATTCACAGTGAATGTACTTGGGTTGACAAGACTGGGTGACACGCAAAACAAAGCTTTTCATTTCATGACTGCACACATGAGAATAATCAAGATAATTATCATGTTAAAAATGGAGCAACTGATTTGCGCACAGCAAGTATCAACTGAATAACCATGCCACCTATTGTGTGTGTGTGTGTGTGTGTGTGTGTGTGTGTGTGTGTGTGTGTGTGTGTGTGTGTGTGTGTGTGTGTGTGTGTGTGTGTGTGTCTATTTCTCTCTCTATACTTGAGGTTTGCCTTCTCAAAAATATTGAGGATTATGATAAACAACTAAACAATGAAGACGCTGTTTACATCCGGTACCGCACGGATGGCAGTCTCTTCAATCTGAGGCGCCTGCAAGCTCACACCAAGACACAAGAGAAACTTGTCCATGAACTACTCTTTGCAGACGATGCCGCTTTAGTTGCCCATTCAGAGCCAGCTCTTCAGCGCTTGACGTCCTGCTTTGCGGAAACTGCCAAAATGTTTGGCCTGGAAGTCAGCCTGAAGAAAACTGAGGTCCTCCATCAGCCAGCTCCCCACCATGACTACCAGCCCCCCCACATCTCCATCGGGCACACAAAACTCAAAACGGTCAACCAGTTTACCTATCTTGGCTGCACCATTTCATCAGATGCAAGGATTGACAATGAGATAGACAACAGACTCGCCAAGGCAAATAGCGCCTTTGGAAGACTACACAAAAGAGTCTGGAAAAACAACCAACTGAAAAACCTCACAAAGATAAGAATATACAGAGCCGTTGTCATACCCACACTCCTGTTCGGCTCCGAATCATGGGTCCTCTACCGGCATCACCTACGGCTCCTAGAACGCTTCCACCAGCGTTGTCTCCGCTCCATCCTCAACATCCATTGGAGCGCTTTCATCCCTAACGTCGAAGTACTCGAGATGGCAGAGGTCGACAGCATCGAGTCCACGCTGCTGAAGATCCAGCTGCGCTGGGTGGGTCACGTCTCCAGAATGGAGGACCATCGCCTTCCCAAGATCATGTTATATGGCGAGCTCTCCACTGGCCACCGTGACAGAGGTGCACCAAAGAAAAGGTACAAAGACTGCCTAAAGAAATCTCTTGGTGCCTGCCACATTGACCACCGCCAGTGGGCTGATATCGCCTCAAACCATGCATCTTGGCGCCTCACAATTTGGCGGGCAGCAACCTCCTTTGAAGAAGACCGCAGAGCCCACCTCACTGACAAAAGGCAAAGGAGGAAAAACCCAACACCCAACCCCAACCAACCAATTTTCCCCTGCAGCCGCTGCAACCGTGTCTGCCTGTCCCGCATCGGACTGGTCAGCCACAAACGAGCCTGCAGCTGACGTGGACTTTTACCCCCTCCATAAATCTTCGTCCGCGAAGCCAAGCCAAAGATGAAGCTCAAAACAAAGATAATTTCAGATTTGCTGTATCACACAGGAAGATGGAGAAACAATAAATTAACTTGTATTGAATTTAGCATTTTTAAATCGCCTAATGATGCTGACATATTGCATTAATTCAACTGACCTAAAAATGTTTTGCCACTGATTTTCGTTTGTATTCAGCATCTGATGCCTCTCGTGTCTGTGTCCAACAATAGTCGGCCAGCATTGATGGATTCCAGTTGCCCTGATACGGCTTTTCCATGGTTGCAATGTCCTGGTGAAACCTTTCACCATGTTCATCACTGACTGGCACCAAGATCAGCAGGGAAGATGTCCAAGGGCGAATGCAGAAAATGAATGCACTTCATGGTTTTGTGTGCTTGAAATAGACTTAAAATATTACAGGAATTCACAAAAATAGATTATATCTAATAGATGGATTTTTTTTTAAAAAAGCTGATTTTTGTGGTCAACGGCTCAAAATCCAGAAAATACACCCAAAAGTGTTCAGGAAGGAAAATCTTTTGTTGGCCTGTTCCTCAAAATAAAAGCTGCGGTAGGCTTTCAAATGAACTGGGAGGGAAGGCAGGAGCCTTCTTTAATATTTCATCAAAATAATTTGACAGTGCAGCACTTCTTCTCAGCATTGAATTGGAAGCGTCAGGGAAAACTAATATAGGCAATATAATTTCCTGGTCAAAATGCAGCCTCTCAGCAGAGCCACTGAATAGCCTCCAATTTCAAGCCCGACCTCTCGAAACAGGTTCTTTCGCAAAGACTCGTGCGGTGAGCTAAACTGCTGAGATGCCAAGATTGCAGATACATTGCTTGGATCTTATTATATCCTGCCTCCCAGACACACTAGTACAGTGAAGCAAACAAACGGAAGGACACATCTGGAACACATCACAATCTCAGATATCCCAAGAGGTCTCACCACAAAGTGAAGTCCAATTACTGTTTAAAAATGCAAGTCAATTTACACAGCGCAGGTAAATGCCATCGATCAGATTGATAGTGGATAGTCAGTGGATAGTCTGGAGGGTTGCCAGAGATTGTAAAGGGACAGTGAAAAGAGATGGACTGAGAGGCGGCAGATGGAGCTTAACACAGAAAATTGTAAGGTGGTTCATTTTGGTAGGTCACATTGAAGACAGAATGTATTGTTAATGGAAGGGCTCTGAGCAGTGCGGACAAACTGAAGTATTTTGGGTCAGTGTCCATTAGACACTCAAAGCCACTACACAGGTTGATAGTGTTGTTAAGAAGGTGGATGGTGTGTTGGCCTTCATGGGATCAAGAGCTGTGAGGGAAAGTTGCAGCTATATAAGGCCTGAGTTAGATCCCACTTGGAACATTGTGTTCCATTCTGATCACCTCATTACAGGAAAGATGTGAATGCTACAAAGAGGAGATTTACGAGGATGCTTCCTGGATTGGAGAGCATGCCTTATGAGTAAGGTTGAGTGAACTTGGAGCGATGGAGGATGAGGGGTGGACCTGAGAGAGGTGTATAAGATGAGAGGCACTGATCGTCTGGACGGCCACAGACTTAATTCCTAGGGCTGAAAGGGCCAACACCAGGGGCGTAGTTTTAAGTATGTAAAAGGGAGATGTTAGTGAGCAGTTTCTTACACAGAGTGGTGGGTGCATGGAATGCGCTGCCACCAACAGTGGTGGAGGTGGTACAATAGGATCTTTTAAGAGATTATTAGATAGGTGAATGGAACTGAGAAAATGGAGGTTCAAGCAGTTGGGAAACTCCAGGCAGTTGTCTGGGCAGGTTATCAACACTGTGGGCTGTAGGACCTGTTCAATGCTGTAGATTTCTATGTTCTATTGAAAAATGAATAGACACAGAGCAGTCACAGTGGCGTAGGGATTCACACCATGCATTTAAAACACCAGTGAATGGGACCGGGGTTCAAATCCCGCACTAACTGTAAGGAGTTGGTATGTTCTCCCCATGTCTGTGTGGGTTTTCTACAGGGGCTCGGTCTCCTCCAACAGCTCGAAACGTACCGGGGGTGTAGGTTAATTAGGTGTAAATTGGGCAGCATGGACTCATGGTCCGAAATGGCCTGTTACCGTGCTGTATGTCTAAAAAAAACAAATGCTTTACTGTAAGTACAGTAGCTACTTGCAATTTAACTGAAGCTTTTTAGTCAATGCATTGAGGTGTACTGCATCGTTAAGAGTCTGGGGAGAGCCATTTATAGAATGTTGGGCCTCCTTACAATCTCACTCTCATGCTATCTGACCTCCCCACGAGGCAGGGAGAGGGAGAAACCAAGCTGCAGATGCTGGAGTCTTCAGCAGATGAAAAATTGCTGGAGGAACTCAGCAGGTCAGACAGCATCCATGGGTGGTCAACATTTTGAATCTGGACCCTTTATCAAGATGAGAGAGAAGGGTGTGAAATTATATACATAAATGGGGAAATAAACTGATGGAGGGGCCCAGAGGTGATAGGACAGTAGGTGTGGGGGAGTAGAAGAGGGGGAAAATACAGGAGTAACTAGAGAAGATCTGGAAACAGTGGAAGCAGATGGAGATAGAGGATACCTCAAATTAGAAAATGCAATGTTCATACCATTAGGTTTAAGGCTGTCTCAGTGGAAAATGTTTGGTATCACCCATAATGCCTGAGGATATACTTCGTCAGGCCCTGGAAATTAATCCAATTCTGTGTGCTTTAAAACTGCCAGGATCCCCCTTCTGTAATGTGGATGTGCTTCCAGACATCTCTATTCTCCTCCCGGAATTCCCAACTTCTTTCATTTTCTCCACAGTAAACACAGACAAGAAGTATTCATTTAAGATTTCATTTATCTCCTCTTGCTCTAGACATTTTTAATGTGTGAGCAGTTAAGACTGTGCAGTGTTGGCACAGATCAATTGCTTACAGACTCTCGAAGAACGCAGCAAGCTGTTTTCCCTCCTGTAGTTTGGGTTACGGAGAAAGACTATTTCCAATAGCCGGCCATGGTTGGGACCTGCCTCTGAGACCTTTTCAGAAAAGAATCAGGAATATATTTACTGCTGGGTCAAATGAAATCAAAGAACAAATTTAATTCACTCCTGTTGCAGAGATCAGTTATTAAATTAAATTCAGTAAAGAAGGAACTCAAATTTGAAAAAATTAGACTGATTTGAGTATTCAACGGTGGCATTTGGAAATGAGGTCTTGTATTCCACTGGAAAAAAATAACATTTGATTTACATAATAATTATCCATTCTTTGTTAAATTTTGAAGCCCGTATACGAGATATATGGGTTTGAATTTGTAATCGTTTTTCTTTCCCACAGTTATTGGGGTTGCAGTAAACCATGGCAATAATTGAAAGTTGTCTATCTATCTATTCTTTCCTTTCTTTTTTGGGGGGGGGTAGTTTTTTTTGCGGGGGGTAGTTATTTTTGGGGGGTTGCAAGGGCTAGGGTTGGGGGAGTGGGGGTTTACATGGGATCAAATATTATGTATCTATTTGTATTTATATTGTCTGACATTTTGATTAATAAATAAAATTTACAAAAAACAGGAACTCAAATAGAATTCACATCCAGCTTACAACACTTTTCTGAGGGATTTCTAATGGACCAACGCCAGACCTTCATGCACAATGAGCTCGCACAAACTACAATGTGATCTGTGATAAATCAGATAAAAAATTTATTTTCACGAGCACATCATGAAATTCGTTACTTTGCGCCACATTTATTGTTCATTGCAGGTGCAAAATTGCTATAAATTACATTTTTTTTTAAATAAATTAATTAACACAAAAGAGAAATTGAGATAGTGTCTGTGGTTCATTGTTCATTCAGAAATTTGATGGCAGAGGGAAAGAAGCAGCTTTTATACCTTTGGGTGTTCGTCCTGATGGTGACAGTGAGAAAAAAGGCATGGTCTGGGTGGTGAAGCTTTTGTAAGACACCTTCTCTTAAAGATATCCTTAACAGAGTGAAAATTAATGCCCATGAGAGTTCATAACTCTCAGTCGTCTTTTCCTCTCTTGTGCATTGACACCAATGACGCGACCAGTCAGGATGCTCCCTGTCGAAATTTGCAAGAGTCTTTGGTGACGTACCAAATCTCCTCAAACTCCTCACGAAATATAGGCTGCTGGCAAGCCTTCTTTGTGATCGCATCGATATGGAGGACCCAGGACAGATCATCAAAGGTACTGAAATCCTCTCCACTGTGGACCCTTCCCAAGGGGGCTGGTTTGGGTCTCCTGATTTCCCCGTCCTAAAGTTCACAATCAGCTCCTTCGTTTTGCTAACACTGAGTGCAAGATTGAGGAGTGAACGCTGGTAAAACGCCCCACTGCTAGCTGGCCTTTTGTATTCTTCTAAAAAAAAGGATAGAAATTGACTTAAAGTGCATTCAACACTGGGCCCCACATACTGGGAAGTCCTAATTCACTGAAGCCTCTGTCCCATTCCCTACACAAGGTCCACTTCCAATCTGAGGTGAGTGCGTTAGTCACAAAGGCGCCTCTGATAAGTTAAAGATGTTGCATACATATGTTAACGGTTACACAATGAATGGAATGATTAAGTAAAAGGTAATTCATTAAAACCAAAGATAGTGTGTCTTCCCTCAACATCTGGGATTTGTTTAACAGAGGGCAGCTACTACTGTACTTACTGAAAAAAAACAAAATGATCTTAAGATTCCCCAAGAATGACTGTACAAATGCTGAAGGACCCCAGTGTGTGAGCTGATCCAGGTAACTGTCTTCTCTTTTTTCTATATTTTCTATAATACTATATCATATGAAATGTTTTTTTCTCATTGAGGGTGGAGGTACAAGGAGGAAGGTAGGGGAATGGTAAGGGTGGGGTTAAATCATCATGTAATCGTTGTAATTTTAAATTTAATTAATATTTTATCTATATAAAAGTTTATTAATTACATGCATGGACATTTGTTAAATAAAAGTTTCAAAATAAATTCCTTTATTGTCTATAGAAGGTAATATTACACAGAATTTCCTTCTATCTGCCCAAAGGCAGACAAAGAATCGCCATTACTGTAGCCCGGCACCCCTCACTTTAAGAAAGCAAAAGAGACACTGAGAATCTGTGAATTCGCCTCCTGCAGGCTCTGCAGCCGTACAGACTCCTGCTCAATTCATCGGCGACCCGAGCTCCAGATCCAAACCTCCCGACACAATTTGGAAGCCTTCAGCGCCCGAGACCCTTCAGGAGCCCTTCCTGCCCTCAGCACCCTCTCAAATTCCAGCTCCAATACCTGGGTCCCATGAGCCCACAGCATATGGCCCGCAGCATGTGGCCCAGTGGCCCGCAGCATGTGCCCTGACCTTAAGTTGCCTGCAGCCTCAGCCCCTGAACCCCTCGCTGGTTCGCTGCCATGGTAACCTTCCCTGTAGGGTTTTGTCTTCTCTGCTTCCCCTTCTCAACGGGGGGAGGGGGGGGGAGTGGTGTTCCTCCCATTTCTGGTGCCCTGCTCCAAATTAATTCCTGCTCTAAATTAAAGTTTTTACCAGAAGACCGTGGAAAATTGAGGTTTGCAGCAAAGCTGCTGCCTCACAACTTCCGCAAGCCAGCTTCGATCTCGACCCAGACTCTCTATGTACAGTTTGCGAGCCCTTTCTGGGGGTTGGTACCTTAATTGACTGCTCTAACTCGTGTGCCACTGAGTGACAGAATCCTGAGGAAGTTGATGGGAATATGGGGAGAATAAAATGGTCTCAGATCAGACCAGTGTAACAGTGGGTGACTATTTAAGTTATGCGTATCTTCTCTGTCACAGGTTCAGTTCCATTGAAGTCAGTGAGCATTTTTGCTCATTGAAAGGTTTCTTTCCTACATTCTACATGATTGACCCCAAGCTAATAACTTCTCCTGGTCACAGGTTAAAAATCACAAGATTGTGGAACACAACTGTTCTTCTGCCAACTTACTTCACTCAAACCCAAGACCACGTGAGCAACACTTAACAGCCTTTTCAGCTGGTTTTACTCTATTATATATTAAAACTGTTAATCTGACACCATTGGGAGTTCATTGGTGTCAGACTAGCAGAGTTTCTGCACACACTCATGCTCTTCTTTCCATGTTATACATGGTAGATTCATAAATTATCCAGTTAACCCTGTAAATTTAAAGGGAGTATAGAAAACAGTATTAGATGGTTTAAAGAGACCATCAAATCTGGGGCCCTGGTGAGATCAAAGAAAATGTGGGGACCAGGGCCCTGGTTAGTTGAGTGGAAGTAATGCTTAATGAGAGTACATGAATCAGAGTCCCAGGGAATGACAGGGAAAGGGAGAGCCAAGATCCCCAGAGAATGACAGGGAGAGAGGGAACCAGGATACCCAGTGAATGACAGGGAGAGAGGGAACCAAGATCCCCAGAGAACAACAGGGAGAGAGGGAACCAGGATCCCCAATGAATGACAGGGAGAGAGGGAACCAGGATCCCCAGTGATCGACAGGGAGAGAGGGAACCAGGATCCCCAGTGAATGACAGGGAGAGAGGGAACCAGGATCCCCAGTGAATGACAGGGAGAGAGGGAACCAGGGTCCCCAGTGATCGACAGGGAGAGAGGGAACCATGATCCCCAATGAATGACAGGGAGAGAGGGAACCAGGGTCCCCAGTGATCGACAGGGAGAGAGGGAACCAGGATCCCCACTGATCGACAGGGAGAGAGCAAACAAAGGGTCCCAGTGAGTGAACGGGATCGTGGGAACTTGGGCCCTAGTGAGTGAATGGGATTATGGGAACGAACATCCCAGTGTGTGAATGGGATCGAAGACCCAGAAAGTTTAAAAGGAGCGTTGTAAAGTGGACCTAGTAAGCCAGTTGCTAAAGGGTCACATAGCAGGTTATTGGAATTTTACTGTGCTGCCATTCATACGCTCCCAATATCTTATATCATTTGCCTTAAAAATTCCTTTGTTAGTTAAACATGATTTACTATCCAATCACCCAGTGCCTTTCTAGGATTTACTTTACCTCAAATAGCTGTCTTCAATAATTCTTGTACTGTTGACAGACGACTTCAGGGACTTCATTCTTTCCTTTCCTCCCCCCCCCACCGCCCTCCTTTTTTGGAACAGCTCCGACATTTCTTTCCCTCGAGTCTTCTGGCACAGTTCCCTTGTCAAAGGAATTTAGAAACATGCCGATTACTTCTCACTAACCTCTTTCAGACTGTACTCAGATTTGGACCTCCATTCATAATGAGATCAATGCCTTAATTCTCATAACTGGTCCTTAAAATGATTAAGGAATATAATCAATTAAGCATACTAAATACTGAAAATATAACAACAGACTGATGTATTTCCAACTTCTGTATTTTCAAATTTACAGTCTCCATGCTCCATGTAAATAAGTATTCTGATTTCATCCTTCGTGGAATCCCAAGTAAATTTCAATCAAGTTCAGCGTGCCTTATTATTATTTAGAAACTTAGAAGATAGGTGCAGGAGTAGGTCATTCGACCCTTCGAGCCTGCTCCGCCATTCAACGAGATCATGGCTGATCTTAAAGTTCAGTTCCCCGTCCCCGCCTTCTCTTCGTAACCTTTAACACCCTTATACTGAAGAAATAGATCTAATTCCCTCTTAAATATATTTAATGAACCTGCCTCTACTGCCCTCTGTGGCAATGAATTCCACAGATTCACCACCCTCTGGGTCAAGAAATTCCTCCTCATCTCGCTCCTAAATGGTTTGCCTATTATCCTCAAACCATGGCCCCGGGTTCTGGATTTTCCCATCCTTGGAAACATCCCCCATCTGCATCCATTCTGTCCAGTCCTGCCAGAATTTTATAGGTCTCTATGAGATCCCCTCTCAATCTTCTAAACTCCAGCGAGTACAATCCCAATTTGCGCAATCTTTCCTCATAAGTCATTCCTGCCATTCCAGGTATCAGCCTGATGAATCGCCTCTGCACTCCCTCCATTACAAGAACATCCTTCCTTAGATAAGGTGACCAAAACTGCACACAATACTCCAGGTGGGGTCTCACCAAGGCCCTGTACAGCTGCAGTAAGGTATCCTTGTTCCTATACTCAAACCCTCTTGATATGAAGGCCAACATACCATTTGCCTTTTTAACCGCCTGCTGTACATGCATGCTCGCCTTCAGAGACTGATGTACAAGTACCCCTAGGTCTCTCTGCACTTTCCCATCTCTTAATCTATTGCCATTCAAATAGTAACCTGTCCTCCGGTTTGTATTACCAAAGTGGATAACCTCACATTTATCCACATTGTAGTGCATTTGCCATGGATCTGCCCAGTCCCTCAATTTATCCAAATCACACTGGAGCTTCCTGACCCCCTCTTCCGTGCACACAACCCCTCCTAGCTTAGTGTCATCTGCAAATTTGGAGATATTACATCCAATCCCCTCATCCAGATCATTAATGTAAATTGTGAACAGCTGGGGTCCCAGTACAGATCCCTGTGGTACCCCACTGGTCACCGCCTGCCACTCAGAAAACGAGCTATTTATCCCAACTCTCTGTCTTCTACCTGCCAGCCAGTTCTCAATCTACATCAATACTTTGCCCCCAATCCCATGAGTCTTGATTTTGGAAGCCAGTCGTTTATGCGGGACCTTATCGAAGGCCTTTTGGAAGTCCAGGTACACCACATCCACTGGCTCTCCCCCATCTATTTAACGAGACACCGTGATTGAAGTAAAAGCACAAAACTGGAGGAACAATACCTAACATTCCATCTGGGCACTCTCCAACTGGACGGCATTAACATCGACTTCTCCAGTTTCTGCTGGACCACTCCCCGTTCACCCTCTCTTCCCCATCCCTCTGTCTCCTTTCCTTCGGCTCTCCATTCCCTTCCCTCTCCATTCACCCTCCCCCACCTTTCCCCTGTTTGCTGGTGTGCCCTCCCTACCTTATCCACCTACGACCTCCTCTGCCCCTCCCCTACCCCACCATTTTATTCAAGCACCTGCCTAAATTTTGATTATACCTCGATGAAGGGCTCAGGGCCTAAATGTTGGCTATGTATTTTGAACTTTGTGATGTAAAGTACACTGTTTGATCTGTTGAGTTTCTCCAGCTTTGTATTTTTATTATTATGTGACTTAGTTTACGTTAGCATTATTTCAAACTGAAATTGTGAAATACCGAAATGACAAAGAGAGCATGCAAACTCTATATAGGCAGCACTGGGAGTTGGGACTGAACCCATGTCACTGGAACTGTGAGGCAAGTAGCTGTGTCTCTGTGGTCTTGAAATGTTGGCTGGTTACCTGCAGCCAATAGGAATTGTCAACCTCGGAGTGGAACTAGAACAGTCAGCTCTCTGCCACTGGGTTAATTCAGGGACAATTTATAACTCAATCTAATTTTACCTGCTTAAATTATTCTCTATGAAAGCGGAGACTAAAAAGCAACATGATCAGGAAAACGATGCAGCAAATGCTCAGCTCGTCAGACAGCATCAGTGGAGAGAGAAACTGTTAGTTTTTTCATGCTTCATGTGTAGTCATAAGATCATTGGAGCAGAATTAGGTTATTCAGCCCATCGAGTCTGCCCTGCCATTTAATCATGAGCTGATGCATTTTCGCACTCAGGTCCACTGCCTGGCCTTCTCCCCACAACCTTTGATGCCCTGGCTATCAATCTCTGCCTTAAATACCACCCGATGATCTGGCCTTCACCACCACCTGTGGCCACAAATTTCACAGATTTACCACCCTCTGGTTGAAGAAATTCCTAAGCATCTCTGTTCTAACCAGACGCCCTTCAATCCTGAAGTTCTGCCCTCTTGACTGCGATTCTCCAGCCATGGGAAACAACCTTTGAGCATCTACACTGTCTACGCCTTTCAACATTTGAAAGGTTTCAGTGAGTTCCCTCCCCATTTTCCTAGATTCCAAAGAATACAGGGCAAGAGCTGTCAAACCCTCCTCATATGATAAAAAGCCTCTGACTTACCAATACAATAATATCAGTTACTAAGTACCAGATCAGAACATGTTATTGTGGGATCTGAATTGATCTTGTGGCTACCAGTCAGGGTCTATAATCACTCAGCTCCTTGTCTCCTACAATCAGAAGAAAACAAAGACTTGGACTCATCATTTACTGTTGATGTGACCACTAATATATTTATTTATTTTCCAGTTAGAGATTAGGCTTAGTGTAAAAAGTAGCCTCAAAGAATATACCATAAATGCTCATGTAAAAGTCAAATTTTGTAGACCATTTTTAATGTTAAATTTATGGCATCCATGGAGACTACTTTTGTGGCCCAAAATATCATATCATACAGATCTCTACACAAATAAAGAATAAAAAGAATACAAATTCTGTGTGTCAAAACACGCATCCTACCACGGGGAAGCTCAGGACCAGGTTAAGTATTTGCTCGACAGGAATTCCAATCGGCGGGCAGCCAGGGCTGAGGTGAGAGTCTGTGTTTAATGCGTTAGGAGCTCTGATGGGCAGGCGGCCGGGGCGAGAGTCCGCGTTCGAGGCGTAGGGAGCTCCGGGGCTGAGGTGAGAGGCTAGGGTCGACTTTTCTAAGGGATGTATGGAAAATTCCAAATCTCTTTAGCCAAAGTAGGGGGTCGACTTTTGCTAGTCCCCAACTGTTAAACAGGTTAAACCAAAGCCTGGCCTTATGATGAGCCTGGCTCATCATAACACTTCAAGCTGCAGGGCTGGAACTGCCCAACCACATTTGCACTGGGTACAAGCTGTTTATATCCAAGCTTCATCCCACAATGTGATTACAATTTGTTCTGACTTTGCCAATTTTTTAATTTATTCGTAGGATGTTGGCAAGCCCTACATTTATTAACTGCCTCTTGCTGCCCCGCAGTTGGATCTGGTGAGTTGGCTCCTTGAATCACTTCAGTGCACAGAATGATTTTGTTTTGTCGTAAAACTTTGTTTCATTTCTCTCAGCAAGTGCTTGCTATATTTTGCATTTTTCCTGCTCTCAAGATATCGCACAGTGTTTTACCGTCCATGGTGAAGTGAATTGGTGGTGTGTACAAAACATAATACAAAAGAACCTTCCACCAACACCAATGTTGACCAAATAAATCCTGCTTAAATATTAGCAGAATGATACTTCTCGATCTGGACACAGGCTAAGCCAGTGCTCTTGACACTTCATGCTTCAGACTCTGAACGGCAAGGACCATAATGAGCTGTGAAAATAAGTGCATGAACCATCTCAAATTGGCTTCATTTTGCAATGGTTAATAGAATTTGTCTCAGTGCCAGAGAACAATAGACTGACATTTTTCCATAGCACGTACACGGCTTCAATGCAGGGAGGAATTTCTAATACTCCACAGCTTTCTTTCTGTTGTCAATAGGTTTAATAGTTACTGAAATTAAATGATAGAACTTTAGACTTCACGTGGGAGATGGCTGCAGTCTATACAATAACACTTCACATGTATGCACAGTTTAGTGTATAAATGATAACACCACGATATTCTTCCTTCAAAATATTTGGAGAAATAACATGAAAAATATGCAAACATTTTTTTTATCTATCATGTCATTGAGGCACGACAGAAGACAACTTTGTTTAGATGTACGTACATACAACACAGTAACAGGGCCTTCCGGCCCATGAGCCTGTGCCACCATATTATACCCAATTAACCTACAACCCCGCAGTATGTTTTGAACAGTGGGAGGAGACTGGAGCACCCAGAGGAAACCCACGCAGATAAGGGAAGACACAGAGGTTCCTCACAGACAGACACAGAGTTGAACCCAGGTTAGGGCCGCTGGTACAGTGTTGCGCTAACTGCTAAGCTAAACACGCTGCCCCTAATGTGATTATAGATCGAGCCCTACCTTGGGACCTGTATAGATAATCCTGGAGGAAGACTGTAAGATTACTGCATGGTCACACATGGCAACTTTGTGAACACAAGAGGCAGCAACAAGGAAACAAAACAAAACAAAAAAAAAATCAGCTGGAAGAACTCAGCAGATCAAGACACATCTGTGGAGGCAAGTGGAAGGTCAACGTTTCAGGTAGAAAGACTGCCTGACCCACCAGGGTCTTCCGACTACTCTGGTTTCTGCTAGCCAACTCTCCCTCCCTTCCCTTTCCCTTCCTACCACCAGTTCTCCACCTCCTTCCGTCTATTCACAGAGCCATCCCTCCTCCCCATGTTTGCTGATGTGCCCTCCCTCCCTTATCCACCTATGACCTCCTGGCTGTGGGACTGTGCTCCTCCCCTGCCTTGCCCTCCCCCCATCATTCTGTTCAGATGTCTGCCCATATATTGCTCATACCTTAATGAAGGGTCCAAGCCCAAAACTCTGGTTATGCATCTTTATCTCTGCTGTTTGACCTGCTGAGTTGCTCCAGCATTGTGTTTTTAATTCAACCATGGTGCCTGCAAACTTTTGTCTTTTGCCCAGTTTGCTTTCTGCTCCAGATTCCTGCATTTGCTGTCTCCGGTGTCCCCCAAAGACAGGAGTAGGCCTTTTGTCCCTCTGTATCTGCACAGATATTTAATAAGACCATGGCTGAACCCTTACCACAATGGGCTCTCCTGATGCTGAAATAACATTTACTGCAAGACTGGGCCTGATCACTTTGGAGTGCCTGCCTTTTTCCCAGCATCAGATTAAGTGTGCTGACAGAAGAGTTCCCTCCAGAATTTACCTTGGGCATGTTCATGCAATGGGTGCCTAAGTGGCCTGCTTGGACTGAGGACCACAGGACAATAGAAAGGGAAATGTCCATATGTGAAAAGCCCGTTGTGAGATGTTGATACGAGGACCACTCTGGTGAACAATATATACTCAGGTTTGAATTACTATCTCTGAGAGATGCAAAATGCTACTAAATGGTCTCTGGCCATCCTGGGCATCTCTGTCCATGGGGGGGGGGGGGGGGGGTCAAGATCACAAAGACTCCCAACTTTCATGCGGCAAGATCTTTCCAGACCTTCACTTTGATTTCATTGAAGAACTGTGGTTTAAGGTAAGAGGGGAAAGATTTATGAGAGGCATAATAATGTGCATTTGCCAACGAAAGCTATGGATGCTGGTCAAATTATGATATTCAAAAGGCATTAGGACAGATCTATAGATAGGAAGGGTTTAGAACAACAGTTTTCAAACACTTTCTTTCCACTCGCATTCTACTTTTAAGTATTCCCTATGCCATAGTGATTAGTAAGGGATAACTAAAGGTGATGTGTGGGTGGAAAGAAAAAGTTTGAAAACCACTGTTTTAATCGTCCCTAATTGATTCGTTATGTGCACGGTTTCATAACTCCAAACGAAATGGGCCAATTACAATTTTTCTCAAGCAAAATATATCAGTAACAATTGGGTCTAGAGCAGTGATTCTCAACCTTCCCTTCCCACTCACATCCCACCTTAAGTAATCTCTTACTAATCACAGAGCACCAATGGCATAGGGAATGCTTAAAGTGGGATGTGAGTGGAAATAAAAAGGTTGAGAACCACTGTCTTACACATTTCAATCAACTCGCCTCTCACTTTTTTGAACTGTAATGGATAGAGGCCAAGTCAGTCCAACCTTTCCTCATAAGACAACTTGCCCATTCCAACTCTTAGTTTAGTAAATTTTCTCCAAACTGCATTACTGAGGTGAACTATTTATTGTCACATAGAGCAAATATGCACTAAAAAACTGCTTTTCACGCTGAAGTACAATAGCACAAAAACAATCATGCAATATTACTGAGAGAAGTACAGTCTCTCCCCGACTTACAACCTACGTGCCTTACAACCATCCATACATTCAACTGAAAAAAAACCCAGCTGCATGTGCGCAATAGTGACCATCTCTCAGTTGCTATTTGGTAAGCTCGACAAAGAAGATGGCGAGCAAGAGGACAAACCCATCCCCCGCTGATAGATCTGGCTAGAAGCTGAGGAAGACATTCGATTTGGAATTGAACATGACTCGACTTATGACTTCTACCTGCCATGGTAACGTGCTTCCAACTTACGTCCATTTTGAGATACGACCAGTCAGTCAGAACGGAACTCGGACATATGTCGGGGAATAGCCATGGTTAAAACAAGTGAAGGACTATGATGAGGTAGGTTTGCAAGATCATCTTTTACTGATGAGAGACCCTGGGAGTTATATCAGAGGGCTTTCCTGGACCCAACACATGAATATCATTCTGATGAAAGCTGGTCAGTACCTCTGTTTTCTCCAGAGTTTGCAGATGTTTGGTATGACATTGAAAACCTTGGTAAACTTCTACGTCACAGCCTGGTACGGCGGAACCATACCTCCGAGTGGAAAGCCCTGCGAAAGGTCACGGACACAGCCCAGGATGTCGCAGGCAAAATTGTCCCCATCATCAGGAACATGTACAGGGAACACCGCCGTCAGAGGGCAGCAGGAATCATCAGGGATCCGCCTCACCCAGCGCACGTGCTGTTCTTGCTGCTGCCGTCAGGAAAGAGGTCAAGGTGACACCAGACTCGCCCCACCAGGTGCAGCAACAGCTGTTAACTCTCCACCAGCAGACTCAACAATAAACTCAATCAGGGACTCATTTAAGGATTCTTACTTTTGCACTTTATTTATTATTAAATATTTATTTTGTACTGTACCATTTATTTGCATTTCTTTCTTGCTTACATTTCTCCCTTTGGTATACATACCTTTTCTTGAAATTTTTTTGCACAACCGACAAGTAGAAATTCTGCCTGGCCCGCAGAAAGAAGAATCTCTGGGTTGTTTGTGATATAATGTATTTACTCTGACAGTAAATCTTAACCTGCTGTAATCATACGCTTGACTGGGTTCAAGGTTAACAACTATCCTTCCATAAGTAAAGGGGAGCAATAGGTTTTCCAGATATGGTCTCACTCATGGCTGATGTTGTTTCATGCAATGCTCCCAGGTCTTCCCAACAAGAACATTAGCTTTCCCAATGAACTACCTGCAAGTCATGCACTGGGATTGCTCGACATCAGGGATCTCCAAAGTGGTCGCTATCGACCCCTGGTGGGGGTCGATTGGGACCATCTAAGGGATCGATAAATGCCTGGGGGCCAATAAATGCTGGGGGGAGGGGGAGTTGGTCAATTGAACTTTTGGAGTCGAAAGCTGACGCTCGTATAATAAATAAAAATATATAAGATACAACTTGCTGTTACACATTTCTGATTAGTTTTTATTGTCTATTTATTTTATATTCTATTTATGGAAACATAATGATAATAATTTATTATTAGTTGTTCACAAGACAATGCAAGACAATGACGGATTTACTTTACTCATATGCTCCATTTAAAAAAAAATACTCAATAAACGTATTAATTATATTATTCATCGTTAGTATTATAGTCCTTCTTGTAACATTTTTAAAACATTTTAGCTTAGCCTTAGCTTTATTTTCAACTATATAACTAAAATCTGGGTGTGGCAATGCTAGGCCGAGTATCCCGGCCGCGTCATTTCCTGCCCAGCGGCGACAACTAGCCCAGAGAAAGCCCGTGCCAAATGATGGCAAGCGGAGTTCTCTCTCTTTCTCTCTCTCCTTTTTTTTGGCTAGGAGTGTTGGAGAGCATTTGGTGAAAGGGAAATGAATCATGTCGTAGTTACGACATTTGCACCAAATGGCAGCAGATTTTCCCCTCTGTGCACTTTCCTGTAATTCCTGTAGCATATTCATTTATCATGTATTCCCACTGACTTTGGTCACTTTGAACACTTTTATGTTGGATTCCAATATTATATTCAATATTTTGTACATTTCTCAATGACAGAAAGTTTTTCCTTTTTAGTGTCCCTATATTTCATGAGGGATAATCACAGGGTAGAGGGGATGCAGAACAACAGTCTCGCAGGGCGTGGGATGCAGTGTCCCTCACTGATGTAAACTGCTTAATCATCTACTTAATCATTATTATTTGTTTGTTTATTTGTACATTCCTGAGGGTCGATGAGGGATCAAGGATTCCATGAAGTGGTCGAGGGTCTAAAAAGTTTGGGGGGCCTCTGCTCTACAACTTACACCATCCCAATAATAAACTTCTTCCTTATTTTAAAAATAAAATGCTGGAGAAACTCAGAAGGTCAAACAGCGCACTTGATATAGCAAAGATAAAGATACATCACCAACATTTCGGGCTTGAGCCCTTCAACGTTTGAGAAAAATGTGGGCAGGCAATAGAATAAAAATGTTTTTTTTTTCCTGCCATAAAGGACGGTGTCACAATTTCCTTTGTTATACAGGTACCCCCCCCCCACTCACTTTTCAAATGTTCGCTTTGCGCCACGTCACGTTAACGAAAGACCTGCATTGCTTTTGTCAACCGAAATGAATCGGAAGAGGATTTTCGCTTTTACGAAAAAAGGCGAAGAGCGAAAATAGCATTCAACATTTGTTTTGCAGTGAGCGGTTATAGAGGCAGCGCGCACCCCGAGTAGTGAGAGTGGCACTGCCAAGCTCCTTCCCCCAGGAACTGCACCCCAGCATCAAGCCGCCATCGCTTTGAATGGTGTCTGTGAGCACTGCTGTTTTCCCAATTCTGGTAAATGTAACTACACTGTATATATTACTATTTTATCAGATCATTCCTGCTTTTACTTTATTTTACATTTTAGGTGTTATTTGGTGGGTTTTTTTTGGTACTGGGAGTGCTCAAAAAATTTTCCCATAGAAATCAATGGTAATCGCTTCTTTGCTTTAAACCATTTCGGCCTCCGAAAGGTTCCATAGTGGGGGATACCTCTATACCATTTGTTAAACCTCTGCCTATTTCCAGAGCTTTTTTATGTCTTTTTTTTTAATTTTTTTTTTGATGTTACAGACTCCTGCATTTCAAACTACATAGAACATTCATCCCCTTTTACAGGGTATATTATATCACTTTCCCCCTCCCCCCACCCCTCAAAACAATAAATCAACAAACACGTACTAGTTAGAAAAAAAAATAAAACACAACAGAATAACAATGGTTACAAATGGATCACAGAAATAATCCAAAAGATAATATAAACCAAGAAGATACCCGAGTAACCTCAAGAACGCAGAAAAAAAAACTTGGGCCTTTCTATGTTTTTCTGTAGCCTCTGTGCCCTCTTCAAGTTCTATCTTCCTGCTTCCCTTTGTGTCATCATCGAAGTTAGCTGAAAAACTCGACAGCACAACACCATTCTACAAAACCACACCTGCAACCTCTGCCAGGCCTTGTCACCCTCCCAGAAGGGAGGGCCCAGAGTTGGACACTCAACTGCAAAATGATGGCACCTGGAAAGCACTTTGCTGCTTCTGTGTCCTCGACTTTTAACCCACATTGCATTATTCAAACCTGGATTGAACTAACATTTCTGTGCTTAATTTCATCCAGCTGCTATTTGCCAGCTTTGTTACTTGTCCGTTGCCAGTTATGAATTCTATTTGCTTAAGACTCGATGGTGTTGACTTTATTCCTCCTCACTCTCAATATTAGTATTAATGTAAAAGTTGTCATTGTTTTCAATATAATGAAAGAAACTGAACCAAGTATAGACAGCAAGCTGATGAAAATAACGTTCACATAGGTCATATTCAATTTCAGTCTAACGCAATGCCTTTTCATCACCAGCGATCGGGACTATGGTTCGAATCCCGTGTTCTCCGTAAGGATTTTGTACATTTTCCATGTGTCTGCGTGGGTTTCCTTTGGGGGCTCCAATTTTCGCCCACCGTTCAAAAACCTACCGGGGGGTGTAGGTTGTTTGGGTGTCAATTAGGCGACATGGACCCATGGGCCGAAATGGCCTGTTACTGTGCTGTCTGTCTAAATTAAGTTAAATCCAGATATAAATTACTGACAAGGACCTGAAATTGAGAATTTCCGAACTTAAAGTGGGTCATTTGAAACCACTGCAATATGTTAATTTGTTCTTTTGTTTTTGAGGTAGGTGTGTGGTTGGAGAGGGATGGGCGAGGGGTCGTGGAAAGGGGGAAAATACAATAGCCGTTTTCACACCGCAGGGGAGCGGTGACCCTATTTTGTCCTGGAGAAATTCACGGGAATTCAGGACCTCCCGGGCCTTTCACGCCATGGTCCAAATTCCCGGGAATATGCTCTCCCTGGAAATTTAGGGGGAGTCCCACCCCCGACTGATGACGTATTACACAAGTTCACCACCCCGTCCTTTGGTCACCGCCTGCTCCTCGTTCCCCCCCCCCCCCCGCGTGCTTCGGGACATCGTGATGGCGGCACAATGCAGGATGAATGGCCGACTTCATTTGTCATTATCCCTCACCCGCGTCCATTGCTCGCTCACCTGCCCCTCGCTCCCTCCCCCCAGGTACCCTTCCCCCACCCTCGCGCTACGACCCCCCCCCACCCCCCCACAGTTCAGCATATCACGACGGTGGCACAATGCGGGATGAATGGTCGACTTCATTTCCCATAATCCCTCACGCAGCTGGAACCGCTCTGGGAAATACATGGCGGGAGGGATTATGCTTAGCAAGGATGGCCATTCATCCCACAATGTGTTGAAGCGGCCCACTGTTGTCAGGTGGTAAGTATCCTTTAATTTGAATTTTAATTGCCTACGTGACACAGCACACACACGGTGATGTCACGAGGATTCCCTGCTCAGCCATTTGGCTCTTCACACCACAGGGGGAGGGTGGTCCGGGAAAACTTCTGAGGAATCTCCATTTTACAAATGCGATGTGAAAAGGCCTTATGTTTCAGTCTGCTCCGAAGATCTGTCACCACACAATGCATCAAGTTAACATCTGTGTTGGCCGAGACGTGATTATGTTAAATTGCAAAATTAGCTCCAGCTAAGTAAATTCTTTAAGCCCCATCCCTCCTCCACATTTAATGAATAGACTTGTTACATTTTGTCCAGCCCTCGACATTCCTGGAAGAGAAGGCAGCAGAGGATTTGACACAATATCTCTTGTATCGTGCAAACCACGTGCCTGCCTGTGAAAGAGACCTCTGCTGCAGGAAAGCTAATCAGAATTTATTGTCATAAACATGTTTCTTGGCAGCATCAGGGTGCAAAATTACATTTAAAAATAAATACATTAGTGCAAAAATAAGAGAAAGTGAGGTAGTGTCTGTAGTTCATTGTCCATTCGGGAATCTGATGGCAGAGGGGAGGAAGCTGTCCTTGTGCCGCTGGGTGTTCGTCTTCAGGCTCCTGCACCTCCTTCCCAATGGTAGCAGTGAGAAAAGGGTGGTTAGGGATAGAGGCTGCTATCTTAAGACACCGCCTCTTGTACATGTCCCTGATGAAGTAAACTGATGCCCGTGATGTCTGAGTTCACAATGCTCTGTGGCTTTTTTTTATTCTCCCCTGCACTGGCATCTCTGTACCACTCAGTGATGCCACCAGTCAGAATGCTCCTCACTGCACAGCTGTAGAAATTTGGAAGTCTTTGGTGACAAACCAACCCTCCTCAAACTCCTCAAGAAGTGTAGCTGCTGCAGAGCCTTCTTCATGATTACATCGACATGGAGGCCCCAGGACAAATTCTCAGAGATGCTGACACCCAGGATGTTGTAACCCTTTCCACTGCTGGTTCATTTTCTCCTGATTTCTCCTACCTGAAGTCCTTGGTTTTGCTAACACTGAGTGCAAGGCACCACTCAAGTAGCTGATCTATCTCCACCCTGCTGACAACCGTGGCATCATTGGCGCAAATTTGTAGACGCCATTGGGATTGATCCTGGCCGCACAGTCATGGCTGCGTAGCGAGTGGGCAAGTAGGCTAACAATGCATTGTTGAGATGGCCCGTTTTGATCGCCAATGAGAAGGCATTAAAGTTTCCAATTCATACTGATTCAGTAACCACCCCCATGGGTGATGGAAGAACTAATGAGGAAGAATGAGTGTATTGTTACAAATCACTTGGTTGAGAACCTGAACATTTAGTTTGCGCGTACCCAATGCTACCAGATCAGGAATAGACAGGCAGAGGCAATATCAACTGTGTTTCTCTCACAACGTGTCCAACCTGCAAAGAAAAATATGAGTGCATCTTGCACACCACATTGTACCAAGTCTTATACCAGCATCTGGCAGTCTCACTGAGTGAGAATGCCAATCAGTAATGTATTTATAATGCATTCAAACTTTAGAATGAGAGAAGGTTGTACCTTCACAAATCTGTGAAGGATTTTAAATTTAGATTTCACCAGGATGTCACTTGAGTACGGTAAAGCCCTTGGTATGGAACATCACCACCCACCGGTTCCCCTTCATCTCACCCACCACTGTGATTCGGGACAATTACGCGTGTAATAGTCGAATTTTGTGGACCAGTTATTAGGATAAAATTTAGGGGGTCGACTATTAAATGCGTACTATTTTTGACCTGAGTCGATCGGGAGCTCAAGTGGGCGGGCAGAAGGTTGAGACCTGGTGGTAAGTCCATATATGGGGGTGGCCAGGAGCTTGGATGGGTGGGCAGCCAGGAGTTCAGGTGGGTAGGTGGCCGTGGCCAAATATGGGGGGGGGGGGGGTTGGGGTCGACATTTCCACGGTATCAACTATTACATTCATACATACAGTACTTCTTCATATGTTACCAAGTCGTCCAAAGCCAGGAACTCCGCATCCAACACCACTGTGGACTAGCTACACAAGAAGATGGCTCACTACTGCTTTCATTCACAAGGGCAAACAGGGATCGGCAATAAACATCGGGCTTACCGTTGTTCCTGTATCCCGAAACTGAAGAAGGCCCAGTGGTTAAAACTGACTCATTCAACGTGGCTATGGCTGACTCAAAGAGCCACTGAGCTTCTGAAGTATGGAGCAAACTGGAATCTAATGGTCTGACCTCAGAATTTGTCTGATCAGTGAAGCAGCAAATTGGCAACAAGCTGGCAGAAATAAGTGGATGCAAACCTCTGACCTCATTTGCCACCGCATGTAAATTCTCTGATGATCCATCCAGCTGTTGAGTTAATACTTTTTGCCTCATGAACTCAACCTTTGCTGTCCTGACTCTTGCTGAACCCCCGAGCAGTACTCAGCACCCACTTTTGACTTGCCCACACAAAGCCGTTCATCTGCAAATCAGAAAATAATACTGGAAATGTCAGAGGAAGGGAAAATGGAACTCAAGGAATTATTGCAACTTGGAAAAACAGAACTCAAAGGCACAGTCAGAGGTTGTTTTCTGATCCCACTTTCACAGCACATGAATCATTAAGTACCTGCAGCAGGCATAATTGGCAAACAGGAAGGTCAGCAAATTAATCAGGCTATTAAAATGCAGACAGGATTTATAAACAGAAGCAAAGGATGAAAGAGCAAGGATAAACCTTAAGAGGTTTTAAAGCCGATTCTAGGAAGGAAATCAAGATCAGAACAAATTGAGTGGGTGTATTATTATTTCATTGAACGTACAGCGTAACAACAGGCGGATCTGGAAAGTAAACTTTTATTAAAATTTTAAATTAAGACATACACCACAGTAAGAGGCCCATGCTGCCCAATTACACCCAATTAACCCACAACTCTCATATGTTTTGAAGGGTGGGAAGGACCCAGAGCATCCAGGGGAAACCCATTCAGACAAGGGGAGAAGGTAGAAACTCCTTACTGCAGTGCTGGGACTCTGGCGCTGTAACCACTACGGCAACCATGCCGCCCAACTGCTTTCTCCCTCCGCACCCACGGCCCCTCCTATTGTGTGTTTCCAGCATTCTCTGTATTTATTTCAGCTTTCCAGCATCTGCAATATTTTGCTTCACTGCAGAAATGGGTAACCGTCACACACCAATACACCCTCCTCGTCTTCGTCATTGGAAGTCTAACATCCTATTTCCTTTTCCTTGAGGTGTTTATCCAGTTTTCCCCTCATGTGGAATTGTGACAAAGAAAAGTTGCAGTTAAGTTCCTGCAAAAGTTCATAACAAACTTTTCAAAAATGAGCTGAACGCTAGTCTTCTCTCTGGGTCCACAATGCCAAATTCTAATCATAATATTTACTCCAGATTAAACTTAATATCTATAATTTCCCCACTATTTTTAAATAATGCTAATATCCACACCAAAACAGAGTCTACAGTCAAGTGAATCATAGAAAATTTATGACACAACAAGCCATTTAGTCTGTGCTGGACCACAAGAGCTGGCCAGCTAAAAATAAAAATGGAACACAGAAATATTCAGCAGGTCAGGCATCACGTGTGGAAAGAAAAAGATTTAACGAGGCCGTGGTGACCTTGATCCTGATGGAACTGCCTTGTGAAAAATGACAGAGAGCGAGAGAGTGCAGGAGAGGGCAGGGGTAGGGGAGGAAGGGATGAACCATTCTCACTGCTTTTGGCAAATAGACCAACTCGAAACTTACGCACGGCCCCATACTGCTGTGGCTCGAGTGAGGAGAGATGTCCCTGTTCCCACCTAGCAGAAGATGTCCGCAGCAGGTGGAAGATTCAGCTTCACCCATCCTCCCAGTTTCCCAAACACCAGGCGAAATACTCTGTCCAACTATCCCACCCAAACCTAAGCTGACTGACCTGCTACTTTATTGATGAAAAGTCTTACTTAAATGGTTTCCGAACAAACCAGGGCATTGAGTAGTATTCAGTTGTGGGAACGTCTATTTCCCAATTTTCTCACATTTTATCATCAAGCGGAACTTGCCCATGACTTGGTTCAAAAGAAACAGAAATGAACCTATAATGGAAAGTTGTTTAATTTTAAAGGCCTTCAGAAAATATCAATAACAAACCTCTTCGACGTCCTTAAGATAACCCTATCAGAAATCTCACGTACGCTGGTGGACACAACAGGTCTCTCGGCTTCATTAACATCTTCAACATGTCCTTGCTACAGCCAGAAGTACTCACATAAAGTGACGGCAAACATAACAGCGGGCCTAAATAACTGAAGCCCATCATCTGAATTGGTTTGAGAGGCTGACCATGGTCATGAAGTCCAAGCCTTTCAAATTTGAATTTGAATACCACCTCAACAGGTCAATAGTAGATGCTATCTCCTAGTCCTTGACTTGACCCTGGAATACAAGTGCTCCTATGTTAATTATTATTACTATTAAGACAATTTCTTGATTACAGGTCTGCCTTCAAAAACATCCTCCCAGTTAAACATCCCCAAACTCTGATACCTCTGCAGTTGGCGGAGGGCGGGGTGGGAGGGAAGGGAAGGAGACTCCAGTGATCTTCTCTGCCCCTCTTATGGTCCTGTGGATTGACCTTCAATCCATTTCTCTGCAGCAAATGTACCACACTTAGGGATTGGCTTCTTGACTTGAACCAATTGCCTCATCATACTAAGTCAAAATCTTGGACGTCTCAACCTGGGGCATGGTGGGAGTTGTAGTGGTTCAGGAAATAGATCCATGATCATTTCTCACCTTGAGATGGACAATAAATGCTGTGCTTTACATCCCTTAATTGAATGTTACTAAAAATGGCCCTCAGCAATGTGTAAAGTGCCAGTGTTCCAATTATGAACTGCTTCACATGCTATAAATTAGTTGATGAGATAGTTATGCAGAGCTATAAAGCAACCAAGCAGGATAATGCTGATCGTCCATTGTGTGCGATCAATGAAAGGTCAGCTCAATTTATAAGACACTCACAAATAATCCACAATACATACACAGATTGAGAAAATGAATCAAAAATTTGGCCATAATGTTACATTAAGAGAAGTTAACCTATACTTTGCAGATACTCTTCATAACATTTCTGTCTGAATGGCATTTATGGCAAATAGGGAGATTGGATGATGACACATTGACAAGTCCTGAGCTGCAACATACTTCTAATACTTGACCAAGTTCTACTTATACCTCAGAGGAGCCCAAGATTGATTCACTCTTGAGCTCACTCCGGACCTGAGAAGTTCATTGATACTGGCCATGATCCTAAACTATGGGTCCAAAACAGACTCAATGCCAGTGCAAGATTAAAACACGAACGTGCCTTCTTTCCTCCGGCTCTCCACCCCCTTCCCTCTCCATTCACCTTCCCCCATTTGTTGTTGTGCCCTTCCCTCCATTATCCAAATATTACCTCCTTCCTGTGGACCAGTGCTCCTCCCCACCACCACTTTATTCAGCGCCTGCCTACATTTCGTTCACACCTTGATGAAGGGCTCAGGCCCGAAACATTGATTATGTACCTTTATCGTTGCTATATAAAGTACACTGTTTGACCTGCTGAGTTTCTCCAGCATTCTGTCAATACCAGTGCAAACTGTGAATGGAAAGGTTGCTTCATCACCTCAACATCTTTTTCTTCTTAAACCTCCAACAATCTTCCCACTGCATGGAGCCAACTTGCAGGACAAACATAAAACTATTCATTCTCTGTCACTGCCATTCCAGAACATGTCAATAACTATATTGACCACTTCCCATATATTGGGAGTCACAGCTCAAAATTCACCATCATTCTGCATGTGCCATTATTCAAATGAGGTCAAGGGTACTAAGATCTCAAACCTGATTAAAAACTCTTGGTCTGCTGACAGCTGCGGGCCTTGTTCTCCTTTGAATTTAAAGCTCGGTAACAGGCCCTTCTGGCCCCTGAGCCCAATTACACCCAATTAACCTCCAATGACTTAATGTTTCAAAAGGTGGGAGAAAATCCATGCAGACATGGGGAGAACATGCAAACTCCTTCCAGACAGTGCCAGATTTGAATCTTGGTCACTGACGCTCTAATAGTGTTGTGATAACTGCCACACTAACTGTGCTGCCCTTCTGACAGTTGGACGATCCACAGCATTCACCTCACACAGGTAGAAAGATGCCACCCATGCTGTTCCCACAAAATCCTCCAAACACACAGCAAGAACAAGTTGGTCAAGATCAGCATCCTCTTCTGGTCTAACATCCCCACTCAATCACCTCTGTTTCACAGACCAGGACCCTCACGTCCCTGAAACCGGACTCCCGAAAACAAAATCTCTCTTGTGAAATCTGTCAAGAGAAGAAATGACCCTGGACCCCTGAAGAAGATTCAACAAGGTCCTCAAAGACTCGTGAAAACTTGTGTCATCCCCATAATCGCACCAGCAACTGCAAGTCCATTTGTCAGGCGAACGCTAAAAGCCCAAGGTAACTGTTGGAAGGCTGACACTAACTGTCCTCTTCCTCTCACATATCTCCTGCCCTTCTATAGAAGGCCCAACTATTCCCACATTGGCCTCAGTCGGTTGCACTCAACTCGGTTTCACTCTTGAACTCGACAGAGCTGAATTTCAGTGGTAGTTTGCAATTAGCCACTGCAACTTCAGAGCATAATTAGCATGAACAATCAGAAATAAATTTTCTTGGCAAATATTGTTTGATTTCATCCGCAACTGAAAACGGACTTATTTTTTTTCTCTTTCCCTGTTCTAAGGAGCCCAGACCTGAAACCTTAGCTCAATCTCTTTCCACAGATGATGCCTGACTTGCTAGATATTTCTATAATTTTCTGCTTTTCCTTCAGATTTCCAGTATTTGGCTATTGTTTTTACTACTTCATTTTTTAAAAACCCCTTCTGAGTTTACGCCCATACTGTTGGCCTCCTGATAAATATTAATGTGAAGTAACTGTTAATTTCACCATCATTATCTTTGAGTTGAGTCAGTACATTTTCATGGCTTGTTTAAATACATTTGTTGAACTCCTGGATGACCTAATTATTACATTAACTGGCTAACCAGGGCACAATTTGCAGATTTGTCATCAAATAACAACGCTTGGACACTTTCAGAACTGCCAAATTAAATGAATGGGTATTGTTCAGGTGTCTTGCCGTTCGGCGATCATGTCTCTGCACCATCACAGTCTCTGACCCTCCGAATTGTAGCTGTTTCTGGCCACGATGTTAATCCATTGATCATTTTCATTCTCTCTCTCCCTCTGCTTCTTTTTCCTTTCAGCTTTCCTGTTGCAACTATATGTTCTAATGCATCCCTGCGCATGATGCGGGCGAAAAATTTTGATTGCTATTTTCTAATTCTTTTAAGTAATACACGTTTTATTTTTCTTCTTTGTAGAACTTCTTCATTTGTTATCCTGTCTGTATGCGATATGCACGGCGTTCTTCTGAGAAACCACATCTCTGCTGCATTGATTCTTTTTCCCATTGTATTTGTGACGGTCCATGACCCGCAGCCAGACATCAGTGTAGCAGCTGAGAGTTCGAAGGTGAATGTCAATTACTATTTTTCTTGCTTGTTAGGATTTCTATAAATGCTGTTCATGTCATTGCTAATCTTGCTTTTATGTCTATTTCACATTTGCCATCAGATGTTCCCCATGATCTAAGGGATTTGAAGTTGTGAACTTGGTTCAGGATTTCATTTCCCAATATGATCCAACAATTTCTTTGATGTTCCCATTACTTCAGTTTCTTTTTGTTTAATGTTAGGCCAAGTCTTTCGCTCTCTGTATTGATGGTAAGTACTAATTTCTGTAAAATTATTTTACTATTTGCTATCATAATGTAGATTGTTGATATTGTGTCCTCCTAGACCTTGTCCAGGTAGGTCTTGTATGGATCTCTTTTTTTTTTACTGTTCATGGAGAACAGATATGGTGACAGAACACAACCCTGTCCTCGTTTTATTGGCTGATATTCACCAATCTCGTTGACTACCCATATGGGTATAAAGCAGATGAATATGATGTAGAAATCATAGGGGATTATATTCAGATAGGAAAAACAAAGAAAGGCAAAATAAACTGGGTTGAGGGGGTACATGTCTTAAAGGGGAACAACAGCAGAAATTATTTCTTTAATTTGGCAACAATGAAAAACAAACACACGCATGGTTCTGGTCCTCATATATAGAGGAGTCTAGGATCAAGAAAGTCGTGACTTTTATAAATTAATGGTTTAGTCACATCTGGAGCACTGTGTCTACGTGCAGCTATACACTTTGAGAAAGATGAATAGGTCTTAGAGAGTGAAAAATATTATTTTTCTGGAAAAATAAACTCAGGGGAGGGTTGGAGGATTCCCAAGCTCAAGTGCTGGAAAATTCAGGAAATGTGTGCTCCCCAATTGGAATCCATTTCTGGAATGCATCCTGGAAAATGCCTGCAAACCTCAGGATTTGTATGATCCCACTCTAACATGGAATGATTACTGTAGTTCAGCAAGATTAACGTAACTATGGGACAGAGTGAATTGAATGGCATCATTTACTTAAACAAGCAATTAAACCTTTTTTATACCTTTTAAGATAGGTGCACACAGATTCCTCTGTCACTCTTGGTATGGAATTCCACCATCTTTCTCTCCTCGCAAGGTGCACCAGACTCCTCGCACGTCCCAAAGACGTGGGTGGTAGTAGGCCAATCCATTACAGTGAGAGAGTACAGGTTACAGAGAGGGAAATGGGAATGTTGTCACCTCAATTGTCAAATGGATTCTTTCCATGGGATCAGAAAATAGAAATAATTTTTTTTAAAATTAATATCCGGCACAGTTAGCACAATGCTTTTAAAGCGCAAATGACCAGGGTTTGCTGTCTGTAAGGCAGGGGTCTCAAGCTTGCGTCCCGTGGGCCAACTGTGGCCCTCGGGACGATAGTTTGTGGCCCTGCCTTAATATGAAAGTTTAATGTTAGTGCGGCCCGCGAGTTTGATATTATTGGCACTTTTCAGTGTTGTGCGCGGAGCTGAACGAACCTACCAATCACGGTGGGGTATATTGCTCTCGGGGGCGGGACATGGCTGGGCTTATTGCGAATATAAGCATATTTGTGTGCATTTTCTATTTGTCATTATATGCACGCGGCACATGCGCAATTTCCGCGGCCGTTTCCGCTTCACGCGCTTCGGCGTCCAGTCTGAACCCGGAAGTTGTGGCTGGGCTATGCGAGAGGAAGCACTGCCAGATCTCTAGCAGTAAGAAGTAGGCAGAAGACATGTTCATAACAGTGTATGTTCAATGTTCCATTCATGTTCAGAAAGTTAAAGGTTAAAGAACTGTTAATACAGACATTTGAATCTGAATAATAATAATAATTACATTTCTCCAGTCAGCAACTTTATGTGGTTTCTTCAGTCTTCTAAATCTGCTGAATTATTATTATTTTCATTTTATTTATTTATTACTGATTGATTTGAATTGTTAATTTATTTATTTTTTCATCTTATTTTGTGTTAAAAAATAAAAATAAAGACATTTGATAACATTGGAATGTTTTTGTAAGAGCTTTTCTTGTGAAAAACCTGATGCGGCCCAGCCTCACCCAGACTCTACCTCCAGCGGCCCCCGGGTAAATTGAGCTTGAGACCCCTGCTGTAAGGACATTCTCTCCATGTCTGCGTGGGGTTCCTCCGGTTCCTCCCACCCTTTAAAACGTACAGGGTGTGAGAGATGAGTAAAACTAATATGAAAATATGAAAGATGAGGAAACTAGTATGGATATATGTGTAATGAATAAAGCCAGTATGAATAAGATAAGGATAGATAATAGAATGTAGGAAAGTAGAGTTAGTCTGAATAAGATAAGGGTCTTCTAGCCTTAGACAGAATTAGCAAGTTCGGCATATAAGAAGGTAGGAACAAAGGTAGGTTTGTGAATAAGGACAATGACATGATGGGACACCGACAGGATACCCCCTGGTCCTCCAAGTTCACAGAAACAGCACCTAGGCAGACAGGATTGCCTAATGCCAAACTCATCCAAGAGGCAGAAGGATGTAAGGGGGAGGGTACTTCTATACTGAAATAAACTGTATAAAAGTTGGGTGAGCCCCAGTGTGTGTGTGTATTCCCAGGGTAAGGGGAAAGCACCCAACTTTGCATTGATGTATAATAAATGTTCTTTGTTCTCAATTTTTGTCTCGAGTAATTTCTGTGAAGGTACTTCTGTTTCTCACAAGGGGATTGCAGGTCAATTGGGTGCATCTGGGCAGCACGGGCTCATAGGCCAGAAGGGTCTGTTACTGTGCTATATGCTTACATTTTTTTTAAATTTAAAAACATATTGGAGGTTAGTTGGCCCAATGAGTCCTTAACACTTCCATCAGACCAATCCCATCCCCCCCTCATCTTTCTTCTTTGGCTTGGCTTCGCGGACGAAGATTTATGGAGGGGGTAAAATGTCCACGTCAGCTGCAGGCTCGTTTGTGGCTGACAAGTCCGATGCGGGACAGGCAGACACGGTTGCAGGGGAAAATTGGTGGGTTGGGGTTGGGTGTTTTTCCTCCTTTGCCTTTTGTCAGTGAGGTGGGCTCTGCGGTCTTCTTCAAAGGAGGTTGCTGCCCGCCGAACTGTGAGGCGCCAAGATGCACGGTTGGAGGCGAGATCAGCCTACTGGCGGTGGTCAATGTGGCAGGCACCAAGAGATTTCTTTAGGCAGTCCTTGTACCTCTCCTTTGGTGCACCTCTGTCACGGTGGCCAGTGGAGAGCTCGCCATAGAACACGATATTGGGAAGGCGATGGTCCTCCATTCTGGAGACGTGACCCACCCAGCGCAAACTATTCTCTCTCCTGCCTCCATCAACCTCCTCTTCTCACTCATTCAAGACCTCAATTTCTATGACAAGTGTCCATTAGAGATCTTGTTTGGAGCATCATTTCCTTCCACAATTCCTACCTGATTACGTGACAGCCAAAAATTCATGCGCACAGAAATGGAAGTTCTTTCCCAAAGACCTGGGTTAAATAGATACTTTGCAGACAATCATCCCTGGTTTAAATTCTCCACAATTTCAATGATTGACAGGAAATTGCCTGGTTTACTCAAATCCTCGATTCCTGTGAATCACAAAAGGGTAACAATGCTTATACAAAACTCTTTCATCTGTCAGTTCAAATGGAATAGTTTTGCATATCTTGATTTGTTTTAAGTTTTGATATGCCCTATATTTTCATTAAATATTTAAGATTGTTTTTTAAAACTCAAGTCTACTGTGCAGATTTAGTTGATGTGAAACATTGGCAAAATCACTTGATAATACTTTATTGTGCTGTAACTGCTATGCTATGATTTGCTTCATGCCTGCCAAGACTGCTCCTGCCCATAGCCCCTTGCACACTTCCCATTCCACTCTGCCTTGATCAGTCAATTGGTTGATGGCTGTTCCAGTCTATAGTTAATAAAAGCCTGATGGTTTCACAACTCCATTTTTTTTGTGATTATTGATGGTGCATCAGCAAGTTTATTGATCTAACTCCAACCATGCAATAAATGTTTAATTTCTGAAGAAACCTGTGCATTTATACATGGTCTCCAGCATCTCTGTACAGTTCTCTGTACTGTTATCCACAATTCAATCAACCTGCAGCCTCAAGCAACCGGCAAAAAAAGTTGCAGAAAATAAATGTGTAAAAAAGAATACAGAAATTTTAAATGGGCGCACTTCGCCATTAGTTCTCCATGCAAAACGCAGACTCAAACCACCGGGAGATTCACTTATCTAGCATCTACCAATCTCTGTAGGTGCCAGATACCAGGGATTTTACTATATTAAGGAATTTTGTGAAATGTAGTCACTAACACACTAACAAAATTATACAGAGCACAATCCAACAGGATCCACTTAGGGGGTCAATACGTCTGTTCTATAGAAGATCCTGAAGACCACTTCTGTTCTAATTAAAGAATAAACATTGACCAGTTTACAAAAGAGAAGTCTCCTGCTTTACTTGAGATTTTGTACATTTTCCCGAGATTTTTCCGAACCTCAGGTTGGTGGCTCATCAAAAGGCAAATCTGCATTTTGCCTTAATATTCCATCTGGGCTCCCTCCAACTGGATGGCATTCAGACCGACTTCCCCAGTTTCTGCTTGTCTACTCTCTGTTCCTCCCCCTCATTCCATTTCCCTTCTTTCCTCCAGCTCTCCACCCCCTTCCCTCTCCATTCACAGAACCATCCCTCCTCTTCGCCCCACCCCCAACATCCACTTGTAACCTCCTGCCCTTGGGTCCGTGATCCTCCCCCTACTCCTCTACTCTCCCCACCGTGTTGTTAGGCACCTGTCAACATTTCTTCATGTCTCAATGAAGGGGCTCAAAGCCAAAAACTTTGATATACAAAGTACACCGTTTGAATTTCTCCAGCATTGTGTACAGCGACAGCACTTTTTCTCAGCACCCCACTGGAGTGTTACTCTGGATGATAGTCAAGGTTCTGAGCTGGAGAAATTCACATTCTTCTTCCAGTTTCCATCCACATCCAAAAGCCACGAGGGCTGATTGGTTAATTGGCTACTGAAAATTGCCTCATTATGTGCATAAGCAGTGGAATGGGGAGGGAGTTGATGAGAACATGGGAGGATTAAGAAAGGGATTAATGTAAACGGGAGACTGATGGCGAACAGGCTCGGTTTCTATAACTCTCTGCACATTGAAGATCTTAGAAAATAGCCAGTAAAGTGATCTTATGATGAACAGCCATAATCGGACACAATCTACTGGAGAAAAGAGACGAGAGCTTCCCTCCCACCGTCTCCTCCACCCAAAATCTCACTCCTCACTTGGAACTTCTACTCGTCATTGCAATCAAGCCAAAAATCACAACTGCAACGTAATGCCATGGTTAGCGAAGTCTTCCTCCAACCCACAGCAAGATCCCATTGGTACTTTGGTTCCTGCAAAGGAACTCAAAAAAGCGCTCTGCCTCCAGAAGCAGCAGGAGACCTTGGGTCCAACACACACCTATATTGGGGAGCAACCTCACACTCCTGCCTCTCTCCACTGAGAGAGAGAGAGAGAGGGAGAGACAAGGGGAAAAGGTTCACCTCTCCAAATGAGGGACAAGCTTCTCAGCAAATACACTGAATTTCAACAACAGGAAACCTGGTGGAGGTTGTCTGCAGGAGCTGAGTGAACACAGTCTGTTGCTGTACCATTCTTCTTCTTTCTTTGGCTTGGCTTCGCGGACGAAGATTTATTTTCTTTCTTTGGCTTGGCTTCGCGGACGAAGATTTATGGAGGGGGTAAATGTCCACGTCAGCTGCAGGCTCGTTGGTGGCTGACAAGTCCGATGCGGGACAGGCAGACACGGTTGCAGCGGAAAATTGGTGGGTTGGGGTTGGGTGTTGGGTTTTTCCTCCTTTGCCTTTTGTCAGTGAGGTGTACCATACTGGAGCTGAATACTGCATGGGCTTTCATTGTATACATGCGGCTGTTGATTAATTCGGCAACAGGAGGGACAGACCCTCAGAGACCAATACTTATGGAGCATTTTACCCATCCCCTTTTTCGCAATTCAATCAAACCCACCCACCCCGGTCGATGCGCAATGTCCTGAGCCACAAAGGTCGACTTCACAACTGATGCAGTTGGGGAGACTGCAGGGCAATGGTCTCACGAACAATGAGCACGAACAACCTTCTCGACGAACGGGGGGGTGGGAGGGGGGGGGGGTTTAAAAACAAGTGGGGCTTAACATAAAATGATTGCACCTCAACTCCCCTTTCGGAATTGTAAATGCATTCAAGTGTTTTCTTTTGGAAATCTCTGTGCAAATAAAATCAAATGCAGAACAAAGTTTCCAATCTTTCTGGTGCATACCGTTCGGTCTTGAAGGAGCGACGCTGTCCTCTCTTTCCAGTGACTGTCCGTCTTTCCAAGTGCGTTGCAAAGTGTCGCTCCTGTCTGAGAAATCAGCCTCGAACGGGGCTGGGGAGGGAGGTAGGTGGGCAAGGCACGCTCCCCAGCCTGCTGAGTGTCAGCCTTGCTGAGCTGGTCCGGTCCAACCAACACCACCTCCCTCCCCAATACACTACAATAACGTGGTTGGAGCTCCCCTTGGCGTCCACTGTTCGTTACATCGGCTGCCGCGGAACTTATTTACCAGGTTGACACCTGCCAGGTAGACAAGTGTCAGGTAAGTCCGCAAAGTTTGGGTTGGAGGGTTGCAAAAGAGAGAGAAAAAAAGTCCGAGCGGGAAATTCAGCCAAACTTTTATTTGGTGATCCTTGCCTAGAATATCTCTGAGGATCTGTCCTGGAGTCTCCATCACCACGAAGGCTCACCAGTGGCAGTGGAGTTTCACCAAAGACTCTTGCAGATTTCAACATGGAGAGCATTCTGACCGGTTGTGGAGGGCACAGCACTACAGAGAGTTGTGAACTTGGACAGCGCCGTCACGGACGCCAGTCTTCACTCCATGGAGGGCATCAACGTGAGGTGGCATCTTAAGAAAGCCGCGACAGCTACATTGGTATTAATGAGGGATATGAATTTAATAGATATGTGGAAGAAAATTAATCTGAGAGAAAGAGACTGTTCTTTTTATTCAAATAGATGTGATTCTTATTCCAGAATCGATGATTTTTAAGTGCAAAGCAAGATATTGGATTTGAATATAAACTGAAAATTTTATCTTTTCATTCGCCTTTTATAATGCCAGGTAAAGTGAAATTGGTATTTAGATGGAGGTTGAATTCAACATTATTAAAGAGAAGAGGTTTTTGTGACTTTATTGGAAGACAAATTCAGTTATTTTGTGAAACAAATTTGAATTTGATGAATGATAATTTTGTAATTAGGAGCCCATTGGAGAGGACAAATTATGTTTTACCTCTAAAATTCCAAAAGGTTACATGAAAGAGGTAGATCAATTGGAGAAAGAAATAAAGGTATTGTAAAAAGATCTTCAGAAGTGACATTCGGAAGATAGAAGTAGGCAACTAATTAATAAAAAAACTTAAATATAATGCATTATGAACATAGAGAATGGAAAAGAAATTGCAACAACTAAATGAATAAGGTGAATGAGCACATAAAGTACTTGTATGGCAATTGAAATAGGATCAGGCTTCGAGAACGATTAATACAATTAAATATTATTTATAAACCTCGAGAAATAAATAAAATCTTTAAAAACCTTCATTCTAAACTATATAGCTCAAAGTCCTTAAAAGATGAAAATAACAGATATTTATCTAGAATAAATTTACCTAGATTAAATATGGAAGAACAGAACTGAGTGCATGTTTTACACAATAAGAGGTAAAGGAGGCAATGTTCATAACAAAGTAATAAATCCCCAGGGGAAGATGGTTTCCCACCTGAATTTTATAAAGAATTTAAGGATTGATTCATATTTTAATGGAAATAGATCAAGCATCAATGACTCATATTCTTCCAGACTCATTTTCAGCAGCAAAAATTATTGATGATACCTTCATCATATAGACCTATCTCATTATTAAATGCAGATGATCAAATACTTGCCAAAATTTGGCAAATAGAGTTACTAAAATGTTGCCTAATTTAATAAACATGGATCTGACAAGATGTGTGAAAAAGAGACAATTGGCGGACAATGTGGCTAGGTTAATCAGTATTGTATATTTAGCACAAAAAGGGAAAGATTTGAGTGTAGCAGTGGCCCTAGATGCAGAAAAAAAAAACCTTTGATAGATTGGAGTGGGACTTCTTGTTTAAAGTGTTAGATAAATTTGGGTCTGGTCAGACTTTTATAAACTGGATCAAGGCACTATATAACAACCCTAAAGCGAAAGTAGTAAACAATGGACTCTATTTTAATTGACAAGATCTACCAAACAATGCTGTCTCTTATCCCCAGTTCTGTTCATTTTATCTATAAAACTACTAGTAGAGGTCATTAGAAGTGATCGAGAAATTAAGATTTTCAAGGTCGGTCAGGAAGAGTATAAAATTAGTTTATTTCCAGATAGTGTTTTAAGAGATTTTTTTTATTTTTTTTTATTTTTCACACTGTGAACCATATCAACCAAAATATATACAAATGTTTCTCATTAACGATACACGGTGGCATTTTTACCCCCTACCATCCCTCCTCCCTTTCCACCCCCCTACAAAACCAATAAATATTCAACATATACAATACAATAAAACCATAAAACAATGTCTTCACACAATGAAAAATGAACAATAAAAATGTGTCATCTGTTTTTACACACTGAATCAAATTGTTTTGTCTTCTTATCGTTTTAGGGAGTGAAGGTTTGAGGCAAGCTCTCTCTCTCTGTTATGTTCCATGTATGATTCCCAAATTTGTTCAAATAATGTGACTTTATTTTTTAAATTATATGTTATTTTTTTCCAATGGAATACATTTATTCATTTCCATGTATCATTGCTGTATTCTCAGGCTCTCTTCCATTTTCCAAGTTAACATTATACACTTTTTTGCTACTGCTAAGGCTATCATAATGAATCTTTTTTGTGCTTTATCCAATTTGAGGCCTAATTCCTTACTTCTTATGTTACTTAGAAGAAAGATCTCTGGATTTTTTGGTATGTTATTTTTTGTGATTTTATTTAATATCTGATTTAGATCTTCCCAAGACGTATTCACTTTCGTACATTCCCAAATTGTATGTATTGCTGTTCCCATTTCCTTCTTACAGCGAAAACATCTATCTGATAATGTTGGATCCCATTCTTTTAATTTTTGAGGAGTGATATATAACCAGTGTAACTAATTATACTGTATCATACGTAACCTTGTGTTTATTGTTAACTAATATGGTTACACCTCTAGCTTTTGAATTATATCATGCTGCTGTTACGTGTCCTACCCAATCTCTCTTGAATTTGTTATGTTCCACTTCAGTTAGATGAATTTCCTGCACAAATGCTATATCTATTTTTTTCTTTTTTCAGTAAATTTAATAGCCTCTTCCTTTTAATTTGGTTATGTGTTCCATTAATGTTTATAGACATAAGTTCAACATGGCCATCTTATTTACACCTTATTTCTGCTTCCTCACCACCTCCATCCCCCTTTTTCCCATTTTCATCTCTCAGTTTTCCCTTTTTAAACTCAATTAAAACATAAAATACTCCAACAATTCCCACACCCAATATTACCCCAAATGCCCCCCTCCCTCTCTGAGTTTCCCCTTATCCCTTTCCGGGCAACCATAATTTCCCTTTCCATTTGGTTTGCGATCTTGCTCACAAGCGTCAACTGATTTTGCAGTGATGGTTATTCTCTCCCCCCAACCCCCCCTGAAAACACTTTTTTTACATATATAACAAAGCTCTCCCTTTTTCCCCCTTACTTCCTTCCTTCACTCTTTTCCCTCTTTAGTTCTTTACATATACATTGTTTTTACATCTTTATATATACTTTATCACCTTTCTTCATTCTTATCACATCACTTCATCTCTCCTTCTATCCTGTAAATGCTCTGTGAATTCTTGTGCTTCCTACGGATCCAAGAATAGTCTCTTTTGCTCCCCGGGTATAAATATTTTAAGCACAGCTGGATGTCTTAACATGAATTTATAACCTTTTTTCCATAGAATCGATTTTGTTGTATTAAACTCCTTCCTCTTCTTTAAGAGTTCAAAAATTATTTCTGGGTAAAAAAATATTTTTTGACCCTTGTATTCCAGTGGTTGATTATCTTCTCTAACTTTATCCCTTGCCCACTCCAATATATTCTCTCTTGTCGTATATCTCAAAAATTTTACTAAGGTGGATCTTGGTTTTTGATGTGTCTGTGGTTTCTGAGCTAATGCTCTGTGAGCCCTATTTCCATTTTTTCCTGCATTTCTGAAATTCCTTCAAGTCTTTGCCTTCTTCACACTCCGTCAGGCCCACTATTTTTATGTTGTTTCACCTACTATAATTTTACAACATATCAATATTCTGAGATAACAACTCTTGGGTCTCTTAATTTTTTTGTCACTTTCTTCCAATTTTCCTGTTGTCATTTACTTCAATTTCCACAGACATTTCTCGTTCTTCCACATTTTATACTTTTTTCCATATTTTTGTCATGAATTGTTCTAAACTTTGCATTTTATCTTCTGTTCTTTTCATTTTTCTTTCAATTGCACTAAATTCTTTTAATGTTCTCATTTGTTCTTCAAAAAAGGATTTATCTATATTCTGTCCATCTGTTTTACCTTCTATTTCTCTGTGAAGATCTTGGTCTTCTTCTTCCTTTTCTTCTGTATCTGCACCTGTGTTTGTACCTTCTTCTTTGTATCTGTGTCTCTTCTGATTCTCCTGATGAGTTGCTGGTATCACTTTATCGGGCCTTTTCTTGCTGGGCTTCTTGTTGTTGATCCTCCCCTCCTGGTCTGCTCTTCTGTTGGGCCTCCTGCTGCTGCTCCTCTTGCCATTCATCCTGTTGACTTTCTTCCTCGCCTGGTTCCTCACTCCCTCTCCTGCTGCCTTTTTCATCTTCCTGGTGTTGGGCATTCCTCAGCTGGTCGCGCCATGGTTGCCTGCTCCTCAGCTGAGGCCCCCTCCCATCAGTGTTTCCTTTTACCTTTGATTGCACACTGCGCATGCGCGATTCCTAGCGCATGTGCAGTTGCGCACTTTTGTTTTTTGCAGTCCATTTGTCGGGGGTTGTGACTCCACTGGATCAGCACCAACCTTGGAGATTGGGTGCTCTTCACCACCATGGCTCCCTGTTTCTTCATGCAGGTAAGGCCTTCTTTCTTTTCCGGTGACTTTTCTTCTTCTTTTTTCCCCATTGTTTTTACTTTTTCCTTCTTGGGTTCCATCTTCTTTCTCTTCTCTGCAACTTTATCTTCTATTTCTTATACTTTATATTTGTTAAGCTTTGTCTTTTCTTGACTTTTTTTCTTTTTTTCTGGAGAGGGTTGGTTTTACCCTACTGGCCACTACTACATCAAGTGACTCCCCTCCCACGTTTTAATATATCTGACAGAACTGGAGATTTCTTTATGGAAATTATATCTACATCTGGAAGAATATGGCAAGATTTCAGGTTACAAAATAAATTGGAATAAAAGTGAAATTATGCCTCTTACACAATGAGATTATAGCCTTTGTCGAAGAAATACCCAATTTAAATGGCCAAAAGAGGAAATTAAATATTTAGGGATCCGGATAGAGAATAATTTAAAAATCTTACATAAATTGAATTACTCACCATTACTTAAAAAGTTGAATAGGATTTTAAAAAATGGATGAACCTGCCAATAACAAGAAGGGTTAATTGTATTAAAATGAATATTTTTCCACAAATACAGTATCTTTTTCAAACCTCATCAATATTATTACCACAAAAGTTTTTTTTTCCAAGAATTGAATAAACATATAAGGAAATTTATTTGGAATGGTAGAATGTCAAGGATTTGTATAGTAAGATTAAAGTGGAAATATGAATCAGAAGGTTTATACCTTCCTAACTTTAAGAATTATTTTCAAATGGCTCAAATGTGATTTTTTAACTTCTTTTTTTGAGGGTTCAAGAAAACCGGCATGGGTTAAAATAGATTTGGACAAAATAGGAGAGAAAATAACAGAGGAATTTATATACAAATGGGATTCAAAGTTAATAACAGGTGTGAAAGAAGCACCATTGCTGAAATATTTGATTAGAATCTGGAATAAGATAAATAACGAAATTGGAACAAAATGAAGTATATCACCTCAGACACCTTTGATTCCAAATAATCTTATACATTTCACTAAAGACAATCAATTTTTAAATATTTGGTTTATAAAAGCATTAAAATAAAGCAGATTGTTATGAACAAGGTCAATTGATGTCATTTCAACAATTAAGGAATAAATATGGAATAACCCAAAATACACTTTTTTGCTATCTTCAATTGAGAGGATATCTGTGAGATAAGTTAGGTCCAATACTGTTTTACTGTCTTGTAGTTAGTTGTAAATTCTTATCATGAGAGGTAAAACTAAGAAATTTATCTCTGTAAAGTAAGTACACTATTAAACAGGGAGTCCTTACCAAAATCTAGACAGAAGTGGGAGGCAGAGCTAAATATTACAATTAATGAGCGAAGTTGGTCAGATCTTCATCAAGACTATGATAAATACTATTACTGTAAAGTATAGATTAGTTCAATATAATTATCTGCATCAGTTATTTTTAACACCACAAAAATTGAATAAAATGCTTGCATTGTAACGCTGCCGCAAAACAACATATTTAATGACATGTTCATGATAATAAATTTGGATTCGGATTTGAAGTCTGCAAGTGCCACATTAATTTCTGTGGAAGTAATCCAGTGAGGTGGATGTATTAATAAATAGAACTGGCATCACTAATGCTGTGCAACACCCTGCCCACCAGTGACTTTGACAAAGGATGAATCTCAACTTCAGGGTCATCCGACCCACCATGTTCTTGATCTCCGCCTTCTTGGGCATGTACACAAACCAATGTTGTTCAGTTCCTGATCTTCTCCAATCTCCCCACTGCTGCATCTATTCTCCAAGGCCTAGTGGAATGAGGTTTTTCCCACCCCATCCAGCTCCTCTTCATTTCTTCCATCTATCTTTCCAACCTGGGCAGTGTCAAACCCAGCCACCTATTTCACAGGTGCAACATCAGTGTGTCGAGTGGAAGTGCCAACACTGTGGCACAGAAATGGTCAGCAGTATTTTTTTCGAATTTATTTACAGCATGGTAGAAGCTGATTCCGGCCGATGAAATCCATGCTGCCCAATTACATCCAATCAACCTTCAAATCCATATGCTTTTGAAGGGTGGGAGAAAACTGGAGCCCCCGGGGAAAACCCATGCAGACATGATGAGAATGTACAAACTCCTTACAGATAGCACTGGATTCAAACCAAGGTTTTTAGTGCTGTGGTAGTGTTGGGTAGTGTTACCCCCTCCATAAATCTTCGTCCGCGAAGCCAAGCCAAAGAAAAGAGTGTTGGGCTAACCATTTCTGTTCTGTAAGCATAAGAAAATACCTGCCAACAAAGAAACACTTACCAAAAGCAAGTAACCACAACATGTTCAATCTGCAGAGTTCTTCTCCGTGGAGGTGAGGGAATAAATTGCTGCTCTGTGCTTGAGTTCATTACATGGGTGGGAACTCTAAGCACCCCATAACTGGAGGCATCACACGACCACTGTGGTGGTTTCCCCGAGACTGGAACTGATCAGGAAACTAAGGTTTATTCTGTACAGCTTAGGGATCTCCCTGTGTAGTGAAAGGGACTCCGTGTAGTGTGAAACTTGGTAAAAACCTTCAGTAAGACCATAAGGCAGAGGACCAGAAATAGGCTATTCAGCCCATCATTTATTCATGAGCTGATCCATTTTCCCACAGTCCCATTGCTCGGCCTTCTCCCCATAACCTTTGATGCTCTGGGTAAACAGGAACTTATCAATCTCTGCCTTAAGTACATACACCCAATGGCCTGGCCTCCATGACCGCTTGTGGCAAAGAGTTCCGCAGATGTACCACTCTCTGGCTGAACAAATTCCGACACATCTCTGTTCTAAGCGGCTGCCCTTTAATCCTGAAGTTGAGCCCTCTTGTTATAGATTCTCCCACCATGGGAAATAACCTTTCAAAATCTACCTTGTCCATGCCTTTGAACATTCAAAGTGTTTCAATGAGATCACCCCCCTCCCCCAATTCTCCTAAATTCAAATAAATACATGCTAGAGCTGTCAAATGCTCTTCATATGATGACCCTTTCATTTCTGGGCAATCATCCTGCTAAACCTCCATTGTTCCTTCTCCAGCATCAACATATCCTTCCCAAAACTGCTCACTATACTCCAAATGATGTCTCACTAGAGTCTCAACATCACATCCTTGCTCTTATATTCCATTCCTCTTGAATGAATGCCAGCATTGCAAGTTTACCTTCAGGCAATCTTGTACAAAGACTCCCAGGACTCTTTGCATCTGGGTATTTTTTTAAATTTTCCCCCTATTTCTACCAAAGTGCATGACCGTACACTTGCCGACATTATATTTCATTTACTGCTTCTCTGCCCCTTCTCCTAATCTGTCTGTCCCTCTGAAGCCTTTGTGTTTCCTCCATACTGCCTTCTCCTCCACCTATCTTCATATTATCTGCCAACTTGGCCTCAAAGCCATTAATTCCATAATCCAAATCATTAATATACAACATGAAAGAAGCGTTCCCAACACCGACCCCTGTGCAACTGGCAGCCAATCAGAATAGTGTATGATCCCTATATTCCAACTCTCTGCTTCCTGTCTATCAGTCGGTACTCTCCCCACACTACTGTTATACCATGGGCTTGTCTTGTAGCCTTATGTGCAGCACTTTGACAAATGCCTTCTGAAAATCTAAACGCACAACATCCACAGCATCTCCCTCATCCAGCCTGTTTGTCACCTCTTCAAAGAATTCCAATAGGTTTGTCAGGCAAGATTTTCCCTTAAGGAAACTATACTGGCTTTGTCCTATCCTATCCTTAACCTCATCCTTTACAATCAACTCCAACATCTTCCCATCCATATAACCTGACTATATTTTCCTGCTGACTCCTCCCTTTCTTGAATAGTGGGGCAACATTTGCAATTTTCCAGTCCTCCAGAACCATGCCAGAATCTGTTGATCATTACCAATCCCCCCACAATCTCTGACGTTACCTCTTTCAGGATCTTGAATAGTGGGGCAACATTTGCAATTTTCCAGTCCTCCAGAACCATGCCAGAATCTGTTGATCATTACCAATGCCCCCACAATCTCTGACGTTACCTCTTTCAGGATCTTGAATAGTGGGGCAACATTTGCAATTTTCCAGTCCTCCAGAACCATGCCAGAATCTGTTGATCATTACCAATGCCCCCACAATCTCTGACGTTACCTCTTTCAGGATCTTGAATAGTGGGGCAACATTTGCGATTTTCCAGTCCTCCAGAACCATGCCAGAATCTGTTGATCATTACCAATGCCCCCACAATCTCTGACGTTACCTCTTTCAGGATCTTGAATAGTGGGGCAACATTTGCGATTTTCCAGTCCTCCAGAACTATTCCAGAATCTGTTGATCATTACCAATGCCCCCACAATCTCTGACGTTACCTCTTTCAGGATCTTGAATAGTGGGGCAACATTTGCGATTTTCCAGTCCTCCAGAACTATTCCAGAATCTGTTGATCATTACCAATGCCCCCACAATCTCTGACGTTACCTCTTTCAGGATCTTGAATAGTGGGGCAACATTTGCAATTTTCCAGTCCTCCAGAACCATGCCAGAATCTGTTGATCATTACCAATGCCCCCACAATCTCTGACGTTACCTCTTTCAGGATCTTGAATAGTGGGGCAACATTTGCGATTTTCCAGTCCTCCAGAACTATGCCAGAATCTGTTGATCATTACCAATGCCCCACAATCTCTGCTGTTACCTCTTTCAGGACCCAAGGGTAATGAAGTATCCAAAGGAAACAGTGAAGATCAATTAGATTTGTCTCCTCCCTTACATCACCTTCACAGCCTTGATTTTGAATTGCAAATAGATAAATTCAGGAGGCATAATGTATGTTCTTGTAATCCACTGAGTTTCTGCCCCCATTTCTCCAACTGTTCACTCTCAGAACGTTGAAGATATTAGGCTGATCCATTGTAGCCAGAAGGGATGGGAATCTTGAGCAAAAACAACAATCTCCTGGGTGAACTCAGTGAATCAGGCAGCATCAACGGAGGGAAATGGACAGTGCATATTTTGGGTGGAAACCCTGCCTCAGGATGCTTGTAATGCTGTTTCCATTGCAGGCTGGAAGAACCTTGGGGATGAATTAATCCCATATGGCAACAGTGTACAGCCACACAACCATATCTGAACATCAATTGTCAGCTCTATCTCGTTGACTCCACATGCAGCTGTGTGTAGCTGTGTCCAGCTTGCAAAACTACTTAAAACCGACTGACATCTTCCTAACATTCCTCCCCCCACCCCCGGCCGCCACCACTGCCCACAAATGTAAAGGGCAGCCATGGTCAGTGTACCGGTTAGCACAACGCTGTTACAGTCCCAGCGATCAGGACCGGGGTTCGAATCCTGCGCTCTCTGAAAGGAGGTTGTTCATTCTCCCTGTGTCTGTGTGGGTTTTCCCCGGGGGCTCCAGTTTCCTCCCACCATTCAAAATGTACCGAGGGTGCAGGTCAATTGGGTGTAATTGGGCAGCATGGGTTAAAATGGCCTGTTACCATGCTGTATGTCTAAATTTAAAATTGAATTTTTTTAAATGTAATATCTATTTGACATTACCCATGTTATCACTGAACCAGAGTCACCCAAAAGAATCCTTAATTATTAAACACTCAGAAATGCTGGAGCAACTCAGCCTGTCTCACAACGTCCATAGGAAGTTGGATCGCGGATTCTTCTTGTTATCAACATTTATGTTCACTGGTTCACTCTGAATTCCAATGTTTTATCTGTCCTGGATTCCCACCTATGAAAATGCCCATTCACTAGGTTAGACTTTCACCAAACCCCAGTTCTTTTCCAACTTACATTGATCCTCTGCAAACAGGGCATCAGATGGACTGGCTCCTGGATGAATGCAAATGTGGCCCTTAAACCCCACAACGTTACAGAATGATTCACAGACAAGGTATTCATACTGTACCGGAGAGGAAGTATAGTCAATCTGTCAACTGGGGCCAATCCTTTTTACTAATTTTAATTGAAGCAACACAAGTGTAAATACCCCTCCCCCCCATTATGTAGATCATTTAACCATTACAAAGTCCCAAGGAGCATGAAGAATATTAGACTGCAAGTAGAAGAAGGGCATATTCATCAAATGTCTGATGAAGATAGGTTTTAAAGAGGATCGTAAAGATGGGTACTGAAGCACATAAACCGAAGGCAGGACATTCCAGAGCGGAGGTGCAGGCAACCAAAGTTAAGGCCCCAGTGGGGGAGCTCAGCAAATCCAGACTGAGCCAGAATTGGAGGAACATGGAGATGTCAGTAAGATGCAGGCAGTGGCTGACAGAGGAAAAGCTAATGCCATGGGGGGGGTGGGGGTGGGGTGGGGTTGGATTGAAGTACAAGAATGAACATTTTGAAACTAAGATGTAACTGTCTGGATCCACATTTGGCTTCAAAGCACAGATGCTGGAGTAACTCAGCAGGTTCTCACAGCTTCCCGAGGAGGCAAAGGTGTGATGTGTCCGGCCTGAAAATAGGCAAGCATCTAAATTAAAGGCTGGGGAACGAGAGGGGGATGAATGAGAGGGGGACGAATGAGAGGGGGAGGAGTGCAGACACTTCTGTTGGTCTGTATCACACCCCCCCCACCCCCCATTCATCCCCTTTTTCACTCACACCTTGAGGAAGGGTTCAGGCCCCAAAGATCGGTAATACATCTTCACCTCCTCTGGACACTACGAGATCAGCTGAGTTCCACAGAGTCTGCAGACTTTCATGTTTCACTCCAAATTTGCCTCGGTCAGAGAAGACACGTGGACATGAATGAGGGGTGTTTTTTCTGCTGTAACTCTATGACCACTTGGATCATTGCAGGAACCCCTTCCATGCTGTGGCTGTCATGTGACAGCACTGCCCCTGTGGCTGTCATGTGATAGCACTGTCCCCTACCTAGTCGGAGAACACACCACCTGCCAATCAAGGTTTGGATCCGCCCCAGCCATTAGTGCACACCTTGCCGTTGGTAACATGTCGATTACCTGGACTGCACTCTCCAGCCTGCCTGTACTTGGCCTTGGGCCATTGGCTGTTGTAATTAGATTAACCCTCCTGCAACTGAGCTATTGGCCCCCAATGTGGGCTTGTCCCTCCAGCCCTATAAAGGTGCCATGTGCTCTTTGTTCTTCCTCATTTGCCAGCTTGGGACCACCCTGCTTCACTCCGGGCCTAGAAATGTGGAAGGGTGCTGGAGAAACTGTTGGTAAGATGTACACTGTCAAAAGGGTTGAGAGCGTTTAATTAGGGTCGCTTATAGCCTGATTTTTCCTTGATCATTGTATGTACCAGTTCATTTTGTGTGTGTGTGTGTGTGTGTGTGTTTGTGTGCGTGTGTGTGCATGTGTGTGTGTGTGTGCACGCACGCGCATGTGTGTGTGTTTGTGTGCGTGTGCGTGTGTGTGCATGTGTGTGTGTGTTTGTGTGCGTGTGTGTGCGTGTGCGTGTGCGTGTGCATGTGCGTGTGTGTGTGCGTGTGCGTGTGCGTGTGTGTGTGTGTGTGTGTGTGTGCACGCACGCGCGCGTGCTCTGCATCAGTTGTCATTTTCCCACACTTGTCTTCTGTAAATAAAATCCTTCCCTACAAATAAACTGTGTTCAGAGTCCTTGCCTTTGAGCCCTACCAAACCTGTTTCCTCACTCACAACACCACTGTTGTTTGTGTTTTATATATGTATATAGAAAAATTATTTGGATGAAAATATCGATGGCTGGTCAGTAAGTTTGCAGACAGCACAAACATGAGTGGAGTTCCAGATACTGAGGAAGTTTGTCAAAGGATCTTGCAGAATATATATCAGTTGGAGATTTGGACAGACAATTAGCAGTTGAAGTTTAATCTGGTCAAGTGTGAGGTGATGTATTTGGGAAGAGAAGAGAACATAGTAAATGACAGGAACCTTGGAGGCATTGGTGTACAGAAGGGTCTTGTGGTGTTCCCTGAAAGCAGCCACACAGGGTTATAAAGAAGGTGTATAGCACGCTTGACTACACCAGTTGGGGCTGTAGAACTATCGATCAACCACATTAGACAGTGAGTTGTGATTAATAGGCTTAAGGCATCAACACATCTCATATGTTGCTGGCCCAGTTCCGAGGCAGGTACTGAGGGAGGGGTTTGGGCGTTCAGGGATTTTTGGGAGGGAGGAGTCACAGGTTCAGGGGGTGGCCAGCCCATACAGTACATAGATACATACAGTAGTTGCACCACAGGAGCAATGAATATAAATGTTGGCAAGTCATGTTACAGCTGCTGAAAACCTTTAGACTTAATATGGACTGTTGTGTGTGTTTTTGGGGCCGTAACACAGAAAGGAAGTGGAGGCTTTGGAGAGGACACAGGATGTTTCTGCGTCGGTTGTTGCTGGATATTCCGGTTTCCTCCCATGCTCGAAAAGCATGCTTGGTGCTGTAAATTATCGCTGGTGTATGTGGACAACAGGAGAATCAGGGGAGGGGTGCTGGGCCTGTGAGAGAGAGAGAGAGACAGACAGACAGACAGACAGACAGACAGACAGACAGACAGACAGAGAGAGACAGAGAGACAGAGACAGAGAGGCAGAGACAGAGACAGAGAGGCAGAGACAGAGAGGCAGAGACAGAGAGGCAGAGACAGAGACAGACAGAGACAGAGAGACAGAGACAGAGAGGCAGAGACAGAGAGGCAGAGACAGAGAGACAGAGACAGAGACAGAGAGACAGAGACAGAGAGGCAGAGACAGAGAGGCAGAGACAGAGAGACAGAGACAGAGAGGCAGAGACAGAGAGGCAGAGACAGAGAGAGACAGAGACAGAGACAGAGAGACAGAGACAGAGAGACAGAGACAGAGACAGAGAGACAGAGACAGAGAGGCAGAGTCAGAGAGACAGAGACAGAGAGGCAGAGACAGAGAGACAGAGACAGAGACAGAGAGACAGAGACAGAGAGGCAGAGACAGAGACAGAGAGACAGAGACAGAGAGGCAGAGAAAGAGAGGCAGAGACAGAGAGGCAGAGACAGAGAGACGGAGACAGAGACAGAGAGACAGAGACAGAGACAGAGACAGAGAGGCAGAGACAGAGACAGAGAGGCAGAGACAGAGAGGCAGAGTCAGAGAGGCAGAGACAGACACAGAGACAGAGAGACAGAGACAGAGACAGAGACAGAGAGGCAGAGACAGAGAGGCAGAGACAGAGACAGAGAGGCAGAGACAGAGAGGCAGAGACAGAGAGACAGAGACAGAGACAGAGAGACAGAGACAGAGAGGCAGAGACAGAGACAGAGAGACAGAGACAGAGAGGCAGAGACAGAGAGGCAGAGTCAGAGAGACAGAGACAGAGAGACAGAGACAGAGAGGCAGAGACAGAGAGGCAGAGTCAGAGAGGCAGAGACAGAGAGACAGAGACAGAGAGACAGAGACAGAGAGACAGAGACAGAGAGGCAGAGTCAGAGAGGCAGAGACAGAGAGACAGAGACAGAGAGGCAGAGACAGAGAGGCAGAGACAGAGAGGCAGAGACAGAGAGGCAGAGACAGAGAGACAGAGACAGAGAGACAGAGACAGAGAGGCAGAGACAGAGAGACAGAGAGACAGAGACAGAGAGGCAGAGTCAGAGAGGCAGAGACAGAGAGGCAGAGACAGAGACAGAGAGACAGAGACAGAGAGACAGAGAAAGAGAGACAGAGACAGAGAGACAGAGTCAGAGAGGCAGAGACAGAGAGACAGAGACAGAGAGACAGAGACAGAGAGACAGAGACAGAGAGGCAGAGACAGAGAGGCAGAGACAGAGACAGAGAGACAGAGACAGAGAGGCAGAGACAGAGAGGCAGAGACAGAGAGGCAGAGACAGAGAGGCAGAGACAGAGACAGAGACAGAGAGGCAGAGACAGAGAGGCAGAGACAGAGAGACAGAGACAGAGAGACAGAGACAGAGAGACAGAGACAGAGAGGCAGAGACAGAGAGGCAGAGACAGAGAGGCAGAGACAGAGAGGCAGAGAGGCAGAGACAGAGACAGAGAGGCAGAGACAGAGAGGCAGAGTCAGAGAGGCAGAGACAGAGAGACAGAGACAGAGAGACAGAGACAGAGACAGAGACAGAGAGACAGAGACAGAGAGACAGAGACAGAGAGGCAGAGACAGAGAGGCAGAGACAGAGACAGAGAGGCAGAGACAGAGAGGCAGAGACAGAGACAGAGACAGAGAGACAGAGACAGAGACAGAGACAGAGAGACAGAGACAGAGAGGCAGAGTCAGAGAGACAGAGACAGAGAGGCAGAGACAGAGAGACAGAGACAGAGACAGAGAGGCAGAGACAGAGACAGAGAGACAGAGACAGAGAGGCAGAGACAGAGAGGCAGAGACAGAGAGACAGAGACAGAGACAGAGACAGAGAGACAGAGACAGAGAGGCAGAGTCAGAGAGACAGAGACAGAGAGGCAGAGACAGAGAGACAGAGACAGAGACAGAGAGACAGAGACAGAGAGGCAGAGACAGAGACAGAGAGACAGAGACAGAGAGGCAGAGAAAGAGAGGCAGAGACAGAGAGGCAGAGACAGAGAGACGGAGACAGAGACAGAGAGACAGAGACAGAGACAGAGACAGAGAGGCAGAGACAGAGACAGAGAGGCAGAGACAGAGAGGCAGAGTCAGAGAGGCAGAGACAGACACAGAGACAGAGAGACAGAGACAGAGACAGAGACAGAGAGGCAGAGACAGAGAGGCAGAGACAGAGACAGAGAGGCAGAGACAGAGAGGCAGAGACAGAGAGGCAGAGACAGAGAGACAGAGACAGAGACAGAGAGACAGAGACAGAGAGGCAGAGACAGAGACAGAGAGACAGAGACAGAGAGGCAGAGACAGAGAGGCAGAGTCAGAGAGACAGAGACAGAGAGACAGAGACAGAGAGGCAGAGACAGAGAGGCAGAGTCAGAGAGGCAGAGACAGAGAGACAGAGACAGAGAGACAGAGACAGAGAGACAGAGACAGAGAGGCAGAGTCAGAGAGGCAGAGACAGAGAGACAGAGACAGAGAGGCAGAGACAGAGAGGCAGAGACAGAGAGGCAGAGACAGAGAGGCAGAGACAGAGAGACAGAGACAGAGAGACAGAGACAGAGAGGCAGAGACAGAGAGACAGAGACAGAGAGACAGAGACAGAGAGGCAGAGTCAGAGAGGCAGAGACAGAGAGGCAGAGACAGAGACAGAGAGACAGAGACAGAGAGACAGAGAAAGAGAGACAGAGACAGAGAGACAGAGTCAGAGAGGCAGAGACAGAGAGACAGAGACAGAGAGACAGAGACAGAGAGACAGAGACAGAGAGGCAGAGACAGAGAGGCAGAGACAGAGACAGAGAGACAGAGACAGAGACAGAGAGGCAGAGACAGAGAGGCAGAGACAGAGAGGCAGAGACAGAGAGGCAGAGACAGAGACAGAGACAGAGAGGCAGAGACAGAGAGGCAGAGACAGAGAGACAGAGACAGAGAGACAGAGACAGAGAGACAGAGACAGAGAGGCAGAGACAGAGAGGCAGAGACAGAGAGGCAGAGACAGAGAGGCAGAGAGGCAGAGACAGAGACAGAGAGGCAGAGACAGAGAGGCAGAGTCAGAGAGGCAGAGACAGAGAGACAGAGACAGAGAGACAGAGACAGAGACAGAGAGACAGAGACAGAGAGACAGAGACAGAGAGGCAGAGACAGAGAGGCAGAGACAGAGACAGAGAGGCAGAGACAGAGAGGCAGAGACAGAGACAGAGACAGAGAGACAGAGACAGAGACAGAGACAGAGACAGAGAGGCAGAGTCAGAGAGACAGAGACAGAGAGGCAGAGACAGAGAGACAGAGACAGAGACAGAGAGGCAGAGACAGAGACAGAGAGACAGAGACAGAGAGGCAGAGACAGAGAGGCAGAGACAGAGAGACAGAGACAGAGACAGAGACAGAGAGACAGAGACAGAGAGGCAGAGTCAGAGAGACAGAGACAGAGAGGCAGAGACAGAGAGACAGAGACAGAGAGGCAGAGACAGAGAGGCAGAGACAGGGACAGAGAGGCAGAGACAGAGAGGCAGAGACAGAGAGGCAGAGTCAGAGAGGCAGAGACAGAGAGGCAGAGACAGAGACAGAGAGACAGAGACAGAGAGGCAGAGACAGAGAGGCAGAGACAGAGAGACAGAGACAGAGAGACAGAGACAGAGAGGCAGAGTCAGAGAGGCAGAGACAGAGAGGCAGAGACAGAGACAGAGACAGAGAGGCAGAGACAGAGAGACAGAGACAGAGAGACAGAGACAGAGAGACAGAGACAGAGAGACAGAGACAGAGAGGCAGAGTCAGAGAGGCAGAGACAGAGAGACAGAGACAGAGACAGAGAGGCAGAGTCAGAGAGACAGAGTCAGAGAGGCAGAGACAGAGACAGAGAGACAGAGACAGAGAGACAGAGACAGAGAGGCAGAGACAGAGAGACAGAGAGGCAGAGACAGAGACAGAGAGACAGAGACAGAGAGACAGAGTCAGAGAGGCAGAGACAGAGAGACAGAGACAGAGAGACAGAGACAGAGAGACAGAGACAGAGAGGCAGAGTCAGAGAGGCAGAGACAGAGAGGCAGAGACAGAGAGACAGAGACAGAGAGACAGAGACAGGGAGACAGAGTCAGAGAGGCAGAGACAGAGAGGCAGAGACAGAGAGGCAGAGACAGAGAGGCAGAGACAGAGAGGCAGAGACAGAGAGACAGAGACAGAGAGGCAGAGTCAAAGAGGCAGAGACAGAGAGACAGAGACAGAGAGACAGAGAGACAGAGAGACAGAGAGACAGAGACAGAGAGACAGAGACAGAGAGGCAGAGACAGAGAGGCAGAGACAGAGAGACAGAGAAAGAGAGACAGAGACAGAGAGACAGAGTCAGGGAGGCAGAGACAGAGAGACAGAGACAGAGAGACAGAGACAGAGAGACAGAGTCAGAGAGGCAGAGACAGAGAGGCAGAGACAGAGAGACAGAGACAGAGAGACAGAGACAGAGAGACAGAGTCAGAGAGGCAGAGACAGAGGCAGAGACAGAGAGACAGAGACAGAGAGGCAGAGACAGAGAGACAGAGACAGAGACAGAGAGGCAGAGACAGAGAGACAGAGAAAGAGAGACAGAGACAGAGAGACAGAGTCAGAGAGGCAGAGACAGAGAGGCAGAGACGGGGAGGCAGAGACAGAGAGACAGAGACAGAGAGACAGAGTCAGAGAGGCAGAGACAGAGAGGCAGAGACAGAGAGACAGAGACAGAGAGGCAGAGACAGAGAGGCAGAGACAGAGAGACAGAGACAGAGAGGCAGAGACAGAGAGACAGAGACAGAGAGGTAGAGACAGAGAGGCAGAGACAGAGAGACAGAGACAGAGAGACAGAGAGGCTGAGACAGAGAGGCAGAGAGAGAGAGACAGAGACAGAGACAGAGAGACAGAGGCAGAGAGAGAGAGACAGAGACAGAGAGACAGAGACAGAGAGTATGATGAATGGAGATTATCTGCAATGGGTGAAAAAGATTTGATGTGATTAGGAATAGGCGATAAAGTCTGGATCAAAAATGCCTTTGACAGGGAATTGGGTAATTTTCAATTGATGCAGTTCAGACCGAAATCTGTCTGTCCTTTTAACACAGAAATAACCACATCAGCCAGAAAGCACGACATGCTGCAGTGTTTTTAGTCTAGCCTATCCTTCAGTGTTCATTCCAAACATGTAAGTTATTTAACAAATTGCAGAGTATCTGACATACAGAACATAGCAAGTTTTATATCTTATTAAGAACATATCCAGTGCCTGACAATCAAGAATAAACATGATTCTTACCAGGCTGAAATAGAATAATAATTCTTAGAGTAGAAGCCCAAAATTCCAGACTGCTGAGGGATTGGGCCGGTCTGGTTTTTCTGGATTCTTAGGCAGTACTTTTAAAATTCACATTCAAGGAGGAATAAAGAAGAGATGAACAGGTAAATTTTGATAGTTTATTCATTAGCAAATAAAAATGATCATTGGAAAAGAAAACTACAGTATGCAATTGAAAGCAGAGGTCACTTCATACAAATGAATTAGTTTATTAATGAAACATTTTCATTAAAAAAACAAATAAATATTTATTTGTTCATTTCCATGACATCTGCTGCACAGCTTCTGGTCACTTGTTGCCCCATGGATCTGTAGCGCTTACACACACACACAGGCAAAAGCCCACTAAATTTAAAAAGTGAAAGAGTTTTCCAAAAGTCCAGATTCTTGGGTAGTCCGGATTTCTGGAATCTGGATTATTGGACTTCTACTGTATTTCTGTTCTGTCACCACTGAATTTATTTAGGTAAAAACACAAAGTGCAGGAGAAGCTCACTGGATCAAACAGCGTCCTTTATGTAGCAAAGGGGGAAAAAAATTGTATTTTTACCATATCTTTCCCTTTGCTACGTAAAGGACACTGTTTGACCCAGTGAGCTTCTCCTGCACTTTGTGTTTTTACTTTAACCACAGCGTCTACAAATTTTTGTAATTTACTATTGAATTCATTTATGTTTTGGTGATATTCAGTAATGGGCAGATTTGATGCAACAATGCAATTGCATGTTGAATTTGATGCAAAATTTAAAAAAAAAATTGCTGGAAGATCTCTGCAGGCCTGGCAGCTTCTATAGAGACAATCAAAGTTTTGGGTCAAGGAGGGCATCAGGTCTGAATACGTAAAGGGGAGTTCGCCTGTATATGGAGGTGAGGGGCAGGGGTGAGTGGGGAGCTGGTGAGCAATGGGCAGATCCAGATGAGGAGGGGTGAATGGAGTCAGAAGGGGTAGGGAGGAGTGGAGACAGTGATAGAAATGGGGAGATGATGGGTCGACTGCAAAGGTCTGCAGATTTTGGAAACTAACTCGCAAGGAATGTGAAGGACGAGATCACGGATGGAGGATTGGTGTGATAAACCACTATGGTGCCATGACAGTGTGGTGATATGTAATTACACCACTAGGTCACCAGGGGTCATCCTGGTGACCTTGTCTATAAAGCAGACCAGAGTGCACAAGCCTTCCAGGTTTGTCTTGCAGAGAGACAAGATCTCTTAGTGTACATATTAGTTTATTCTTCTTCTTTGGCTTGGCTTCGCGGACGAAGATTTATGGAGGGGGTAAAAAGTCCACGTCAGCTGCAGGCTCGTTTGTGGCTGACAAGTCCGATGCGGGACAGGCAGACACGATTGCAGCGGTTGCAGGGGAAAATTGGTGGGTTGGGGTTGGGTGTTGGGTTTTTCCTCCTTTGCCTTTTGTCAGTGAGGTAGGCTCTGCGGTCTTCTTCAAAGGAGGTTGCTGCCCGCCAAACTGTGAGGCGCCAAGATGCACGGTTTGAGGCGATATCAGCCCACTGGCGGTGGTCAATGTGGCAGGCACCAAGAGATTTCTTTAGGCAGTCCTTGTACCTTTTCTTTGGTGCACCTCTGTCACGGTGGCCAGTGGAGAGCTCGCCATATAACACGATCTTGGGAAGGCGATGGTCCTCCATTCTGGAGACGTGACCCATCCAGCGCAGCTGGATCTTCAGCAGCGTGGACTCGATGCTGTCGACCTCTGCCATCTCGAGTACTTCGACGTTAGGGATGTAAGCGCTCCAATGGATGTTGAGGATGGAGCGGAGACAACGCTGGTGGAAGCGTTCTAGGAGCCGTAGGTGGTGCCGGTAGAGGACCCATGATTCGGAGCCGAACAGGAGTGTGGGTATGACAACGGCTCTGTATACGCTTATCTTTGTGAGGTTTTTCAGTTGGTTGTTTTTCCAGACTCTTTTGTGTAGTCTTCCAAAGGCGCTATTTGCCTTGGCGAGTCTGTTGTCTATCTCATTGTCGATCCTTGCATCTGATGAAATGGTGCAGCCGAGATAGGTAAACTGGTTGACCATTTTGAGTTTTGTGTGCCCGATGGAGATGTGGGGGGGCTGGTAATCATGGTGGGGAGCTGGCTGATGGAGGACCTCAGTTTTCTTCAGGCTGACTTCCAGGCCAAACATTTTGGCAGTTTCCGCAAAGCAGGACGTCAAGCGCTGAAGAGCTGGCTCTGAATGGGCAACTAAAGCGGCATCGTCTGCAAAGAGTAGTTCACGGACAAGTTTATTAAAGCTGTCTTATACTCGCACTGCTGATGTGGTTATTGTCAGTACAGACATACCTCCCGAGATTGATCCTACTCATACCCCTTTACATGTTGGCCTTTCTCGATCGATCAATGAGGTGATGGTAGTTCCTGTCTTTAGTTAACAAATACTTTCATAATATCAACCTTTTGTGATTATTGATGATGCTTCAGTTGGTAGATAGTAGGGGAATGGGATTGGGGAATCAATAGGATGAATGCATTGGTGATGGACAGAGAGAGCTGGGTGGGGAAGAGGGGAAAGAAACTGGGAGACGGAGGAGGGCAGGGGAAGTGCTTGGAAAAGTGCGAGTGAATGAGAGGTCCTGGGTGGATGAGAAGGAGAGAGAAAGGAAGTGGTGAGGTGACGTGATGCTGGAGAATTCAATATTCTTGTCAAAAGGTGGAGAGAGGATGATGGCTCTGATCTGATAACACCAGGATGACATTAGGGATATGCTGTGAAGAAGGTTAACTGGTCAATGAGTGAATGGGAGCAGTTCAAGAGTGAGAAAATAGACAAAAGAATGTCAATAAAAGGAAGTGGGAGTTATTAAATGCAGTGTAATGGTTAGCGCAACACTGTTACAGCACCAGTTTTTACATTCTCCCCAGGTCTGCATGGGTTTTCCCCAGGGGCTCTAGTTTCCTCCCACCGTTCAAAACATACTAAGGGTCAATTGGGTGGGCCTGTTACCATGCTGTACGTATAAATGTTTTAAAAATTAAGGTTTAAATTTAAAATTAAAATCTATAGCAGGTCAGGCTCAGCATGAACCTCACTTCCAGTGTTTAAAATAAAAAGGGACAAAATGAGTCATGGCTGATATATTTTCTTCAACTCCATTCTCCTGCCTTCTCCCCATAACCTTTGTCATCCTTACCTATCAAGAAGCTATCCACCTCTGTTTTAAATATACCCTGTGGCTTGGCCTCCACAGTCTTCTGTGGCAATGAATTCTACAGATTCACCACCCTCAATGAGCTTTGAAGGGGTATCCTTTTATTCTGAGGCTGTACCCTCTGGTCTTAGACTCTCCCACAACTAGAAACGTCATCCCCATGTCCACCCTTGCACTATTCAAGAGGTTTCAATGACGTCCCCCTTCACGGAGGACTCAGTGATGGTAATAACATTGAATATCGAGGATAGGTGGTCAGACTCTGTTTTTCTGGCAAAGCTCATGGCCACATTTCCATTCATGTCTCAATGTTATCTGGGTCTTTTTGAATACAGATGTGGTCTGCTTCATTTTTTGAGAAGTTATCACTGCAATGGAGTGTTGAGAAACCATCAGCCAATATCTCTTTCCAATATTATCATAAAATAAGTCACTAATGAGGCATTGTCTGGGTTTGAAAACTGGCCTGATGATCTTACTCAGTGATGCCCTGGAACTGTGATTGAATTTAGTCAGATCTTTATGTGTGCAGTATGATTTCAGCTTGTGTTTTCCTCTTGGTTTCACTGAGTCTTCTTTATGCCCCCAATTAGTAAAATGTTATCTTGATGTGAAGTCGAAGTCAAAGATCAGATTTATTGTCAGAGTGCATACATGACACCACATATAGCTCTGAGATTCTTTTTCCTGTGGGCAAGGCAGAATTACAACTTATTGGTCGTGCAAAAAATCTATATACCTGTACTCAAAAAGATATGTATATAGTACATGTAAACAAATAAAGAAATGTAAACAAACTGACTGTGCAATACAGGGAGAAAAAAAAAATCAATAAATGGCAAAATCAAGAGTTGGTGTAGCAGTTAGCGTAACACTGTTAAAGGACCATCGATTGGGGCCAGAGATTGAATCCTGTGTTGTCTGTAAGGAGTTTGTTCGTTCTCCCAGTGTCTGCGTGGGTTTTCCCCGGGAGCTCAAGTTTCCTCCCACCATTCGAAACATACCACGGGTGTAAGTTAATTGGGTGAGATGGACTCATGGGCCGAAATGGCCTGTTACCTTGCTGTAAGTCTAAATTTAAAAAAAAATAATTTAAGTAAATCTCTGAATGAAGTTTGTTGTTGAGGAGCCTGATGGGGAAGGGGTGGTAGCTGTTCCTGAACCTGGTGGTGCGAGCCTTGTGCCACCGACACCTCTTTCCTGATGGTCGCAGCAAGAATAGAGCGTGTGTTGGGTGGTGTGGATCCTTCATGATTGCTGCTGCCCTCTGCTGGCAGCATTCCCTGTAGATATTCTCAATGGTGGGGAGGGTCTGGCCTATGATGACCTGGGTTTTATGCTCGGTGGTATTGGTGTCCCCATTCTCGACTGTGATGCAGGCGGCCACCACTCAACTGTAGAAATTTCCCCTGGTTTCTCATGTCATGCCAAAGGACAGTCTCTTCCCTGGAATGGTCCTTTTCGTCAACATTACCCTTTCCTGCAGCTTTTTTAACATTGGATTCCTACACGCTGTCCAAAATCTGTGTAAAATATTCCCTCAGGACCATTCAATTGTGGATAATGACTTGCAGATAGTTTTATTTTGCTTGACTGCCTTTCTAGGTGGATTAATGAAAGCTTGAGAAGCCCTTTAAATTGGAAATAGAGAGACATGCCAGGATTATTATCTCATTTACAAATAATCTAGTTTGAAATAAACGAAAATGGAAAGTCTGGGTGACCAAAATATTATATCACAGCTCTGACATGTTTGTGCGATAAGACCTTTTTACAGATATGGTTCTGATGAGATCTTAGTGTTAGAAATAGAAGTACCTTTAAAGAAATTGCTCGAGACAAAAATTGAGAACAAAGAACATTTATTACAACAACAATGCAAAGTTAGGTGCTTCCCCTTACCCTGGGAATACACACATACACTGGGGCTCACCCAACTTTTATACAGTAAATTTCAGTATAAGAATACCCTCCCCCTTACATTCTTCTGCCCCCTGGATGGGTTTGGCAGAGGCAATCCTTCCTGCCTACGTGCAGTTTCAGTAGACTTGGAGGACCAGGGAGTATCCTGTCGGTGTCTTCTTATGCCATTATTCCCATTGTCCTTATTCACATCCTAGCCCTTGTCCCCATTCACACCTTCCCGACTCTCAGGGCTACAGTCCCTTCATCTGGAGGGTTCGTTAATCTTGTCTAGGGTTTACTAGTTAAATATGCATCCTTGAAAAATCTGTGTATGGTTTACTAATTATATATGTATAACTTGCTAATACTGTCTAAGGTCTTCTAATTATTTATGCAAGCCTTGCTAATTCTATCTGGGGCTTGGCAACCCTTATCTCGTTCAGACTAACTCTATTTCTATCCTCAATTGTCTGTCCTTCTCCCCTTCATTCAGTGAACTTGCTGCTGTAGGAGATTCTTATCTTATTCAGTCAGTGTCAGCTTCCTGCCTTCTAATATCCATGTCTCATGTTGTTTGCACTGGCTTCATTCATTTACTTATGTATCAATTTTATTTTCTTCATTTCTTCATGTTCATATTGCAATGTCAGTTTTTCTCATCTCTCACAATCCTCACTTTTCTTTTAGATCAGTAATACTGATCTCACGCAATGATCAGTGTTACTGATCTCAGTGTTACTGGTCTCTCACATTGGTATTAGTTCTTCCAGCCAGTTTGATAGAAGAAATGAGGATCCAGTTAAACTCTTACACATTACAAATTACAAATTACTGTAAAAGTCTGATAATCTGTGTTGGACTCTGGCTATACCTTACTCTTAATTTAGTCTATGTGTGGTCTGAGTCCAGCGTGTTCTTTGAATGAAGTGATAGGAGAAGGTATTTGGTTCAACAGTCAATTTAAATAAAACTTAACAGAGCTCTGGGTCAGTCGTTAGTTCATAGGTCACCTGCACAGTGAGCTGTTCCCCAAGGCTGACCCCTATTGTCCAGTTGGCTCAGTTTATATAGATCAACCTTATCATACAGAACAAAAGTTGGCTTCCTTTGCTAGATTTCATTATCATACAGAACAAAAGTTGTCTTCCTTTGCTAGATCTTTTTGCATAAGGGTTATCACAAGTCATCTCCTGTTTTGCAGATATCTGGGGTGTAGCACTCCCATCTTAATCCTCCAGGCCAGACTATCCTGTTGATTGGATCAGAAATTAATTCATCCCCAGATATTTCTAATCATCATTCTGTCCCTGTCTGGCCAATTTCTGCTGTTCTCTTTAACACCTCCTCATGCCTTAATCTTCCTCCTAGACTGGTTTTCCATTCCCTTTGTTTCTTGCAGGCCATTCTTTGTTCTGGTCTGGCCTGTGTCTCCCGTGCTACTCACCACCTCCTTCAGTTTGAGCATTCCTCCTAAATCGTTTTCTGCATTTCCTCTCCCTGTAGTTTTGGAGCAGACAATTTTGCTCAGCCAACTTTGCTCCATGCTGTGATTGCCACTTAATCACATTCCTCTTTTTCCCTGAACCATGCAGTACATATAAACTTATTAATTAATCATTTCTTTCATAATGTTTTAACCCCTAGATTCCAACACCTGGCATCTCCTTTCATGGGAACAGACTGGCAGATTTTCTGAACTGTTGGTTGTTACCTCTATTGCTCACTCCACACACTTTTGTTTACTTGTTTATATGTGACAGATTTTAGTGTTTGGATTTATTGTCATCACATACAACCCCGAAATTCTTATCCCCGCAGATGAGGCTGAATCACCACTTATTAGCAGTGCAAAAAAAACAGACTCAATGTACACATGTAAACAAATAAAGAAATATAAACAAACACTGTGCAATATGGAGAGAAAAAAAATAAGAGTCCCTGACTGAGTTTGTTGTTAAGGGGTAGCTTCTGTAGCTGAACCTGGTGGTGCGAGTTTTGTGGCACCAATACCTCTTTCCTGATGGATACAGTGAGAATAGAGCGTGTGCTGGGTGATGTGGATCCTTGATGATTGTTGCTGCTCTCCGAAGGCAGTGTTCCCTGGAAATGTTCTCAATGCTGGGGAGAGTTTTGCCTGTGATGCTCTGGGCTCTGTCCACTACCTTTTTCAGGGCTTTACACTGAGGAGGATTGGTGTTCCTATACCAGACCATGATGCACCAAGGCAGCACATTATCCACTGCACATCTGTAGAAATTTGCCAGGGTTCCCAATGCCATGCCAAACCTCCACAAACTCCTCCAGCAGTATAAACTCAACAGCATAATAAGATATAAAGATGATCCAGTAAATTTAAAAGGTGCAGGGGAACAGACAAGCACTCCAGACCCTGATTCCAGCCACAATCCTACCCACGTCCACAACCCTTGATGATCCAGGCCCCCGGGGCCACACTCTCCACTTGGACTCTGAACCCTGCAGACCAAGGCGAAGGCCAAATTCTGAACTACCAGGAATTCTGAACCATCCCGGGTACTCAATTATCCAGTTTTACTGTTGCTTAAATCCGGGACATTTTATTTTGCTGTATGTTATTTGATTTTACTGATGCAGCAACTGACGGTCAGTAAAAGATGGTAAAAAAAACCTTTCGATATTGTTTTTCATTATGCAGACTCTAAGAGCTGCTGCGAATCTTCAGCATTTCCAAATTGTTTTGAATGATATACATTTGTCATGGGAGAAGAGACCCTCTCCCTGTTCAATCCACGTCGGCAGAGAAGTTCCAATTATACATTATCCTACTCAGACATCATGTCCCTGTTTCCATAACAACACAGAGCACAATGTCACATGTGAAGGGCTGCCCACCACAATTTAGAAGCAAAAAGCATAATATTTGTAAATACAGATTTTATCCCAGAACTTTGCATCATATGGTGAACGTGTCAGGTTGAATGGTTCAAATTGACTTAATATTTTAATGCTTAAAATGATTGTTCTTTGTTAAATCCCTGCCTATTCCTTTCTCTGCAATTCCCTACAATCTTCTTCCTCCAGTGCCACACTACCCCCTCCCCCATGTTCCCTCCCCCACCCTTCCCCCTCCCCATCATCCCAGCACTGACAGCCGTGCCTCTTGGGGCCACTGCTTGACTTTTCTGCTTAAAGCTCAGCCTCTCAAAATCCCTTCCCTCTGAACAGTGTGCCATTTTAAGACCATAATTCACAGGAGCAGAAAAAGGCCATTCAGCCCAATGAGTCTGTCCCACCATTTAATCATGAGCTGATCCATTTTCCCACTCAGCCCAACTGCCCAGCCTTCTCCCCGTAACCTTTGTTCTCCTGGCTAAGCAGGAACCTATCGATCTCTGCTTTAAATGCACGCTATGACCTGACCTCCACACCCGTCTGTGGCAACAACTTCCACAGATTTACGACCCACTAACCCTAATCCTAACCCAAACCCTAAGTCTGTGGCTGAAAAAATTTCCTAGCATTTCTACCCTTCAATCCCTCTTGCGCGGGACTCCCCCACATGGAGAAAAACCTTTCTACACCCTCTCTGTCCACACCTTTCAACGTTCAAAATGTTTCAATGAGATTCCCCCTCATTCTTCTAAATTCTAAAAGGCCAAGAGCTGTCAAACGTTCTCCATATGATAAACTTTTGATTCCTGAAATAATCCGAGTGAACCTCTTAGAGCCCTCTCCATCTTCAGCACATCCTTTCTTAAATGAGGAGTCCAAAACCATTCACGATATTCCCAGTGAGGCCTCACCAGTGCCTTATAAAGCCGGCTCTTATATTCCATTCCTCTCAAAAATGAACGCCAATATTGCATTCAGCTTCTTTACCACCATCTCGACATGTGAGTTAACCTTCAGGCAATCCTGCACGAGGACGCCCAGTCCATTCGCTTCTGAGCATTTTCAATTTTTTCCCCATTAACAAATTAGTCTGCCTGTTTTTCTCAATTTCTGTCATTTTGGGAGCATGGTGTTGCAGCTAATAGTGTCACTATCTTGCAGCGCCAAGGTACTAAGTTTGAATCTCACCTTAGTTGCTCTTTGCATGGGGTTTGCATTTTCTCCCTGTGACCCCCTACTTCCTCTGTGGTGGTACACCGCCACCCTACTGCAGGGGGAAACCTCTGTGCCTGCAGGAGTGTACCGCGGCCTACTGCAGGGGGCAACCTCTGAACCTGCAGGAGTGTACTGCCGGCCTACTGCAGGGGGCAACCTCTGAACCTGCAGGAGTGTAAGGGGGACAGGACAACACCTGGCCGGCTGTCAATCAGTCGATCTGAAGGATCAAGCCCCACCTGGTCGGGTGTCAATAACCCTCCGGGATATGAACCTGCGCCAGCCTCCGAAGTCTCACTCAGAGTTACTACAGCAACAGCCAGCTGGCTCTGTGGAAGACTTTGTGGATTAAAGCCTGTTGTACAGCCTTTACCTTGTGTGTGTCTGGTTCTGTCTAACAGTGCTCCACATCCTCCATCTGCTCCAGTTTCTTCCCATGTCTCAAAGACACACGGGTTGGTGAGTTAACTGGCTGCTGTAAATTGCCCCAAGTGTGTAGGTGAGTGGTAGAACCTGGGATGGATTGATGGGAATTAGAGAGAATAAAAAATGGGATTCGTTAAATGGGTGATGGTTGGCAGAATCTTAATGGACTGAAGGGCTTATTTCCATGCTGTATCTCTCCATGGACAGCATCGATGCTGCGCAATTGCTCAGCTAAAGGAGGGGTAAGGCGCTCCTTCCGTCCAATCGCCTACAGGTCACACTTGGGCAAGCTGTAGTACCTGTTTAGCCTCCCAATCAGGGTCACGTGAAGCCATGGATTGCAGATGGTGGACAGTTTTTACAAGCAGATTCGACCAATTGGATTTTATGGTTGTAAAACTATAAATACTGGGCAGATGAATCTACAGATCAATGGCCAGGGTTACCTGTCCAGTGTGGACACTGCTACTGAAGGAGGCAACAGGAAACCACTTCAGTATTTTTCCCTGTTATAATCATAAACTCAACATCGACTATGGTCTCAGCTCAAAGATGGAGCCTTCACCGAAGGAGAACAGGGGAGGCACCAACTACAATTTAGAGGGTCAGAGATCATGGCAGATGGGGAGACGCGATTGCTCACATCGAACATCAAGGGACCTGAATGATGATCTCTCCATGACTTGACGGATCCAAAAATTTGGCATTGGGCACCAGAAAGTGGGAGACCCGTTTGAGAAGGAGATGACTATGTCGGCGAACCAGTGAGGGGGTCTGAAGTTGAAGAACGTACAGGAGGCAGGCTGCTGGTGACACGAGGCGAGGAACCCATGCAGGCTGTGTGATGCTGGCGACTGCAGTCAAAGGACTCACAGCAGGCTGTGGACTGTTGGAAACTGGCTAAAGGACGCGAGAGACCGCTGGAGCATTCCTGATTGCGTCAGAGGTGTGCATCCGGAACACGGGTCGCTGATGGTTTGGACAGAAGGCTGCGTGGCTTTGGAGACTGTGGGAGCACTGGAGGCGAAGCCATGGACATTTAATATCTCTGGGAAGACTCACTTTTGCTTCTCTATCTCTGGCTGTAAGGGGCAATGGGAAATGTTTTCTGATTGCAAATCTTTGTCTGCCAAACAAAATTTTGTATAATATCACATTTTCTGTTTTATTACATGATAATTTTTAAAAATCTTGAATTTGTTGTTAATATTTTCTCGGACTCCACAGACGTTTTGGTGAAACCATGGTAAGTTTGCATAATACCCTATCAAGGCCACTCATGAAAGCCCTAAGACTTTATCCAATGAACCATCACCAGAGAATCTACTTTGGAAACTTTACTCTTGTTAGACAGCCAATGAGGTTTTGAGGATTTAAATCAAGGTCCCGGTGGACCTTATGCGTTCAACCTGTGGGGCAAGACATGCTGGTGGGATTGTATATCCAATGAAGTTTTTCAACTAGTTGTAAGATATCAAACAAAATATTGTGATATTTATTATACAGGTATCTTTAAGCCATCTTGTGCAACAAATTCAGGTTGACAGGTGGAAGATAACTGGAAATTGGGAGAGGACCCCTTCCACCCCTGCACACAACAGGGCATGATAAATTACACTTGGACCCTTACCACCTTTTGTTGGTCGGTTCCTCCCCCATGGTTTGAATTCAGAGAATTTCTGATATATCCTGCTTCTTTCTTTTCCTTGAAGAAGGTCTGAAATGTTGCCAATATATTTTTGTTTAAAAGGATGTTATAGATGCTGAATAAACCAGCTTAGTTCCTCCAGCACTTTGGCTTTTTTACGACAATCACAGTGTCTGCAGCCTATCGTGTTCCTTTCAGCTGGTCTTGCCAAGGAAGAGATCCAGGAGGATCAGAGCCAGCACCACCAGGCTGAGGAACAGCTTCTTCCCATGGGCAATGAGAATGCTGAACGACCAAAGGAACTGTTCATACTGACCATCTGAGACTCTCATATTTACGAAACGATATACCTGTACGATGTGTGTGTGTGCGTGTGTGTGTGTGTGTGTGTGTGTGTGTGTGTGTGTGTGTGTGTGTGCGTGATATCTGGTTGCGTGGCTGCCTGTTTTGTACCAAGGACCAGAGAACACTCTTTCGTTGCGTTGTACTTGTACAATCAGATGACAATAAACTTGACGATAAACAAATTGTGGCTCTATTAAGCTCCACCATGCCTGTTAGGCAGAAATCTTCCCCATGGACCACCTCCTTACCATTCCGGGTCAGAGCTCATTAATCTTATCTGGCAAACATTGGTGCATAACAAGACTCCAAAAAAATAATAAGACAAAAAGAACATTAATATTATCTATGTTGCCTGAGGACAGAGCACAGGCTGGAACTTCCTGCTGCCTTCCCTTGAACTATGCTAGTCCTTTGAGATGGGAAGAATGCCCATTGAGATAGAAAGAATGGAACTGTCATTAAAACAAATTGTTTTCATCCAATGACTATAAAACTCTTTAACCTCCCCTCAGCTCCCTAACTATAGACTATTCTTGAATGACAAAATGAATGTCTGCACTATTGAAATGTCCCTTTTTTTTTCTTGCACTAACTGAATATTTAATGGTCTATCGTTTATATTTATAATTTTTCCATACTGGGGTAACTGCTGCAGATGGTGTATCTTAAGTACCTATTTAACTGCAGCAAGCAAGAATTCTGGTGTTCTTCTACAGTTGTGCTCACTGCAGGGACGATTGTTCCTCAATAACTGTTCTGTTCATCCTCAAGCTTCAAATCTCATCAAAATTATATGTTCATGTCAAGCACTTCCTTCAGCCATGTGACCAAGGTATCCTGAGATCAATCAACAGTGAATGCAAAAGCACTTTCTTGAACAAGATGCTGTCAGCAGTGAACAGAGTATTGGGTGTGGCAGGTTTCCAAAAGGAGTTTGCCATAAAGGACGCTGTTGCCAACGCTTGGACTAAAGACACAGTTGTAGATGCCTTGCACAGTCTCTGGCCTGCCTCTATGTTCCTTGATGAAGAAGAAGATGGTGATTTTGAAGGATTCCGTGCATCAGGAGAGAATAAAAAAATGTGGTGTGACATCCTTACATGTGCAAAAGATATACGTTCAGTAAGCTGGAAGAAGAGGATATTGAGGACGTTTTTAACATCGATAATGAAGCTCCAGTTGTTCATTCAGCGACCGATGGTGAAATGGCTGAAATTGTCGTGCATCAAAGGTGAGTGCAATGAAGATGACTTAGGTGCCTATAGACGACATGGTGGAAATGTGTGATGAACTTGTTGATGCACTAGAGCAGCGCGCATTCATAACAGAACAAGAAATCGTCTCGGTGTATAAAATCAAAGACAAAAACCATTGTTAATGAGGCCGATGGCACTGGAGGAAACATTTGAAAAAGCCGTCGAGGAGAATTTCTTGTGTTTGGTGTTGCACTTATCTTATTTTGTAAGCAGATATTAAGTTGCTTTTTGTTTCGTATTTTACTATTTTATGCTCGAAAATTCTGCCATTGATTTTTGTTTAATTTTTGATATATTTTTAAAAATCTAGACATACAGAACAGTAATGGGAGAAAAACCCACACAGACACAGGGAGAACATGTAAACTCCTTACAGATAGCATGGGACTCGAACCTCGGTCTGGTTCTGATCGCTGGCGCTGTAAAGGTGCTGTGCTAACCCTACTCCAACCGTGCCGCCCGTTGTTTATCCGCTAATACAAGTATTCTACTGATGCTACTGAGCAGGTTAAATTCATTGTTCCTCTAACCAAAAAAAAACCCATTAACCGACACTGTCCGGTTCCAAGCCTTTCAGATATGAAGAAACATACTGTGCATTGTATATGACAACAAACTCAGTATGACAATTGACTCGATGAGCTGAATGGCCTTTATCTCGTGACCTTGTGATTATTATCAGAGTTGAGATTAGCCTGAGTGGTAGATCATGGCTAGAAGCACCGGAATGGTTCTCCTATTGAGACCTCAAAACTCCAGCCCTCATCCTACCAATTCAATGTCTCAGCAACAGCTGACTGGACCAAGGGATGATTTTAGCTCACCCACACCACATTGTCAATGTTCTTCAGGGAAGGCATTGTCCAAATCCATTTTACAGGGAGAGACTGCAGACACAAAGAGCATTTACCCCATCAGGATGGTGTAGATTTCCACAGAGGTCCAAAGAGGGCAACATTTTCACATGGAGGATGGTGTGTATATGGAACAAGTTGCTAGAGGAAGCAGGAGAGACGAGTACAATTCCAGCATTGGAACAAGGGTTGTGAGCGATGGAGTCAATGTGTCCTCACTGCCTGTGTATTGCAGGTGGTATCATGTCCTCTTCGTCTGAAACTTTTTTGGAAGTCTCATCACCTGTCACTCAAGGTTAGTCTCTGGCCATGCACTTGCTGTTGGCTAATTTAAGTCACCTTGGGATATTATTGGCTTGAAGTTTAGATTAGCCCTGTATATAACATCAAGCCACAGCATATTCTTTCTCTCTGTCTCATGGTTCAAGCCCTGGTCATCACTCCACACCAGGTTGCTGCTGTGGATATCGCCGGAAATGTCACAGGTAAGGTGTGCACTACACTGAAGCTGAGCCGCAGTATTACAATAGATCAATAATTGCAGGGAGCCGCACCCCCATTGGTACAAGGAACCGGGTGTGTGTAAGAGTCCCTGTTTGTAGTATGTCCATTGTCAGAGTCCAACCAAAGTCAGAGGTGAATGTCTATATTTTCACTTAGATTAAATAATGATTGAGTACTGTTTAACATTGTCCCCTTTGTTTCCCATGTGTTAATAAAAGTTATGTGTGATTGTAACACTTGTGTTTATCTGTGAACCCACTGAACCTGATACTCTTCCCAACACAACAAGTGCATGGATAGGGAAGGTTCAATCTATCATAAAGGTCATAAAAGAGCTTTTAGCTCTTTTGGAATTTAAAAAAAAAAGGGGTGCTGCTGGTGAGGACCAAGGATAGTGGAGACACAGCACTACTCTGCAGGGTCCTACCTCCTGGTCATAATGTCAACTGTTCCATACAGACTTGAAATGACCTGTTAGAAGGACTGTAAGTGTTTTTTTTTAATCCTGCAACCACGGAGCCTTTGCCCAAGATAGTGATGCCTGTACTGGACAGTGTACCATGAGGAGTTGAGGACTCCAGGGGAGCAGCAGACCAGCGCAGGGCACCAGAAATGGGGAGAAGACTCCTGTTGAGAAGCTTTGGAAATGACCCTGCAGGAAAGATGACCACAGCAGCGGACCGGCAAGGGAATCAGCACCTGAAGGACCTACACAGGCTGCTGGATGGTGGTTCTTTTCAGTCAAAGGGCCCACACAGGCTACATACGGGCTACTGGAGACTGGCTCATGGGAACGTAGTACCAGAACTGGGATTTGAGAGGGTACTGAGGGCAAGAAGGGCTCCAAAAGGGCCTTAGGCGCTAAAGGCTTTCTGATCAGAAGTTTGGTTCTGGAACTATCATCTATATTATATTTTAAATGTATGATTATATTACAATAAAAGGAACCTTTGAACCTTTTTGGCACATTGGCCTTCATAAATCATAAATATAGGAGTTGGGATGATATGGTAATGTTGTATTAGACATTTGTATAGCCAAATTTGCAGTATTATGTGCAGTTTTGGTCAATTACCTACAAGAAATATATCAATAAGATTGAAAGAGTGCAGAACAAATTTACAAGGATGTTGCCAGAACTTGAGGAGCTGAGTTATTGGGAAAGATTGAATAGATTTGGACTTTATTCCCTAGAGCGTCCGAGAATGAGGAGAGATGGATAGCGTTCTATAAAAGGATGTGGGGTAAATGCAAACAGGTTTCTTCCACTGAGGTTGGGTGAGACAAGAACTAGAGGACATGGTTTAAGGGTGAAAGGTGAAATGTTCAAGCGGCATCTTCACTCTGAAGGTAGTGGGAGTGTGGAGTGAGCTGTCAGCGAGAGAGTTTGATACAAATTTAATTTCAACATTTAAGAGAAATTTCGATACATGGATAGGAAGGGTATGGAGGTATGGTCCAGGTGCAGGTTCATGGGCCTTGTTGGAAAAATAGCTTGGCACAGACAAGGTAGGCCAAAGGACCTGTTTCTGTGATATAGAATTCTATAAGGTGTTTCTTGAACTTGTGTTGGTCTTCATAACAGCAGAGTAGTACGTAGACCATATTGTTGTTTGGTGTTCTGCGCTGATCAAATATGCTGACCATGAAGTCAAGCACCTTGAGAGGATGTTGAATACCCTCCATCTCTCCCTCGTCCAGACATTTCAGCTGTGATTAACAATCCGAGAGAGTGGTTGAATTGGAGCATTATCTCAGAGGTGAAATTCTGTTCTTCATTTGCTGTCACCTGTTTCCAGTGGTAGAAATTACAGGTTCAAGAGGCGATGTCGAAGGTGCCTTGGTGAATTACTACAGTTCATTTTGCAGATGGACAACAGTCCATTGTAAGTGGAGGAAGTAGATGCTTTGGATGGAGAATTGTGCGCCTATCAGCTGGCATCTTTGTTCTCAGGCTGTCTGAAGCCCAATGGGAGTGCTGAGGGATGCGTCGTGGTGGGGAAAAAGAAACTCTCCTTTAATTGAGGCACTAAACTGAGATCTCTGCATTTTCAAGTGGCACTGTCGTAAACAGCTCTCTCAGTATCTTAAACCAGATCCCTCAACCGAGGTCACTCATGTTGATTGTCGAGCTCTTAGTCATTGCTGTGGACCTAATTGGTTGCTTTAACTTGAATTGTTCAAAGATTACAGTCCAGAACTATTCCTTTAGAGAATTCTCTCCCCTTAATTATTAAGTGGTGTGCAATAAGCCTGAGCGATATCACTCCTGGTCAAATCATATAATCTTTGCAGTTCAGTCTCATGCACAAAGATAAAAGTCTAATGAAGCTGAAGGAAAGCCCAGTCTTCTGTCCATTAGCAATACAATTTGGTGGAGCTTGGACAGTGACATCTAGTGGTATGAGGCTGAAGGAAATCTGCAGAAACCAAAGACATTTTTGCAATGTCATATTCTCAAGTCCTCATTATTTCCAAGGGTTAGGGCTTGTATTTCCCATGGATTTAAAAAAATGTATGGATGCCATAAGGCATTCCAGGATATAGAGATACATGTTGTATCATCTTTTCTATCTAAGTTTCACTTTGTAGATTTCAGCTGGTCAACACATGCTGAAGTGGCAAATGTGGACTCAATATTAACGTTTAAGAAAAATTTGGACAGGTACATGGATGGGTATCTGGAAGGCTATGAGTGCAGGTAAATGGGACACAGATTAGGCCTGTTTTCTGTGCTGCAATGTTCTATGGTTCTATAGAAGCACTCTGGAACCCTACTCCAGACACAAAATTAGCCCACTCACCAGGCTTATGGTGGTCCAGACTGATCTCCACTCTGATCCTGGTTGTGGCCATAAAATCTTGGATTCCAGTTGCACACTCAGTCCGCACTCCAGACCCCCAGTGTTACCCTAGCTCCAGCAGCTCACCAACTGTTAATATTTCCAGTCTTTCCAGTACAAATCATCAAATGCAACCCATTTCACAGTAAACGGGATTTACCAGTCATTGCAGGAGGAATGCACACTCTTTCCCATCGAACTCAGTAATAAAGATTTCAGATTTCTACATGCATGACATCACATACAATCCTGAGATTCTTTTTCCTGTGGGCAAGGCAGAATGATCACTTATTGGTAGTGCAAAAATAAAACTTCACAACATACACATTTAAACAATAAAATGATTTTTTTTAATGCTGACTGCAATACAGAGAGGAAAAAGATCAATAAAGTGCAAAAAAAAGGTTCCCCAAATGAGACCCTGATTGAGTTTATTGTTGAGAATTCTAATGGTGGAGGGGTAGCAGCTGTTCCTGAACCTGGTGGCGTGAGTCTTGTGACACCTACACCTCTTTCCTGATGGTAGGAGCAAGAACAGAGCGTGTGCTGGGTGGTGTGAATCCTTGCTGATTGCTGCTGCTCTCTGATGGCAGCGTTCCCGATAGAGGGGAGGGGGTTTTGCCTGTGATGTCCACTACCTTTTGCAGGGCTTTATGCTTGGGGGCATTGGTGTTCCTATACCAGACTGTGATTCAGCCAGTCAGCTCACTTTCCACCACACATCTGTAGAAATTTGCCAGGGTTCCTGATGTCATACCAAACCTCCGCAAACTCTGACGTGCTTTCTCCAAGATAGTCTTCACCCTCTCAACCTCTGATTCACCAATGATTACTGGTTAATACACCTTGTAAGTACGTGGATCCGCAGAAAGGAAGTCAACAGCTAGTGTGCGCAATTCAATCATAAATGCTGTTTGATACCTATCAGATTTTTATCAAACAAGGGAAAAACCAGACTGGACGAGATTAGAATTAGATAAAATAGGGGAAAAGATACCTGAACACATATTATATAAATGGGATGAAAAATTGGTACAACATAGAAGTTCTCCAGTATTACACCATCTCCTCAATATTTGGAAGAAGATTCATGTAGAAAGAAATAAAACAAATTATCAATTACCAAAACTAATATTGACGCAAAACAAGTTACTCCCTTTTACAATAGATAACCTTTCCTTTAGAGAATGGGAAAAAAAAGGGATTAAAAGAATAGAAAATTGTTTTTCAGGAAATAGATTCTTATCCTTTGAACAAATGAAAGATAAGTACAATATAACTTAAGATCTTTTCTTTGGCTTGGCTTCGCGGACGAAGACTTATGGAGGGGGGTAAAAAGTCCACGTCAGCTGCAGGTTCGTTTGTGGCTGACAAGTCCGATGCGGGACAGGCAGACACGGTTGCAGCGGTTGCAGGGGAAAATTGGTGGGTTGGGGTTGGGTGTTGGGTTTTTCCTCCTTTGCCTTTTGTCAGTGAGGTGGGCTCTGCGGTCTTCTTCAAAGGAGGTTGCTGCCTGCCAAACTGTGAGGCGCCAAGATGCACGGTTTGAGGCGTTATCAGCCCACTGGCGGTGGTCAATGTGGCAGGCACCAAGAGATTTCTTTAGGCAGTCCTTGTACCTTTTCTTTGGTGCACCTCTGTCATGGTGGCCAGTGGAGAGCTCGCCATATAACACGATCTTGGGAAGGCGATGGTCCTCCATTCTGGAGACGTGACCCATCCAGCGCAGCTGGATCTTCAGCAGCGTGGACTCGATGCTGTCGACCTCTGCCATCTCGAGTACTTCGACGTTAGGGATGAAAGCGCTCCAATGGATGTTGAGGATGGAGCGGAGACAACGCTGGTGGAAGCGTTCTAGGAGCCGTAGGTGGTGCCGGTAGAGGACCCATGATTCGGAGCCGAACAGGAGTGTGGGTATGACAACGGCTCTGTATACGCTTATCTTTGTGAGGTTTTTCAGTTGGTTGTTTTTCCAGACTCTTTTGTGTAGTCTTCCAAAGGCGCTATTTGCCTTGGCGAGTCTGTTGTCTATCTCGTTGTCGATCCTTCCATCTGATGAAATGGTGCAGGCGAGATAGGTAAACTGGTTGACCGTTTTGAGTTTTGTGTGCCCGATGGAGATGTGGGGGGGCTGGTAGTCATGGTGGGGAGCTGGCTGATGGAGGACCTCAGTTTTCTTCAGGCTGACTTCCAGGCCAAACATTTTGGCAGTTTCCGCAAAGCAGGACGTCAAGCGCTGAAGAGCTGGCTCTGAATGGGCAACTAAAGCGGCATCGTCTGCAAAGAGTAGTTCACGGACAAGTTTCTCCTGTGTCTTGGTGTGAGCTTGCAGGCGCCTCAGATTGAAGAGACTGCCATCCGTGCGGTACCAGATGTAAACAGCGTTTAGGGGCAAGCTGATGATGTCACGATGAGGCCATCAGCCCGCGACCTAGGAGCCACCACCTGGGCTCCCACGGTGATTGGCTCCCTCCTGCCACCCGGAAATGTCCTCTTCTCATTCCCCCCCCCCCCACCAAGGGTGCGGCACAGTCCATCTTTTTGTTTTAATCCAGGATCAATGGCCATCTTTGTTGCCCATAATCCCCCAGGCAAGTGGAACCACTCTGCGTTTCCCAGAGCGATTCCAGCTGCGCAGGCATTAGGGGTAACAAAGGCGGCCACTGTTGGCGTGTAGGTTTGACCTCATGGCCACGGATCAGCTCCCGAGAATGGCTCCCGATGCCGCTCCGCATAAAAGCAACGCTGGATCAGCCTTATAGGCCTTCTCCATAAAAGACAAGCCAACCTTTTTTTTTCCTCATTGAGACATCATCAATGCAACATTGCTCCATAAAAAGGGTTTGCTTCTCTTTCTCTGACTGTAAGAGGCGCTTCAGGCAATTTCTGCCAAAGGTAAATCTGTCTGCCTTACGGCAGATGAAAACACTGCTTTTATTACATGACAATAATGAAATCTTGAATCTCACATCATGAATGAGGGTGTATATGTGTGTGGAAAAATGGGACTGGGAATGGGCAAGTGGATATGTGGGTAATGTGTGGGGAACTGAAAAAGTGAATATACAAGTGAATGTGTGTATAGATGAGCAAGTGGATTGTTGGGCATGAGGGAATGTGGTGAATGGGGGAAGGATAGATTAATGGTTCAGTGAGAGGATAATTGAGAGAGTGGGGAGATGTCTGGGAGGGGGAATTATGTGTGTGGATGTGTGATTGGGTCAGTAGGTGACTGGGGGTGGTTAGTGAGTGAGAGGGTGAATATTTAAATTTAGATATAGACATATAGCACGGTAACAGGCCCTTCCAGCCCTGGAGCCCACGCCACCCAATTACACCTGATATGCTTTTGAACACAGGGAGGAAACTGGAGCACCCAGAGGAAACCCACGGAGACAACATGCAAACTCCTTACAGACAGCGCTGGATTCAAATCCCGGCCCGATCACTGGCACTGTAACAGCGTTGCAACAGTGCCGCCCCCGTGTGAGTGGGCTGATAAATGGTTGGGTAAATGAGTTTTCTTGGTTAAGTGGGGGATATTGCCAAAGGTTTCATAGTTCAGAAAGTCCCAAAGCCTGAGTCACTGTTGGGTTGAAAGTGATTAGAATGCAGCCAATTTGCAAATAAATTCCCACGAAGAATAAGCAGATAATTTATTTGAGCTGTGGTGGAGAGAAAAAAAATAAGTTGCCAAAATAGTGAGGAAACTCCCCAGTGTTCTGCAGAGAGCACTGTGGGATTTCTCCAGCCTGATAAAGAGAGTAGTTGACACCCCAGACAAACAGCTCACCTGCCAGCACTCAAAACCCTGCCACAGACTACGTGATCGAGCCTATGTTATGACTTCTGACACGGAAGGCGGGAGTTCCACCCACAGAGTCAAAGGTAACTCATGTCAGCTTTCACACTGCCCAACCTCTGTTTGTCAGGTTATATTCCTACACAATCCCTGCAGGAAAGAGATTTGCTGACATTCCCCCATTTTAATATTACATTGTTCTCATATGCATCTGTGGGCAGTTTCCTGTGTTCATTCAGAATCACCGCATCCTTTTCTTTATATTGTTTGCCTTTGAGATGACAACTTCACTCATTTTTCTTTCTGATAAAGGACTCTATAATTGTTATCTTTGTAGTCACGGCAACCAATCTCATCCAATCACTGGATGAAATACAAAATCAACCACCATGTTGATGTGTGAGAGAGCACAGAATATTATTTCCCCTGCCTTTCTTCGAGCAATCAACTTTACTGTATTGTACTTTACTGTACTGTTCGAGTAAAGAAAGGCAGACATATTTTTAAAAGCATTCTGAATGATTGTAGGAAATCCCAAGGTTCTTCCCATTTTAATAATCTGGTTTCAAACGCTTAGTCTCTGTTATAGTGTGGGCAGCACGTTCACACAAAAATCTGTGTGGTAATAAATAAATTTACTTGAAGCAAACTAAGAAATGAACCTTGTTCTGAACATCGGGAAAAATTTTCCTGCAATTTTACATTCATGGTCCTTTCCAAACAACAACACTGCTGGCAATGCCAAAACTGGAGGAACCCAGCCAGTCCTCACAACATCCTTAGAGGGTAAAGATATTTTACCTGAGCGCTTCTTCAAAGGTGTGAGTTGAAAGCAGGCAGGCCCCTGAATTAAAAGGCTTGGGAGAAGGAAAGAATGGGCGGGTTGTGGGGGGGGGGGAACAGACCAAAAGACAAAAGGTGATAATTGGTGGCTCTGTGAATTCATAGCTGGCAGAAAGGAGACAGGGGAAAAGTAAAGAGAGTGTCAGAGCTAGACAAAGGGAAAAATAGGGATAGATGATGGGAGGGGGTGGAGCCAACAGAAAATCAGAGGAGTTGATGTTAATGCCATCTGGTTGGAGGGGACCCAGGTAGATCATGAGATGCTGTTGCCTCCCCCCCCCCCCCCACTATTTATTCCTATTCTCCTCCAACTCACTCTCCCTCTTTCAATTTCCCTCTGTCTCATTTCCACCAGCTCTGCATTCATAGAGCTAACCTTCCCCAATCAACTCTCACCTCTCCTCCCCTGTCCTCCTCCAGGTCTAACTACCACCTTTTGCCTGTGGGTCAGTGCTACTCCCCCGCCCCTTCTTTCCCTCTCCTCAGCCTTTTAAGTCAGTCGCCTGCTTGCTTTTTGCTCAGGCCCGTAAGGTTGGTTGTGTATCGTTACCTCCTAAGGACGCTGTGAGACCTCCAGCATTTCTGTGTTTTTACATCTTGGCATCTGCAGACATTGGAGTCTCACTTCTGACAGTGCAGCTCTCTCTCCATCTCAAAAGAGTATCAGCTTTAAAGAGAGGTTTCTGAAGTAGTGTTTGAATTCACAATTTTCTAATTCAATAGGAGAAGTGTATGTCTCATTTCCCCTTCACTGATGATGTCCTTTAGAGCTACCTCCCATAATCAAGAGTAAGACACGAGATCTGCAGACGCTGTGACTGAAATAAAATCACAAAGCTGGAGAAACTCAGCAGGTCAAATGATGTTTTATGTAGCAAAGATAAAGATGCATAATGGGCATGAACTCGTCATTAAGGTATACACAAAATGTAGGCAGGTGCCCAAACAAAATGGTGGCAAGAGGGGCAGGGGGAGGAGCACAGTCCTACAGGCAAGAGGTCACAGGTGGATGAGGGAGTAAGGGAAAGAGAGGGTGAGCGTCTCATATTCTATCTGCGCACTCTGCAGCCGGATGGCATTAACATTGACCTCCAGTTTCTGCTAGACCACTCCCCATTCTCCCTCTCTTCCCTTTCCTCCAGCTCTCCACCCCCTTCCCTCTCCACTCACAGTCATTCCTCTTACCCCTGTTTTATGTTGCACCAACCCACCCTTATCCACCTATGACCTCCTGCCTATGGCCCTCTGCTACTCCCTCTGACCCACCCCCTCACCATTTGATTCAGACGCCTGCCTGCTTTTTCCTCGTACCTTGATGAAGAGCTCAGGCCCAAAACATTGGTGATGTACCTTTATCATGTGCAGTATGAATACATTGTTTGACTGCTGAGTTTCTCCTGCACTGTGTTTTCACTCTCTCCCCTAATCAGGAGACAGGAAGGTTTTCTTTTGGGTATAACCTATGCACTTTTGTATAAAGTCAAGGAGCACAGAGACAGGTCTTTCCGTACACTGTATCCATGCCAACCATCAAACACAAATCTATATTAATCCCATTTACCAGCAGCCAGCCCATAGCCTTCTATGCTTTGGTGATTCATACGCTTGGCTAGATACTTCTTTAATTAGTGATGACATCTGCCTCCACTACCCATACCTGTGTAATCAGGAAGTAAGTCACAAGAGCAGTCCAACGTGCTAATGAATTGAGGTTTTCTCCCCACAGCATCTCTGAATCCACATCCTCAACTACAGGTCCAGAGGCCACTCTCATCTTTGCATGGCAACTAACGTACGAATGGTGTTACAGTCATCGATCATTACTTATTGGCAAGGAGAGGGTCACAAGCAAGGGGACATAGTGGCAAAATAAGGAGCTTAGCGCTGAGATGGTGCAGAAATGTCTTCTCTCAGAGTGTGGAGAGTCTCTAGAATTCTCCACGAGTAGGATGGTGGAGGGCAGATCATTTTTGGAAGAGCTACATAGTTAAATTTAACTTGCACCCCATTTACATTCATCATTTGCTCCTGTATACAACCTTCAATGGACCATAGTGTGAGATTCCCTGATCATGAGATGAGATAATTCTGTTTTGTCTTTCCGTAAATATTGTATTCAATACACAAGAAAAAAATAGAACCAGGAGTAGGCTACTTGGTGCCTCCAAATTTTTCGCCGTTCGATATGATTGTGGTGAACTGTTTGAATCTGGCTCCTCGCCTGTCCTGAGGCTGGACCCATGGTTAATAATTGGGGATAATGGGGAACTGGCACAGAAGAGGAGTTGAGATCAACATAGATCAACCATGATCCTTGAAGCACTTTCAATAACTGTAGGGTTTAATTTACAATAAACCTGAAGGTCATCCCGTGCTGTGACCCAGGCTTTCTGGGCAGGGGCTATGGTATTGGTGCTTTTATAAGAGGGTCAAGAGGGAGGGGCCATGGTTACAGTCACAGGATGGGGCGGAGCCAGATTAAAATGTGTACAGCAGTTCACCACAATCATATCGAACGGCGAGAAGTTTGGAGGCACCAAGTAGCAGTGAATACAATATTTATGGAAAGAAGACACAACAGAGGATCATCTCATCTCATGATCAGAATGAGGCAAGAGAATCTCACACTATGGTTCAATGAAGGTTGTATACAGAGCAAATTCTGAATGTAAATGGATGCAAGTTGAAATAAATATAAGATCTCTAGTTAAATTTAACTAAGTCAACTTAAGCATAACTTCCACTAATCATGGTAATTAAACAACCCGCATTACCTAACTTAAAATGTATTAACTGGAAACATACAACGTCACCGCCCATAGTCTTTGCGATGTACTAAATAAAGTCTTTAAGTCACATAGTCTTTTAAATGTACTGGAGGGTGTCTTCCTCTCTTGGATCTTCTCAGAGATGAAGAACACCGAACTGGAGTACGACTTTTCACTTTTTTTGGAGGAAGTTTAATTGCCATAGAATCATTCTCTTCACCTCGATTGATCTTTCTCGACTGTGTGGTGAATTGCGAATGGTCGTCTCCATCTTGTGTTCTCGTGGCTCGCCTTCCTCAAGGGAGCCTCACTTAGATTCCTTGTCATCCAGGTTTTTCAAACCTTTCCCATAAACCTTATCTTGTTCCTCTCTTCATCCTTCCCATTTCTTTGCTCATTTCCTTGAAGATGAACTTCTAATCCCCTGTGCCTTAAGACATTCAGTTCTTTGAATTTCTTTCTAACAGTCTTTGCTTCCCACGATTCATTTCTGATGCCCTTGTTTTTCATCAGAGATCTTCAACTAGTCCCACAGGTTAATTATTTAACTGCTCAGCTCTGAGCACTTTGCTTCATTCTGAGCCCTCTTCATCTCAAGCTGTTGAAGTAATACTTTCAGGCCCTAGAATATTCTCGTTGGACAGGCAGAATACACGCTCATCCTCACACACAATATCTCTCGCAAAGCTAGTGTCAGGCACAAAATTAGTTTTTTTTTCTTCGTTTCTACAAATTCAACCCTTCTGCATTCTCTTCTTCATTAAGTAAAGCATGGTGCAGGCGAAATCCATCTAGCTGTTCAACACTGAGGTCAGCATCAGAATCAATCCTGTTGTACTCAAAGTACCATAAGGTTCCTCCTCTCCCTCCTTAAGGCACTTTAATTTTCTCATCCTCTCTTTCCTTCTCCTTCAACAGGACCTCCAAACATGTCCACAAATCTTTTTCCATCTGCAGCGTTGTGCAATCGTCTTCTGGCAGACATGCATCCAAACCAACACACTGCTTGGAGCTCTTTCTGGCACACAGCAAGGCTCTTTTTCAGCCGCTGCCCTTAAATTTTCTTCTGCACTCATCAAATCCAAGAGGTTCTTAATATGCCTTTTAGCAACCTCTGTTCTTTGATCTTCTGGAATTCTAATCTCTTTCCAGATATCTTTCCAAAGATGGGGAAGGGCTGCATTGAAACAGGTGACTGACTCGCTTGCTAGTGCATCACTTTTCCGCACCATCCTCTGGGCTGGCAGTGTTGGGCCTCGGCTGTCCGGTCCAGGGCGTCCGGTGGCTGGCTCTAGCTGTTCGGTGCCTCTCTCGGCACCTGGCACCCCGGCTGACCTGGCTGACTCACAGGGCTCTCTTTCTCTTTTTATCTCTCTCACCTTCTGTTTTTCTCTCTCCCTTTCTCTTTTTCTCTTACTTTTTTGCAGTCTTCCTCTCGAGTTTCTTCCTTTTTTTCCTGCTGCCTAGCACGTGCTTTTGTCTCACTGCTCCTTGACGTCGCTCATTTTTCACCAACATTTCACCTCCGACGTCTTTTTTACCTGAAATCCTGTAGATCCTGTTGCCCAGAGCGTGGAATTTTATCCTCATCTCCACTTTGCCGTGCATTTTCCCTTTGAAAGCAACCTCATTTGAGAGAAGCTGTAAGCATCTTTATTGACGTCAGAGCACAGGATAGATTCACCAGAGTGGTACCTGGATTCTGAAGGTCAAATTATGTGAAAAGTTACACCAACTAGAGTTGAGCTCCCTGGAATTTAGAAAATGAATGGGTTAAGTCTTCATTTGAAGTTTTTGAGGCAATGGAGGAATTATTCTTGCCAATTCTGGTTTAGAAGTCAAAGGTTTTTCTCAGGAATGAAGTCGAGAAACATCTGCACATTGAGTTTGGGAGATGAGTGAAACTTAAAATGAATAAAACCTTAAAAAAAATAAAAATTAATGCCGAGACACCAGTTATCTTTAAGTCTGAGATTGATGGGCGTTTGTTGGTAAGAAGTATTGAGGGATATGGGAAAGCAAAGTTGCACTGTGACTAACTCAGTATAACTTCGCTAACTGTCAAGGCAGCACACATGTCATCCACAGACTGGAGATGACTCAAGCTCCTGTGTTCCCACATAAGTACAATGGAGAAAAGGGAAGTGAAAGAAAATAACTTCAAAATAAACTGGCTGAGAACTTGTGATGCAGCGACAATACGTGCTGTTCAGCAGGTGGCACGATTAGCATAGGGACTAATGCAACATTGTTACAGCGTCAGCGATCAGGACCGGGGTTCGAATATGGCGCTGCCTGTACATTCTCCCTGTGTCCTCCATGGGCTTTGCTTTCTTCCCATCCTGGAAAATGTACTGGGGGGTGGGGGTTGTATATTAATTGGGTGCAATTTTGCGGCATGGCAGATTCGGCATCAAAACAAGTCTAATCAGAGACCATTAGGGTGGGGGGGGGGAACAAACTGCTATTCAAAAAGTCATTCATTGGGGGGAGAGTGGGTGCCTTACCTACCATGAACCTCCTCCATGCATCACCATCACACTTCCCCTTCCCTCCAAAGTAACAGTCAAACATGGTGCTTATAGTGTGTGGAGATGAAACCATGTGACACTAGTACTGCAAGTGGGTGGGGGGGAATAACACATTTATTCATGGCTCACAAATACCCCCTCATTACGCCAAGTCTACGCCACGGGCTCACGAACCAAAATTGATTGTTACCGTGCTGTGTGTCTACATTTAATTTTTTAAAAAATTTAAATTAATTTTTTTTTTAAAGGTCAGCGATCACGGACCCATTGCAACACTCTTGGCTCATTTCCAAACCTTCAGTTGAAGAGAGGCTCTACAACTTTTGGGCATTCCAACACGTGAAAGACTATAAGCTAAGGCTAAGTCTGTGAAATTAGGAAGGAGAGAGGTGAATGGTCGGAGACCCAAAGGTCAACTTTGAAGGCAGTGGGACACGGGAGGGGAATAGGATGGTGTGGAATCGAGGCCGGGCGTTTCAGGGCTTTTTGGCTCAGGGTTAGTCGGGGGTAGCATTGAGAGAGAATCGAGGAGTGATTGAAGATGGTTTAAGAATACAGTGATTGCTCCACAAAGAGCATTAAATGGAGAGTGATGTCACTTGATAAGCATCAGGCATGGAAACCAGGTTCAAAGTGCAGTCATGACTCACAGCAGGAAGTGTCCAATTGTCTCGTGCTTCATTTCTAGGATTTCAATTTTGTACGACTGGCATAAACAGTGAACACAATCAAATTCTATTCACTGTGGTCTGTGAGACATCTGTCAGAGAAAAAAATTATACCTCAATAATCAGAATTTATTGTCTTGAAATTGTGGCTGCACCATGGTGCAAATATTCATATTATAACCATCTTTCAGCATCACTATAAATAAAAAAACATAGTAGAGCATGAAAAGTAAGGCAATGTCTTTGGTTCATTGATCATTCAGGAATCTGATGGCAGCGGGGAAGAAGCTGTCCTTGTGCCGCTGAGTGCACGTCATCAGGCTCCTGTATCTTTTCCCCGATGGTAGCAGAGTGAAGAGGGCGTGACCTGGGTGGTGGGGGTCTTTGAGGATAGAAGCTTCTTTTTTAAGAAGCTGCCTCATGTAGATGTCCTCGGTGGAGTGAAGTCTGGTGCCTGTGATGTCACAGGTCGAGTTAATAACCCTCTGGAGTGTATTCTTGCCCTGAGAGTTGGTGCCTCCATACCACGCAGTGATGCAACCAGCCAGAATACTCTCCATGGTACACCTGTAAAAGTTTACGAGAGTCTTCGGTGATGTACCGAATCTCCTCAGACACTTCAAGTCAAGTACAACTTTATTTATTATTCTTACCGTGCTCGCCTGGGAGGACAAGATAGGGACCATGGAGCATATTTACATAGATATGTTAGGAAAGCAGTTAACACATTAAAATATTAAGGTATTAGGATGTATACACTGAAAGTCCACGGCACACTATGCACATCTGTACCGGGAGTTCAGGAGCCTGATGGCTTTGGGGAAAAAGCTGTTTCCCACTCTGGATGTAAGGGCCTGAGTGCTATGGGTACTTCCTGCCAAGTGGCAGAAGGGAGAATATTTTACATGTGGGATGCGTGGAGTCTTTCACAATGTTTATTGCTTTCTGCTGCATTGAGTGTAGTCGATGTCTTTCATGCCAGGAAGAGGTTCCCCAATGGTCTTTTCCACTGACTTCACTATCCTCTGTACACCAACAGATCGTCAGAGATGTTGACCCCAAGAAATTTGAACAAACAAAAAGCAAGGGAAGAAATGTCATTATAAAAGGAAAAGTATCTTAAATACCAAAAAAAATTCTAATCAACACAGAAAGTGCAATTAAAATGATGTACCTTGAATCCAAAAAAATATAAATTGAATGCAAAAGGACACAGAAAGACAAAAAGAAATGAACTCAGATGAAACCACTACGAGGAAATAGGGAACCTTTGAGGGAGGATTAAAAGGGTAAAAGGAACTGAAAGATACCAAGAATTAAGTATAGGAACAGAAAGAGAGAAGTAATGTTATGAAACTCAATATCATTTACAAACTTAGGACTCAATAAAAAGGATTCTCCAAAATATCGTCTAAATATGGTCAGTTGTGGTGCTTCTGTTCCTGAGCTGGTAAGCCCCTGAATGTGAATTAATATCCTGCCTCTACAAGTTGACAATTTAAGTTCTGGTTTTTTTTTTTTTAAATGCTTGGGAAAAATAGAATCAGTAAAAGTAATAATGGAGCCAGTGGATTGTCAGTAAAACCCAGCTGGTTAACTAATATATCTTTGCAGTGCTACTAATGTTGGCTGGGAATTGCTGCCTTGTTAAGTGGGTGGAAATTTGAAAATTTTTAAACTCACTGTCTTTTACACAGAGTAGGGAAGTTGGTAGTCAGAGGACATTGGTGTAAGGTGAGGGGAAGAGAATTAAAAGGAACCTGAGGGGTAATTTTTCTGCACACAGGGTGCTGTGTGTAGGGAATGGGTTGCCAGAGGAGGTGGTTGAGGCAGCAATGACTGCAGATTTTCAGGAAAATTGGGATGGATTCAGGAGGAAGATTGGTTTAGAGCAGCTATTCTCAGCCATTTTTCAGCTATGCCCACCCCACCTCCCAAAACCCCAAGAACAGTGCTCCAAGTTTATGGGCCCCATTTCCTGTGAGGCATTCAAGTTTTAGTCTCTTCTGTACTTCTCTCCTTTCTTCTTTCTTTGGCTTGGCTTCGCGGATGAAGATTTATGGAGGGGTAATGTCCACGTCAGCTGCAGGCTCGTTTGTGGCTGACAAGTCCGATGCGGAACAGACAGACACGGTTGCAGCGGTTGCAAGGGAAAATTGGTGGGTTGGGGTTGGGTGTTGGGTTTTTCCTCCTTTGTCTTTTGACAGTGAAGTGGGCTCTGCGGTCTTCTTCAAAGGAGGTTGCTGCCCGCCGAACTGTGAGGCGCCAAGATAAACGGTTTGAGGTGATATCAGCCCACTGGCGGTGGTCAATGTGGCAGGCACCAAGAGCTTTCTTCAGGCCGTCCTTGTACCTCTTCTTTGGTGCACCTCTGTTTCAGTGGCCAGTGGAGAGCTCGCCATATAACACGATCTTGGGAAGGCGATGGTCCTCCATTCTGGAGACGTGACCTACCCAGCACAGTTTGATCTTCAGCAGAATGGATTTGATGCTGTCGGCCTCTGCCATCTCGAGTACTTTGATGTTAGAGATGAAGTCGCTCCAATGAATGTTGAGGATGGAGCAGAGACAACGCTGGTGGAAGCGTTCTAGGAGCCGTAGGTGATGCCGGTAAAGGACCCATAATTTGGAGCCGAGCAGGAGTGAGTAGGAAAGGGCTTTGGCAAATACTAGAGTGCCTCGAATGCCCCCCAAAGTTATTCACCATAGTTATCCAACTGCACGAAAACCAACAAGGTCGGGTCAGATAGAGCAATGAGCTCTCTGAACCCTTCTCCATTAACAATGGCGTGAAGCAAGGCTGTGTTCTCGCACCAACCCTCTTTTCAATCTTCTTCAGCATGATGCTGAAACAAGCCATGAAAGACCTCAACAATGAAGACGCTGTTTACATCCGGTACCGCCCGGATGGCAGACTCTTCAATCTGAGGCGCCTGCAAGCTCACACCAAGACACAAGAGCAACTTGTCCGTGAACTACTCTTTGCAGATGATGCTGCTTTAGTTGCCCATTCAGAGCCAGCTCTTCAGTGCTTGACGTCCTGTTTTGCGGAAACTGCCAAAATGTTTGACCTGGAAGTCAGCCTGAAGAAAACTGAGGTCCTCCATCAGCCAGCTCCCCACCATGACTACCAGCCCCCTCACATCTCCATATCTCCATCGGGCGCACAAAAATCAAAACGGTCAACCAGTTTACCTATCTCGGCTGCACCATTTCATCGGATGCAAGGATCGACAACGAGATAGACAACAGACTCGCCAAGGCAAATAGCGCCTTTGGAAGACTACACAAAAGAATCTGGAAAAACAACCAACTGAAAAACCTCACAAAGATTAGCGTATACAGAGCCGTTGTCATACCCACACTCCTGTTCGGCTCTGAATCATTTCTCTCCTACCGACTACATTAAAACCATTAAAAAAATTGATGTACATGAGCTGAAAAGAAAACATGATTTTTACTTAAATGTGCTGTTGCCCCCTGGGAAGTGGTGGAAGGGCCTAGTACTCCCATTGAGAATGGCTGGTTTGAAGGGATATTGGCCAAATACAGGCAGGTTGTGCATGTTGGCAAGTGTGGGCCTGTTTCCACATTGGGTTTTTTTTCAAACCTTATTTAAAAGATAACAAAAACATAACATACAGTATAGAAATAATCAAAGAAAATTTTGCATTAACACCCATCCCACCCTCCCACCCCACTGCCAACATCTTTAAGGGGAGCAAAATATATATATATAATATTTATAAAAAGAAAATATAAATGTTAATAACATTTCAAAGTATATCTAAATGCATATATTTCAAATACAGAGACCACTTACTAACAAAAGAAGAATAACTGTCATGTAAATTATGTAATTTTTTCCATAACCATACATACTTTCAATTCATTATGCCAATGTGCTATATTAATCTCACTATCATCTTTCCAAGTACTAGCAACATATTTACACGCTACTGATAACAGCAAATGTACAAAAGCAATTTGGATTTTCTCCAATCCCATTCCCCTTAACGAATACAAATTTCTCAACAAGAAAATCGTTGGATCTAACGGTAATATAAAATTATATAATTTCTCCAAAACTACTTTAATTCCTTGCCAAAATGATTGAACTTTAACACAATTCCAAACAGCATGTAGAAATGTTCCAATACACAAGCCACATCTAAAACAAGAATCTGAATTACTCAACCCATATTTTTTAAACTTTTCCGGGGTCAAATATAATTGATGTAAAAAATTATAATTAACCATTCCATATCTTACATTAGTCAATTTAATTACATTTTCCCAACACATATTCATCCAATCATCTTTGGGAAATGTAAATACTAAATCACTCTCCCATTTAAGTTTAGATTTCTCCCAATCTGACTTATCCATACTATCTTGTAACAAATTATACATAACTGAAACATATCCCTTTTTCGGTATAGAGGAAATCAAAGATTCAAATCTCAACAAAATAGGTAAAATCATCTCTCTACCATAATTATCTTTTATCAAAGCCCTTTGATAATACATAAACAAAGAATTTACAGTATATCAAATCTTTCTCTCATTTGATTAAAAGAAAGAAATTTCCCCTCTACAAAACAATCTTGTATTGTCTTTATACCTTTAGAATCCCAAATCTTTAAATAATTATTAAACATTGAAAAAGGAATAAGCTGATTGTTATACAAAGGAGTTAAAATTGATAATTTATCTTTTGACCCTAACACCCTATTTTGTTAAATCCAAATCTTTAACAAATGTTCCAACATCAACACATCATATTGCTGTAACAAAATCAAATTCCAACAAAATATAAATTCAACCCGAGAAATACTAAACTTTAGCCCAGCTAGGAGGTTGATCTAAATCCATCAATCTACTAACAAACTTCAACTGGGCCGCTTCATAATAGTTTTGAAAATGTGGCGATTGTAATCCGCCCAATGCATACTTCCATGTAAGTCTATGCAATGCCACTCGAGCTAATTTACCTTTCCATAAAAACTCTCACACTGCTTTATTCAAATCTTGAAAAAAGCTCTTTGAAAGTAAACAAGGTATTGACTGAAATAAATATTGAATTTGAGGGAAAATATTCATTTTAATTTATTAACCCAACCAATCAAAGTTAATGAAAGATCTTTCCACTTTATAAAATCTGCTTTCATCTTAATATAGCTACATAATTTAATTGATATAATGATTGATAATTAGTATCCATAAACACACCTAAATATTTAATTTTACTTGACCATCTTAATTCTGTAATAGTTTTAAATTCAGAATAATCTCCCACTCCAACTAGTAAAATTTCACTTTTATCTAAATTAACTTTATATCCTGATAGTTCTCCAAATTTCAACAAACACTCTTGCAATTTTTTCAATGACTGTTCCGGTTCCATCAAGTATGCCAACACATCATCCACAAATAAATTAATTTTATATTCTTCATTCTTAGCCCTCATCCCTCTAATTTATTAATTTTGTCTAATAGCCTGAGCTAACGGTTCAATAGCCAATGCAAATAAGGCTGGTGACAATGGGCAGCCCTGTCGAGTTGAATGATTCAATTTAAATGGTGAAGAAATCTTGTCACCATCCTAGTAATCGGGTTCGTATATAAAGCCTTAACCCATTCAATAAAAAAGGGCTGAATTTAAATTTCTCTAACACTTTGAATAAAATATCCCACTCAACCCTATCAAAAGCTTTTTTCTGCATCTAATGCAACCACCATAGGATGGGTGCTTTCAATGTGCGTTGACCAAAGTAATTAATCGAAATATATTGTCTGATGTATTTCTATTCTTAATAAAACCTGTTTGATCAATATGTACCAATTTGGGTAAATATTTAGCAAGTCTATTAGCTAATACTTTCGCTAAAATTTTATAATCTACATTTAATAAAGAAATAGGTCTATATGAAGACACTTTTAATGAATCCCTATCATTATTTGGAATGACAGTTATTAAAGCACTTGAACATGATTCTGGTAACTTCTGATCTTCAGTAACTTGATTCAACACTTCTCCAAATACATTAGAAAAATCATCATAAAAAAAGTTTATAAAATACCACAGGGAATCCATCATCACCTGGGGACTTCCCATTAGACATTTCCTGAATAGCTTCCTTAATTTCAAAATCCATAAATGGAAATTCCAATTCCTGAACATAATTTCCATCTAATACTGGTAACTTTAATCTAGATAAGTAAGAATCAATAGAACCATTATCCTGTTTCCCCTCAGAAGTATATAATTTCAAATGAAATGAATAAAACTGGTCATTAATTTCCTAAGTTTTGTAAGTAACTTTTGAATTCTTCTTAACAGCATTAATTGTACGAGATGTCTGTTCGGATTTCAATTGCCAAGCAAGTACCTTATAAGCTCTTTCCCCCAACTCATAATAATGTTGTTTAGATCAATTAATTAAGCGCTCAAATTGATAAGTTTGTAAAGTATTGTAATGTAATTTCAACCTCACTAATGCAACTTTTAAAATCTTCTGTTACATCTTTCTGAAAATCTTTCTCTAACCCAGCAATTTTATTTTCTAACTCTAAACTTTCTGCCAGAAACTGTTTCTTAACTTTCATAGAATAACTAATAATCTTCCCCCTCAAATAAGCTTTTAAAGTATCCCATATTACAAAATGACTATCCACAGAATTAACATTCTCGGTCAAAGATAAAGAAATATGCTCTTTAACAAAAGTGACAAACTCTGTTTTTTTCAATAACATTGCATTAAACCTCCATCTAAATGTCGGATGTACTACCTCTGAACTTTCACAAGAGTAAAGTAACAATGAATGGTCTGATATAACTCTACTTTTTTATTCAGCTCTTAATACTCTACCTTGTAAATGTGCTGATACCAAAAATAAATCAATTCTAGAAAATGAATCATGTTGTGAAGAATAAAAGAAAAATCTTTCTCTGTAGGATTAACTTTTCTCCAAATATCAACCAAATTTAAATCTTTCATTAATGCTTTAATTTGTATTGCCATCTTTGATTTCCTTATACTTTTTGGATTTCTATCCAATAAAGGGTCCAAAACACAGTTAAAATCACCATCAACTAAAACATTTTCATTAGCTTGAGTTAACAATAAAAAAGCTTCTGAAATAAACCGCTCATCGTCTATATTAGGGGCATAAGGATTCAACAAAGTCCAAGATTCAGCAAAAAATTTACAGTTCACTTTTAGTATTCTGCCAGCATACTCCTCTGAAGATTCCAATTCAAATGGTAAATTTTTATGAATCAAAATTGCTACTCCTCTTGCCTTAGAATTAAAAGAAGAAAAAACATGGCCAACCCAATCTCTTCAATTTCAGTGTTTCTTGTAAAAAAAAGCAATATCAATTTTCTTTTCTTTAATATAAGCCAATATTCTCTTTCTCTTAATTGGATTATTTAACCCCTGAACATTAAAAGTTGCAAAATTCAATTTAGACATCTTTTTAACTACTAATATATTTACACACTATAAAATAATGCTCCCCTCTATAATTCTTCCAAGAAAAATAAACCCTCAAAAAAATTTTAAAAATAACAGAAAAATACAAATAAAACCACCCAAAGTTAGTAATACCCTAAAAATCTGGGTGTGGTAAACCCATTAGTGGCAGATGACTATCAAAGTTTTCAGTGTCATCCACCCCCACACCCCCCCAGCCAGATACATATTTATTATTTAATCAAACAGAATAGAATATAGTCCATATATTCAGCCCAATGATTCCAAGCCCAACGACTGCTCCGATTCTTCAATACCAAGAAGACTTTGTGTCAACATTTATTTCTTTCCATACTTTCCATTCCCATGTCCATTTTCATTCCCATTTACCCTCCTCTTAGGAGACAATGGAGGAGAACACCCATTTCTTCACAATTCCAGCAAAGAATTAGCAAAAACCAAAGCTTCATGATCAATCTCAAAAAATGGAGATTAAAAGTTTCCATAGAAAACCTTCAAAATTGCAGGATAATGAAAAGCAAGCTTGTAGCCTTTATGCCACAAAACATCTTTGGCCGTATTAAATCCTTGACGTCTTCTAATAACCTCTTGGCTCAAATCAGCATAAAAGAATATTCTGTTATTTTGAACCATTAATGGAGATCGTTTCTGCCGTGCGTTCTGTACTGCCATACGTAAAATCATTTCTCGATCTTGATATTTTAAACAACAAACCAAGACTGCTCTCGGTGCTTGTCCTGGAAGTGGTTTTCTTCTCAGAGCTCTATGAGCCCTATCCAATTCCAAACCTTCAGGAAAAAGTTCTTTACCCAGCACCTCTGGGATCCAGCGCTTAAATTTTTTTATAGGGTCAGCACCTTCAATTTCCTCTGGAAGACCAACTAGTTTCACATTATTCCTTCGACTTTGATTTTCCAACGAATCAATCTTCTTCATTAAATCTCTTATTTGAATCCCTCAATCTACAAAAGAACCTTCCACTTTTTCCATTTTGTCTCTATTATGTTTGACACTCAGAAAAGGCTGTTTCAGTTTTCTTAAAGTTATCTTGCACAGTATAAACTGATTTTATACATCTGTTAATATCACTTTTAACTACAGTCATTTCTTGTTTCACAGTTGACATTTCATCACACAAGGTATTCATTTTTATTTTCATCTCCATAAATCCTTGATTCACTTGAGTTGATATTTGCTTTGACATATTATGCATTTGACAAGCAATTCCTTCCAAAACAGTAAACACTGAATCCATTTCAGATTCCACTTCCACTTCTTGAGATCCACCTCCTTTAACTGCAAGCTCCTCCTCTTGGATGAATTCTTCTTCCTCAGTCATTATAGGTCCTTTGGCTGAATGGCTACGGGTCTGGACTCCCGACGCCGGGAGCCCAACCTCTTCAGGATGCCGGTGTTCGGGCTCCCCCACAGTCCACACATTATCCAGCAGTTCTCGGACTGGCAATGCCCCACGTAGGCCAAGCAAAGCCTCAGATGCGCAGGAGCGTCCTCCAGTGCTACACTACGCGCCACTGGGCCTCCCAGCAAGGTCACGGGTTCGCGGGTCCCTTTATCAGCGGTGCCGGCCGCACACACAACTTCACGTGAACGCGGGTCGGCACGGCCGAGCTCTCCAATGTGCCGGTGCCATCTTGCAGTGGAAGGATCGGCACCAGAGTCAGATTCGAACAGGCTGGAGTCCTCTGAGGCTTGGAGACTCCCAACGACGACTCCGTGGATTCAGCTATGCAGGTAGGCCTCAATTCATCTGCACTATTATGTGGTAGCTTTTTCTGAAGCTGAGGTTTAAATTTTATCACATTGGATGCCATCATAAATCACTGTTTTTTAAACAACTGTAAATATTATTTTTAACCACTTTTATGCTTTTTAAAAACCAGGTATTTAATGATCCAGCTGGGGAAATGTGGAACACACGTCCTTCTTCTACGCCATCTTGCCATACCCACCCCCCCCCCCCCCATGGTTTCCACATTGTATGGCTCTTTGACTTGAAATGTAGCTAAAACAGAACTGAATTTCAACTTTCTTTGTTTAATCCAAAGGATATGGGAGATATTGGAGAATTCATCCGTGATAGTTAGGCTACCTTTTAAAATCGGCTGCCAGTTTTAAGGTGCTAATCACATGATTTAAGCATTCACCAGCATTTGACAGGATTACATACAGGCCATTCAGCCCATCCAGTCATGCTGACATTTATGCTTCACACAAATTTTCTCCTGTTTCGCATCAAAATCTTTCAGCCCAGCCCTCTATTCTCTTCACTTAAGACACTTTTTGATCCTCCCATTAAATGCATCTCTGATTTCAGATTTCAATAAATCTAAATCTGAATCTGAAATCTAATCTTGTAGAAAGAATGATAGCGATACCTTTGATTTTCCTCTTCCTTAAAATTCAACCTTGTTCTTCCCTGCTTATAAGTAATTTTTCTTTGGTTTGCTTACAAGTATTCTTGTAGATTCAACACTTGGCACTATCTGATCCATTCTGAATTACTTTCTTTCATCTTCCTTCTTCTAAGTTCATTGTGTCTGCGTTTTTCCTCAACTTGGTGTGAATTCATATTGCTCTTTTACCCATTTTACAAAGCAGTATCCTCTCATTCTTGGCACTCACATCAGACCTTTCTTTGCCTCTAGTTTCCTCTCCAAAACATTTGGTTAATTTTTAAAGACTTGTGTTGCATTCTTCAGTTTAAGAGACATAAATATCTTTCTTTAAACAAGGATGCAAAACTATCTGACTTAAGTGAGAATGGAGGGAAGGAAAAGAATATTTCCTTCCTGTATAATTTTCCAAACTCTTTTCCACAATCAGGTGTAAACGGAACGTATAATCTTTTCAGGAAGAGTGTCCAGATTTTCATGGCTCACTAGGATGACAAATTTCTTAC